>NC_052048.2:40226187-40579521 GCF_903992535.2 Arvicola amphibius | reverse complement strand
AGCGGTAGCACCACCCACAATGGGTAAGGCCCTCCCACATCAATCAATAATTAAGAAAACACCCTACATGTTTACGCGTAGCCTGATTTTATGGAGGCATTTTCTCAATTGAAGTTACCTCCTCTCAGATGACTCTGGCTTGGGTCAAGTTGACATAAAAACTAGCCACCACAGTATCCATAAGACTAAAGCAAGAGAGGACAAGATAAGCAAGAATTCTAGACGACAGCAATGTAAGAAGCAGTCTGGCAGACACTGGGGCAAAGGGCTGTTTTGATGATACATAAAAAGTAGAAAATGAAGCTTTTAAGTGTTATTTTTAAGTAATTTAAAAACAATACTATCATATTCTACCGGATGCCAAATTTCAGCCCATGGGTCTGTAAATCCTACTTACACAGCCACCACATGCTGAATATCTCCTCATTTTAACTTGCAGGACTTAACTGTAGTGCAAGTGTCTCATGTGAACTGGGGACTTATGAATGACGTATATGGGTAGATTATGTTATATTTAGTTCATAGTAACAGCATGTAGGATTTATGTGAAGCAGACCAAAAATAAACAAAGTGTAAAGATTCCCTAGGCTCCAACATCTAATGCAGTGGTCCTCAACCTTTGGGGTCGAATAACCCTTTCACAGAGGTTACCTAAGACCATCAGAAAGCACACATATTTACATTATGGTTCATAACAGTAGCAAAATTACAGTCATGAAGTAGCAACAAAATAATTTTATGGTTGGGGGTCACCACAAATTGAGGAACTGTATTAAAGGGTCATAGAATTAGGAAGGTTAGAACCACTGATCTAATATGTATATATTCATACATATGTACATGCATGGGTGTATGCATGCACATGTGTGCATATGCAAGTACAAACCACAGGACAACATCAGACATTACTCCTCATGACAAATCCATCTTATTTTTTGGGACAGAATTTTTCATTGGGACTTGAGATTCAGCAGTTTGGTTAGACTGGCTGGCCAGTGGGCCTCAGAGATTCACCTGGCTCGCCTCCCCAGTGCTGAGGTTACAAGCGTGTGCTACTACACCTGGGGAGTGCAAGAGATCAAACTCAGGTCCTCACATTTGCATTCCAAGTTATGCCAGCTGAGGTATCTCCCCTACTTCACAGATCATGTCTTTAATGGCTTGGTTCCTTGAATTTGTGATAGAATATCCGAACAATGGACAGAAAGTACTTTAAGAAACAATAATGGATTAAAACATACGCATAGAGGAGAAGGAGGTGAAAGAGAAGGAGGCAAGAGGGAGAGAGAGAGTAAGAGAGAGGCCAAAGTTTACTCATAAAAGAAGTGAAAGAAGTGGTATAAGAAAAACAATTAGGCATTCAAAACTAAGAATCTGCTTAAGCTATGAAGAGAAATGTGGGAACAGAGAGTATTTTAGGGTCAGGTACTGATCTGTCAGGGGGACAATGTTAGAAGGAACTAAGGAAAGATAATTATATTCATAAAGGTTGAAGGAAGTTTCAAGTTGCTCTGACCTGACCTCATGCAAAAGATTCCAATAAAATTTTGACTGTTTAAATTGCATTGGATTTATGGCTTCTATTTTCCTTCTAAAGGAGCACCAGGCAAGCACCAATACAGGCAGAGGACCAGTTGTAGGGGATGGGGTCATACACAGTGGCCTTTGTACATTCTGAGAAGATCACATCCAAAGGACCTGTCTAAAAATACCCTTCATCCTTGTGTCTGTAACAGCTCCTGATTCAAATGTTGAGCTAAAAGTTCAGAATTTGAGACCACAGACCTGCAGAGGACATTTCCACTAGAAAGAGAATAATTTCTACTTAGCTATGCCAGTTAATTCGCTGAAGGCTTGTCAAGTACACCTTTACAGAATTGCAAATTTAACGGAAGCTTGTAAGTTATTTTGTTGTGTACCATCTCTTTGTCTCTTAAATGGATTTACTAAAAGTATCTGGACTCATATTGACTATGTTCTTACTAGAATCTAGTATGAATTTTATAAAAGTGATTTCTCTTAGATATAAACAGAGTTACAAGTGTATTTCATAGCTGCAGTGAATTCAATATGAAAATAAGACAGGTGGGTTTAAATCCTAATTCCCTACATTATCAATTGCAAAATTTTGAGCAAGTTTCCTATTTACTCTCAGTATCAGTTCCTGAAACATACAGCAGGATACAATAGCTATGGCATGAGACTGCTGGTTAAATAATGATTTGATTTTAGACAAGTCTTTAGCTCACAGAAAGCACACAAGTACACACACACATACACACACACACATCCTGAAAATACATTTTGCACAAACAGATTAAATGTGCACAAAAGTATCAGCTACCTCTGAAGGGTAGGATCAGTGCTGATACAATAGTGGAGTTGTCTGATGTATAACAACTATTCAAGTAACAGTGAAACATAGCTTAATCCCCCATTTATTATATACAAATATAAAAACTCCCACAAATTTCATGAAAATCAGTGATCAAAATTTATCAGCAGAGGGCTGGAGAAATGGCTCAGCGGTTAAGAGCATTGCCTGCTCTTCCAAAGGTCCTGAGTTCAATTCCCAGCAACCACATGATGGCTCACAACCATCTGTAATGAGGTCTGGAACCCTCTTCTGGCCTGCAGGCATACAAGCAGACATAATAAATAAATAATAATAAAAAAATTTATCAGCAGACAAGACTAGAATGGTGTTTCTCCCTCTCCGAAAATCCCCACAAGTTAAAGTTCCTGAGTAAAACTATCTAGAGTGATGACTCTACAGTTGGGGGACCCTAAAAAAGACATACATAGATCTAATCTACATGGGTAGTAGAAAAAGACAAGATCTCCTGAGTAAATTGGGAGCATGGGGACCTTGGGAGAGGGTTGAAGGGGAGGAGAGGCAGGCAGGGGAGCAGAGAAAAATGTTGAGCTCAATAAAAATCAATAAAAAAGAGAGATAAATATAGCAGAGAAAGAAGCACAAAAAAGGAGCACTGCTGCTCATCCACAGGACAGGGTTTTGTTCCCGGTACCTACACGGGAGCTAACACTGCATCTCCAGGTTCAGAGACTCTGACACCCTCCCTTGGTCCCTATGGTCACAGCATATATGTGTTACACAGACATATATGTAGGTAAAACACACAAACACATAAAATAAAAATTTAAAAAACAAATATTTTTAAAACACATTAATTATATTTATATATAAGTAGTATGTCATATGTAAGTAAATTTAATTATGCAATCAGTTTCTATGTAGGTGTTCGAGGCTACCTAAATTCTAGCCTTTCCATTCTAGGCAAGGCAAATTGGAACAAGTTTACTGGTCATGTGTTTACTTCACAGATAGCAAGAGATGGCCCTCATTTAGAATGCCAACCATTATTTCATTTGTTTTACAAAAAAGGGGGGAGAAATGAAAATATGTTCCCTTTGACATTTCAACTTCTACCTAATGAATAGGGTGGTAACAGTGACCAGATTTTGTATTGTAATTTAATGCATGTAAGTAACAACTGACCAGAATATGGCCCATGACTTCTATTCATGATGGAAGTAGTCCACATACATGATGTAGGTATGGTATTTCTTTGTTCAGCATTATTCAGCCATCAGGGAAGAAGCTGAAATTGGGAGTCTAAAGAGAAGGTTCAATAGTAACAATGCTTGCTGTTCTTCCAAAGGACCCAAGTTTAATTCTTAGTACTCACATCAGATGGTTCACAACTGCAACTTTGGCCCTATGAAATTTAATGCTCTCTTCTGGCTTCTATTTGTACTAACCCCCCACCACACACACACACACACACACACACACACACACACACACAAATGAAAGTAAGTCTTTTTGTTGTTGATAAGAGCTGTGTCCTGGAGAGTTGACTTGCTGGTTCAGAGTATGGATTGCTCTTCCTTAAAACAAGGTTGGATTCCCAGCTAACACAAGACAGCTGACAACTGACTGTGACTCCAGTTCCAGGGGATCCAGTGCCCTCCTTCTCATCCCCAAAGGCACTGCAGGTATGTGATGCATAGACATACCATGCAGGTAAAAGACCAAAGCACATAAAATAAAAATAAATCTTCAAAAGAAGAGTTAGAATTGGAAGATATATATTGAATTATATAAGGAAAAAATTTTCCAACAACTGGTTAACTCCACAGCCTCATCGAGAGCCAGTCACCTAATAATCAGACATATGAATTTCTTTGCTGGGTAACAGAGTAAATAAATTTTCTGTGTATTGAATATTATGTCCTAGACATAATTTCAAGATAACAGAGAAACTTGCAGTCTCGAGCCCACTGCAAACCTACATTGGGGACTTCTCACTGTACTAGTTTCAGCCAACCTTTAAATTATCTAATGGAGTCTAAGGGGTTTATCTGCACCCCAGTGCAAGTTTGAGTTCATTCAGGCTATGGGCTGCTGAACACACTAAACTTACCAGGGTAAGTGGAGAAGCAACTCTTCTACCAATATCATAGGCTGTTTGTTCCCATTTACATTGGGTAAGCAGTTATTTTTATTACTGATTGCAGGCAATCTATACTAGTTGGTTATCCATGTGAAGTCTCAAGACAAAGAATTCTCTCTAGATATTGGTAAATGTGCTTTGATTGAGTACATACTACGTAAAGAGTAGAAATGACAAGAGAGAAGCCAACAGACAGAATATAAACCAAAGACAGACAACAATTGTTCTAGAGATATTTTGGAACTTTGAACTCACTGAATCCCACCTCCAATAAGCATGATTTGTTTATCAATTAATTCACTGTTGTTACGTTTAAAATACATATTATTGTATATTTAAGATATATCACAAGACAAGATACATACCTACATCCTAAATAGGTTAGTTCTTTGCCACGTTGGCAAGAACAGATAAAATTTATTCATTAAATAAAAATCCTGAACATGTGACTCATGCATAAGTTTCTGCTCCATCATTTCTTTGTACTTTTTCATCCAATATATTTGGAAGTTTGAATGCTTTGAACTACATTTCTCACCTTTCTTCCCACAAATAATTTTTCAAGATTAATTTACTGTGGGGTGTGTGTGTGTGTGTGTGTGTGTGTGTGTGTGTGTTATGACTGAGCATACATATGTGTACCTCCTGCATGGAGAAGGCTGAAAAGCTCTTCAGATCCCCAACTGGAGTTACAGGTGATTGTGAACAGTTGGATATGAGTCCTGAGAACCAAGCCCAAGTCCCCTTGGAAGAGCAACAAATTCTCTTTACTGTTGAACCATCTCTATAGCCCTTCTTTCCCCAATCTAGACAACAGAGCAGTATTACCATCTTGGCAATACAGAGAGTACTCAAATTATGATATTTTGAGAAAACATTCTTTTTCAACTTTCTGATGGTGTCAGAGCAATATATATTCAGTAAAACCCATACTTTACATTGACTTTAAATCTCTCCCCAGGTTAACATTTTCCAGTTTGTTGTCTCTAGTAATGTGGGATAGTATCCATAAGCCAGATTTCCCAATCAGTCATTTAGTCAGGGGTGAGGGAGAGTAAACAGTATCCTGTGTTGCTAAACTATGACAGGTAATAAATTAGGTTTAGCTAGATTTTTAGCTAGATATTTTGAACACTATGGACTTATCAGGACAGTCCCATCATAAGCTGAGGAACATTTCTATGTTAATATAGTTCTCATACAAGCTGGATGCCTAGCTACTTTTGGCAAAACTAGACCTACATTCTAAACTATGACAGTCTGAGAGAAGGGAAGAACAGCTGCCTAGT
Organism: Arvicola amphibius; assembly: GCF_903992535.2. Taxonomy (NCBI): domain Eukaryota; kingdom Metazoa; phylum Chordata; class Mammalia; order Rodentia; family Cricetidae; genus Arvicola; species Arvicola amphibius. The sequence continues at coordinate 40,573,754 of NC_052048.2, read as the reverse complement.
TTAAGCAGGGCAGGCACATCCTCTCCAATTTGGCCCCAACTCTCCTAGGCCACTCTCCTCTCTTCTGCCAAGCCCCTGCAGACATGCGGGCTGGGGCCAGCTTTGCTGAAGTCCTTGGTATTTCCATGAGCCAAACCAGAACAGTAGCAGTCCCCCAGCAGAGTTCTCGTTTGGTAGGATTTGTGCCTGCCTGGCTGTGCTACTTATTATTTTTGTATCTCTCACAGCACAGTGCCTTTCACAGACTAGGTGTCATGCATTTCAGTTGAAGAAATGAATAATTTAGTTTGAAGACAGCTCGTGTTTAGCTAAAAATCTCTTCCATCTTCAACCATAGTAATTCTAATGAAAGCAGGGGTTACATTAGCTCTTTTGTAAAATGATAAACACTCAGTTACGTGACCTCATTCCTCCGGAACCTTCAGAAGACAGGAGAATCACCTTCTGGAATCCATAATCACAACTCAGCAGCACCTCTAAGCAATGAGAAGGGGGAGTTCATTACATAGTTTCCGCAGAACTTTCTACCCTGGTGTAGAGCCAACCTCAACATCTTGGTAATAAACTAGGTCTCAGAATATGGAATATATTCAGTCATCAAAGCATCTGACCAAGCTGCTTCAACAGACAAAAGAAGAGTTTGGAGTGGAGCCCATTGTAACCATCATATGATAACATATGTTGAAGGGAGATGAGGGGTTGCGCACATAGCACAAATAGTTGCTAGCCTGCCCGAGGCCCTGAGTTCAACATCCAGCAGGGGAGAAACTGGATGATATGGTTCACATCTATAACCTATGTGAAGGCAGGAGGATCAGAAGTTCAAGGGTATCCTCTTACTACATGGCAAATTCAAGGCCAGTTTAGGATACATGAGACTCTGTCTCAACTAAACAAACAAGAATATAAGATACCAAATGAACATTTGGCATGAAGTCAGTTGTAGAAACTGCCAGAACTGGGAGCCAGAGGAGAGTAGAAAACGGGAAGAGAAGGGTTAATATGGGAAGAACAAAGGTAACTGAAGGGTTCAGGCTTTCTTTTTCAAGTAGTACTTTTACAGAAAACTCTTGTGACTTTCCAAATGAGCAGATTGACTAACCGTATATTAACAGAAAATCTGAAATTACAAAGAAGTTTACTTCTATTTGGCCAAGTGGATTGCATGTGGCTGACTTGTTGCTGCCTATGAACTCACAAATTCACACTGTTAGCTTTGACATATCAACTGTGCTTTCTCAAGCTTGGAGGCATGGAGGGTTTTTATCTCATTAGCATGGCAAGGAATGCACCTGTATTGTCTCTGACATCTTCCCCTGCCATTGACTCTGCACAAGGCAAGGGATCACACAGATAAAGGGATTTAATTGTAATGATTTAGGCAAGGAAGGGGCTTCAAAGGGATATAATCCGAGATGGCTCTTTTTATCTTTATAAAATTAACATTCATGATGGTAGATGGGTAGCTTAAATGATAAAAATAAAATATTGTTCCCCAGGGGACTGCACACAAAACTTAAAATCCATACTCTGAGAATTTGACTATGCTTAGGTCTAAAAGTTTTTAGGAGACACCGAAGACATAACAACTGTGTTTGCACCTGAGGAGCTAACTTTGGAACATTCTCAGTGGAAACACAAATAGCATATCTAAGACTACATAGCAAAAATGATGGAAGCTACCAAGATAAATACGTGGATAGAGAGCTTCTCACTTTTAATGCAGTCTATCATGAAAGTTGTCAAATCAGAGGGGTATACAATTTCTCAAGGAAATCACAGTGGGGAGAAGTAGAGCCAGTGTCTGAGCTCTAGCCTGACCCTGCTTCATAGTTCTCACATCACCATAGCATCCTAGTGACCACCATATCCCAGTTTAAAGCTTTTCACTGGGAGTCAGTTTCATTTTTTAAAAATTCATTATTATTATTACTGTAAACATGCATGCATGATATGTGCATCAGAGTGCACATGCTTTAACTTGGTCGACTCAGTTCTTTCTACGTTATGTGACTTCCAAGAATTGAACTCAGTTCACTAAGCTTGTTTGGCAAATTCCTTGCACACTGAGTCATCTTCTTGGTCCAAAGTATCTATAATCATTGTTTATTGTTGTTAGGATTTTTTAAAAAATGTATCTTTTAAACCACATAATATATTTTAATTATGTAATATATATTTAAAAACAACAAATTATATGTGTAAATATATGCATATATTACACAAATAAACACTTTTGATTGAATGCAGGGCTTCACACATGCTAGGTAATGCTCTGTGGTTGACCACATTGCTCGCCCAAAATTCTTCCATTTTGAATTCAAGTATGATATCTCAAAGGTAGAGAATAGAAACTTTATTACAACTATTTCTTATTGTCTAATTGAGACAACCTAAAGTCATCTGGAAATGCTAGCTGAAGAATTGCCTCAATCATATTGTCCCATGGCTGGTCTATGAAGAACTCTTAATTGCTGTCTGATGTTGAAGGGCCCAGTCCATTATGGGTATTGCCACTTCTAGGCAGAAGGGCTGTATAGGAAGGCTAGCTGAGCATGTGTAAGTAAACAGCCTTCCTCCGTGGTTTCTGCTCCAGTTTCTGCTTCACTTCCTGCCCAAACTTCTCCCCCAACAATGGACTATAACCTGTGAATCTAATCAAAATAAATCCTTTCCCCTCCCATGTTGTTTTGATCAAAATGTTTTATTGCAGCAACAAAAAAGAAAACTAGAACAGTGCCCAATAGGGGATGGAAAAACTGTTAGTACTACCAAGCCCCTCTAGTTAAGCCACAAACTTCTTGGCTTTAATATCAAAATATCAGGTTCTGGAAAACCAATCAGACTTGGTTTTAAAGAAACAAAAGTTTTATGTCTCCGATGATCCCTCAGTCCCAAGAAAACTGAGACAATCAATTATAGACACCAACTGTAGTTTTCCATCATATTTGTGAGCAGAGCCAATCCCAATGGCTACATCTTAAACATCATTCTCTATTGGCCTCGCTGATGCTCAGAGCCAAAAGCAGTCTTTAAAACACAGCACAAATTCAACAAAGCTTTGTCATACTGGTGCCTATGGTGGTCTAGCTTTCCATTTCACATGCTGTAAGCTTTACATGTCATTAATGATCACCAACTTTTAATGAATCAAGTGTAATGGACAAAAGTCACCCATGAGAAACAGCAAGTGTGATGTTTTAAACTTAAGGAGCACTCACAGGAACAGGAGCTATGGCATGTCTGTGCACCCCCTCGATAAGAACAGGGGCCCGAGAGAGAGTATCATGTGGTTTCTCCAGGAGGATGGAGTTGAGGGGTGTATTTTTCCTTTCCTCAGCAGCATCTTTCCAAAATCCCTATTCAGCTGACAATGTCATTTGGTACCCCAAAGGACCAAAAGTCAAAGGAGGCGTCTTCTAGAATCTGGATCCAGAATGCCCCCCAAAAGCCCACATGATGAAAGGCTTGGTTCTCACATAACTGTTCCTGGGAGGTGGAGGAGCTTGTAAGAGGTGTGACCTAGAAGATCACCAGGCCACTAAACGCACTTTCACTTGAAGGGGACAGTGAAAGCCCAGGACATCATCCTTTACTTCCTGGCCATGAGATGAGTGGTTTTCTCTGCCATACACTCTCAATATGAGGTATTGGCTTGCCACAGGTCTGTAAGCAACAAGGAGAGTTGTAAGATAGCATGTGGGTGCTGGAATTCGAACCCAGGTCCTCTGCAAGAGCAGCTAGTGAGTGCTCTTAATCACCAAGCTGACTCTCCAGCCCCTATACTAATACTATTTCTTAAACTTATAATATGGAGAATGCAGGGGGCTTGATAGCTAAGAGCACTGGCTGCTCTTCCAAATCATCCAGATTCAATTCCCAGCATCCACATGATGGCTTACAGCCATCTGTAACTCTAATTCTAGGGAGACTGAACTCTCTTCCGATCTTTATGGGCACCAGGCACACAGCTGGTACACAGGCATACATTCAGGCAAAATACCTGTACACATAAATCAATAAATAAGTTAATTAAAAGATAAATTTAGAAAGTGGAACTTTGTGACTTTCTGATGTTTTTGGTGCCTTGGTGAGAACTTCGATTATTGTTTTTTGATAATTCAGAGACATTAAAGAGTGAGAGATTATATAAACAAATCTGATTAACTCAAGATAGCTTATATTTGTCTACTCTTTCTTTTGATCTTGGAGCTTTGTGTTTGGGGCTTATAAATTTGAATCTCTGCCAAACCCTGTGAGCACTTTTAACTGCATCTGCAAGTATCCTCACCTGCAAATGCTTCCCTTGAAAGGCTGGAACACAGGCTTCCTAAAGGATAGCCATACACAACTCTGTCAAGTGTTTCTCCCCTCCCTTCCCTTCCCTGCAATTTGAGTTGGTTTTCTATTTGGATATATGAAAACAAGGATTTCAGCTAAAATGTTAATGCTGATAAAGCTTCATTCCTTGGATATGCTATTCTCAAATACTGGTAATTACAAGGAATAGATTAGAATCAGCCAAAACCTACAGGGAAATACTTGTTTAAATACCTCAATTTTAACCTTGGAAATGCATAGAATCAAGGAATATTAGCATCAAAGAGAAGTTCAAAATCAATCTAGTTTGATGGTTTTCTAATTTGACCTGTAAAGCTTATTCAGGGAATCATCAAGGCACCATCAACACATAAAGAGCCAGGGAAGAACAGAGCAAAGGCTGCTTCTCTGGACACCTTCAGTGAGCACAGACAGTGGGAATTGTGAGTCTGCCCCATAAACACCCACCTTGAGTGCTGCCTAGATTTCTTTGTACCTGGTCTTAACCCATGCATCTGTTTCCTGCTGATCACCGAGGCTGGATATGGTCAAGCAATACAAAAGGACAGGTGAGCTACAGACAAACACTATGGCTTTGGGTGCAAGATTCTCAGCAAGGACAATGGCTGCATCTTTTTGGTGACCTGTAACTAGGTTCTGCCTACAAGAACATAGTGTGATAGGCACCATGTGATGGACAATTGTACCTGGTGAACTGGTTGTTTTCTCTAGCTGCCAATACAGCTTGAGTGCTGCTTAAATGTCTTGTCGTGGTATTTCATTATGAAATAATTTAACCAAAGAGAACTAGAAAAAATAAAAGTATAAATCTCACAAATTCCAATCTATGCCTTACTATACATGCCAAGAATTTGGGTCAGATAAATGAAGCTATTAAGAGTAAAGGCAAGTCTAGAGTCAAGCAAGAGGTAACTGGCTGATCAATGCCATTTTGATCTAGGACTCAAAACATTTGTGTGTGCATACAAATTGTGTAGCTGTGTCGGTTATCTTTCTCTTATTGTAACAAATACCTGAGGAAAAAAATTTTAAAGAGAAAGGGAGTTGTTTGGACTCATAGTTCTGGTATTTCAATCCATGAAGCACACTGTTGCTGCAGGCCTCCAGAGAAACCAAGCACCATGACAGGGTCATAGGGAAGAGCAAAGCCATTAACATCATGAACAAGACAGGAAAGAGAAAAAGAGGAAGAGGCTAGGTCCTGCTTCTTCTCTGAAGCTTTACCTTTGATGACCAGAAGATTTCTCACTTAGCCCCTCTTGTAAAGTTTCCTCCACCTCCCAAACTGGTGCCTCTCTTCTGACATATGTGCCCTCAGAGGGGTATTTACAACCCCAAATTCATCAATAGCATACTTGGATTATCATTTCTGAATACTTTATACACTGGAAAATGTACATTCAAAATCCTGTAAGGGTGAATGGTTTTAGATAAGTAGAGTTTCTTGATATTTCCAGTTGCCATCTCGCACTGTGCACCAGGCTTACCTTCTGTTTGTACAAGCACAGGTCCCACTGCTAAATTATATGCTTTTTTATTGTTAAATTTTTGGGAACCCTCCACACCTGATTTCCATAATGCCTATAACAATTTACATTCCAATCAATGATATATAAGAGTTCCACTCTCTCCACATTATCGCTTGTTTAGCTTTTCTCTTTCTCATAATTAACAAAGTGACTAATTTATTTATGGGAGACACATGGACCTCCACGTTCTTGTGAGTGTCTGATAATAACTTGAAAGAATTGTTTTTCTCCTTCCATCATGTGGCTCTAGGATGGCATTCAGGTTGTCAGGCTTGGCAGGAAACAGCCACACTTGCTGAGCCATCTTGGAATCTGTCTCTCTCTGTCTCTGTCTCTCTCTGTCTCTCTCTGTTTCTCTCTCTGTCTTTCTCTGTCTCTCTCTCTGTTTCTCTCTCTGTCTCTCTCTGTGTGTCTCTCTCTTTGTCTCTGTCTCTCTCTGTGTCTCTCTCTCTGTCTCTCTCTCTTTCTCTCTGTCTCTCTCCGTGTGTCTCTCTCTTTGTCTCTGTCTGTCTCTGTCTGTCACTGTCTCTCTCTCTCTCTCTCTCTCTCTCTCTCTCTCTCTCTCTCTCTCTCTCTCTCTCTCTCTCTCTCTCTCTCTCTCTCTGTCTCTCTCCCTCCCCTGTATGGGTGCTTGTCTACCAAATGGTATCTTCTACCCATGGAGGCCAGAAGAGAGCATGATTTACCCTGGAAGTGCAGCTACAGAGAGCTACCATGTGGGTACTAGGAATCAAACCCAGATCCTCTAGAAAAGCAACCAACACTTCCATACTCGTAACTGGAGAGCCATTTCTCCAGACCTCTCGCCAGGTCTTTCTTATAATGCCCATTCTAACAGGCATGAAGATATATTCTTCAATAGTGATTATGAATATGCTTTTCATATACTTGTTGGCTGTATATTTCCTCTAAAATGCATATTTGGATCCCTTTTTCTTTTACTTTCTTACCATTGAAATCTGAGTTCCTTGTATTATTTAGATATGAACCTCTTATCACATATATGGTGTGGACCAGTTGTATTTGTTCCATTTTCTTGTTTCCTCAGCTGTGTGTGGCACTTTATAATTTGAGAAGGACGCATTTGTCTGAATGTGTTTCCTGATCTCTTGAGCTCATATACAGCAATCTAGCAAACTGTATATATAGTATGATAATTTCAAAAAATGAAAAAAACATAACATACAGAATATAAAAACTATGGGGCATTTTTTTTAAAAATCAAATGGGGAAGATATATGCACAAACATCTGAAAGAGTTTAGGATCTCTAAATAACAAGAAAGAATTCCACTCGCAGGCCTGGCTCTGCTACTGACAGTCTTACATAAAGGTTAAGTGCAGTCAAGTTTCCTAGATCCTCTGCGATCACAGATGCGTTAGCTTTCTGGAAACTTCAGTTCTCCCATCTGTAAAATGAACGGATTGAAGCAGATCATATCTTAAGTTCTTTTCAGATCCCAAATCCTATGGCACTTGCTGCACTGAATTATAATGGCCTCACTTCTGAAAACTAGGTAAGTTCCGATTTACATATCGCATGTCTATTTGGGGTTTGCTCTCTTCATACTCATCACACTCAAAAATGGTCTCTGCTCTAACGGGCAGCTTGTACGTGAAGGCAAGGTTTGGGCAGAGCCAGTCAAGAGTACAGTGTGAAGTGAGATCGGGAGAGGGGGGTTTCAACAGAAATCCGTCTGGCAGGTCCATACATGGTTACCTATGAAAATGGAATGTGGCTAGTGATTTATCAGAGGATGGCGTTTACATGCTCATAAATTTAAAAAAGAACAAAGCGTGAGACTCCTTTTTCATAAAAAGAAAAGGGAGTCCATGGAAAATGGGACACACTTGGCAGACAAACTACAAGAAATAAAGAGGACATTCTGTGACCTTAAGTGTTTATAAAATGTGCATAAAATGGGTTGTGTGCTGACCCTATCTCCCAGTCTTTCTGCTACAGCCTCATAGGCCCCAGGTCTAAAACCAAATGTGAGTGTTAGGTTTATGAAAACAGGGGCAGTTAATTTTAGAACCGTGATTTCTAAGCCTTTTCCTAGAGGAACCAAAGTGTACTGATACCAAAGATGGAATAAAGGTAACTTCAGTACCAGAAGACGAGACACTCTGCTCGTGCCTAGAGTCTCTGGGGATGGCACCAAGGCAATGTGGGGATAGCTATTAGGTCAGCACTTAGCCAAGAACTAACTTTATTTCAATTTAAGATTTCATTTTATTTTTTTTAATTATGTATGCATGTCTCTCCGTGGGTCCATGCAAGTAAGTGCAGGTATTCTCAGAAGCCAGAAGAGGGCATCAGATGCCTTAGAGCTGGAGTTACAGGCAGTAAGTAAGTAGGTACTAGGAACTGAACTCAGGCTGTCAGCATGAACAGGAAGCACCCTTAGCCTCGGAGCCATCTCTGAAGATTCAAGGAAGTGTTAAAAGGAATCCTCAGGTAAAGCCCTTACCTGATTGTTGTTCTAGCCACACCATCATTGCCACCCTGCCACCCTTTCACCTGCTGTTGACTGAGCTACAATTCCTTCTCTTACCAAACTTAATCTGGGGGTTAAGTAAACTAACAAGCTGTCTTAGGAGAAACATCTACATGTATAATATATGCTGCTGTATTTCTAATAACGATTACTCTATGCTGTAAAATCTCTTCTTTTATCTTCTAGACACATACCTAGGGATCATCTCTGCTCCTTCATCATCAAGTGTAGCTATTTAACTGAGTCTTTGCCAATAGAAGCTAGAAGATAGAGGAGCTTAGAGCCATATTTTTAGTGCCCACTACAGAACTTCTCCAATGATTCTTTATTCACTCTTTCCCCTTCTTCTGTGCGATGAGACATGAGTCAGAAAACTTAAAAAAAAGTGGCAATGTGGAAATCACACAGGCCTGGATTGGCCATGTGGAGGTCATCTAGACAGGGACACAGTTACAGAAGGGGGAAATAAACTTGCCTTATTTAAGCCACTAAGACTCTTCCATCTATTTGTGACGGTAGTTAGAATGACATTAATGAATACCTCAGAACTGAGTGAATGCTTACTATCTGCTAGGTGCGTGTATGCAGGCACGCACACACACACACACACACACACACACACACACACACACCTCTTCAGTTCTCACAAAGCCCCACAATATAAATATTGTTACAGGCATGGAGAACTTAATACCTTGTGAAAATGCTCCACTGCTGTGTTCAGCTAGCCCCGAGTCTTAACCACTTCACTTCAGTCTTTCTCTCTCAGTACAGAATATAACTCTAGGTGTACTGCATAGCAAAATTATTTCTCAGTTTATGCGAGCTACCCTTATACAGATGAAAGATTAAACCACAACAGAAGACAAGCAACTACAAACAGAGAAATTGATGTCTAAAATTCTAAGTAAAACTTAAAAAGCAAAGAAAACCTTTTGTTTTACTCAGATCTATAATATAAAGGTAAAAGATGATAAAAATTAAAGTTAGCGTTAAATTGATAATTCAAAAACAATGTCTATAGCTCAATAATAAAAAATGGGATTTCCGGTAAAGAATGTGTGATAACATAAATCGTAGAAAGTAATTGGCAAAGCTGTTATTTCTCACCAAGATTTATGGACCTATACAATCACAGTGCATCCAATCATGGAAAACATTTTAATGACATGAAGAAAATGCTTATGACACAATGAGATTCAATTACATAACTACAGCAAAAATAGAATTAATGCAAATCAACCATTCAAAAAGTGTCTGCTGGGTACCAATTACATGCTAAGTATAAGCCGAGGATCTGGCCATATGGTCCCTGCCTCCAAAAGTATATGGTCTGACTTTCTCAAAAGGGTAGGCATTCTCAAAAGATCAGGAGAATTGCTTTCCCAGGGTTTGGTTTCTTTACGCAAATTATAAGGAAGTTAGAAGAGACCATAACTAAGGTCTCTAAGGCAATTACATTTTGCATGTGAAATAAAATCTTTTATTCCATAGATAGTAAGATATGATTTGGTATATCTACAAGCTTCTGACTCATCTAAACCTGTAATCATCACCACAAACCTATTAATGTTAGTTCTACTTAATGTGCTTACATTCTTCATTTAACCAAGACTGAGGGGTTTCTTGAGAGGGAAGACTCTTTGATCTAAAATAGAGAGAGTTCTGAGCAAATTAAGATGTTCAGACCCCTTAGATTCATGTCAAATAATTAGACTTAATGCTAAAACTAATTTTAATTATACAAACTTCATTTAGTGACTTTTTACATTAAAATGAACTCACAGACAGTTTTAAAAAACAGAAGAACAAGGATTATATATATTTAGTAAAAAGACACCCAGCTGTCCAAAATTTTTAGACCAACAACACATCTGGTATTGTAAAGTTAATGTAATTCATCAGAACTACATACTTCAAAAAGTTTCACATGCATTGTTTTAAAACTAGAATATTTGTCTAGAAGCTGGAAAAAAATAGCATCCTGCTAATATTTTGGTGATGGAGGAAAAAAGGAATAGAGGGAAAGAGAAAAAAGAGGGGGAGAGAGAGACTTTCAAGGTCTAAAAATTGTGGTTTTAAATGACATATTTCTATTTTGTTCTCAAAATGCATTGTTTTTTGAAAGAATATTCAAATCTGATTACAATCTACAGTGCCATCTCTCTTCCCTCTGTATTTACCACATAAATCAATATAATTAGGCTAAACACCAAACACATTGTTCCTTCAGTGTCAAGTAAAGAAAACTCAAGAGGGACTAAAAGGAACCCTGGAGAGGTTGATAGTGTCTCAGCATCGCCAACTCCAATACAAGAACAACTCCTTGTATAAACATGAAGATCCAGATCTCATGGGAATGTTCATCCCTCTCTATCTAATTCCATTCCATTTCAAAGACTCCAGTCTTCACCAAGCACTCCTAGCAGGAGTACTAGGATCCAATCCTTTTTGGACCAACAAATAAATTCTGGCCTCAAGAACAAGATAGATTCACTAAAGATTCATTTAGAGATGCACTGGAGGATTTAGGTGACAAGCAAATTTGAGTATGTTGCTAGTTTGCTGTTTCTGCTTCACTCATCTCTAGGACCAAAGGCTTTTGAGTGGCAGGGCATACAATATTTGCCAACATCCTTTGCGAAGTTACCAAATGACAGTTTGTAAAATGCGGCGCAGTTGACCATTTAAAGAATCCACCAAAAAATCCAATAATTGGGTCACATTTCTAACTCTCATCATCTTCAAGCCTCATCTGTCTCCTGGCCCTCAATCACTTTTCCCACCTCACAGCAATGACCATCCCCCAGCCGCAAGCTTCTTCCCCCATTGCTCACATATTTTCCTCCTAATATTCCTCTGTCTGTAGCCAAATAAATGCAGCAATCAAGTAGAAGTAGGCTGGGCTTCCGTACTTACCCTTGCTTTGGGGAAGAGGGAAAATACTTTAAATAAATGATACACTGATTTAAAAATAAATGAATTGGATAACAGGGAGACAAAGACCATTTCTCTTGTTGGCTCTGCCTGTGCCTTTGAAGAGATAGTTGTAAAAATCACAATACCTCCTGTCTGACCTGATGTGCTGTTTTAATCTGCAAAACCTGACTACATAATGTATGCTGTTTTAATCTGCAAAACCTGGCTACTGGCTATGTATGCCAATGCTTACCATCCACCATGCAGTGCTCCAAGCATTTTACTTGCTTTCTTTCACTCCCTAACCAGCACACTCCCTTGGGATCGTTACTGTGATTAATCCCACTTTAGAGCCAAGGAAACTAAGGTTTAAGGAGGTAAAGTGACTTTCCCACAGGGACATGGATCTTAATTGCAGTTCTGGCCTTTAAAACAGTGTTGACCTGTTTTCAAACATCATACCTTGGTGCCTGATTTCTACCATCGTCATCAGGAAGGATTTTTTAAAACCTGGGTATTGTTACAGGACTTGGAGTCGCCCAACACCATAGGCCATTATATCCCAGCTGTCTTCCCCAAGACCCACCTCTGAAGAACTCCACATTGAAGGGTGTGGCAGCCACTCTCTCCCACTCTCAAGAAAATACAGACTTTCTTAGTCATCTTGAAAGGTCACATCTAGGTCTCTATTGCAGCCAGTAGCCATCTTCTTTTAAACTTACATGCAGTCGAGAGAGGAGAGAGGGAGAGAGAGAGAGAGAGAGAGAGAGAGAGAGAGAGAGAGAGAGAGAGAGAGAGAGAGAGAGAGAGAGAGAGAGAGAGAGACCCGGTCTAGCTATCTCTACTGATCATTCATTATCTATCCTGCATCCTCGTATTGCTTTTCCTAGAGCCTATGAAGGTACACTTTGTGACCCACCAGTGGCTACAAAATAGTTAATAGCTTCAGGAGACTAGGAAGTGTAAGCAAACACTTCTCAGATATCTATGCAAGACACCCCGGGAGAGGGGAAGCTATAAGGATCAAAAATGTAAGGTCATTGTTATTGAATCTTTCCCCTAGCATTAACGACTTCAAACGTAAATTTTGTGATAATGTATTCTTTCAAATACAGAATTTTGGGGGCTTAAGTAACCTGAGGAAATAAAATAACGCTGTCTTTCTCAAAGTTGTTCAGTACTGACGACTGATGACGCTCTCTGGCTTAAAGCTGATTCTCCCAATACCATGTAACTAGGACTTACCCTGAGTCTCGCTTTGGGCTGCCACTTTGAAGCTGAGACTGGGATTCAGGTGCAGTCTCCAAATTACCGCTTAACACCTCTGCCTCCCACCCTTGCTCTCACATAGACATCCCCCACCCTGCAAACTGTCTGAAGATTCAATCCTCTGCTAATATGAACACAACCTTCATACCTAACCTAACAGGAAACTGTAGTTTTAAAGTTTCAGAATCGTCTCCAGAAAGCCTCCAGAATTTGGTAATGACTGCCTTCCAGTTAAGGGTCCTATCCCTACGGGAAGGGCGTGAACCAGTTCCACCGCGCGTTTGTACGCACCAAGTATCACCTATCTCCAAAGGAAGGGTCAGAGTTTTGTATAATCGCCTGAACCCAAGTTCTACCTTGCTCAGAGATGCAGTCATATTATGACCATGGCTTTCTTACAAGGGCTTCCCTCCCCCACCCCCACCCCCAGCTCCTTGCCTCCCTCACCCAGTCAGCCTTTCGTCCCCATTAAAAAAAAAAAAAAAGGAGCAGCTCGCTGCTCCCTGAAACAACGATAGAGGCGCAGCGGTCTAGCGGACCCGGGGTTGCGGGGCTGAGCAGCCCTTTTGTTGGACGGGTTGCAGATGGTGTCCCGGCGCGGGACTGCGCCTAGGCGGGCGTGGGGGGCAGGAGGCGGCAGGAGGGGGGGAGATTGGCGGAGGTCGGGAAGGGGGTCGGGCGGGAGAGGAGGAGACGACTGAACAGCCAATCAGCGCGCAGCCCATCAGCTGACCGCTTTTGCTTACACCAGGTGCACGCCGGCTGCGGGGAGCACAAAGCGGGGCGCACGGAGGGCGCCGGCAGCGAGCCGCGGAACGAGGCGAGGCCCGTGCGCCCCGGTTTGCAGCACTTGCCGGGCAGGGACCGGGGCCCACGGTGTCCTCCCAGGCAGGGGCATCAGTGCCACTGCATCCCGAGACGCCTAGAGCGCCTTCCTTGAGACCCGATCGTTCGCTGCCCCGCCCTCTGAACCCCATTTCTTTTACCCTCCTTCCCAATCCTGCCTGTCTCTACTCTGACCCCCAAGAACCGGATTTAGCCCAGCCCCGCGCAGCAGCTGTTGCTCCTGCGGCTGTCTCGCCTTGCCTTTTGGTGCTCTGCCGGAGTCCCCCAAGGAGCCAGTGCGCGCTGCGGGTTGGGAGGAGGCGCTGCTCAGCCGGTCCTCATCCTCCCGCTGCTGCTGCTACTGCTGCTGCTGCTGCCACCGGCTGCCCGCTCTGTTAGCACCCCAACATCCCCACCAGCCGGGCCTTAGGGTAAGTGCCCCGACTAACTGGGCCGCAACAGAAGGTTTGGGAGGCAGCGAGGGGGGAGTAGAGACAAACTTGGCAGCTTGGCGGACCCTACAACGTTTGAGAAATCTCGGTCTAAGGGAGACACGGGGGCGCGGTTTCTCGGGAGCTGGGGTTGGGGGTATACGAAGTAGGGAAAGGAGAATCTAGTTACCACCCTCTTGCCTTAAAAATGAAGCAGGAAGAGCAATAGTTGAAAAGGCAGCTCAGACAAAAAAAAAAAAAAAATGGGCAAAAGGCAGTGACTGGAGCTGAGCCCCCAGGATTTCAGGCAAGGAGAAGGGAAGGCTTGGTTGGGAATGTGAACAGGGGAAGAAGCTGGGGCCTGGGAAGCGTGCAGATAGAAGACCCAGGGAGTTGGAATGGGGTCAAGAGGAGAGAAAGGGAGGTGGCAGGTTGTTGGGAGAGGAAGAGGTCTTGGGAATGGTCTCGATGTTAAGAATAAAGAGCAAGGAGCATAACAAAACATTTAAAGTACTGAAGTCAGAGCATTGCAGAGAACATACTTAACTATTATGTGGTCTAAGAAGGAAAAAATTGTACGTTTTGAGCCTAGAAGGTGTAGCCCCTTAAGAAGGCTTGTCATGGATGTGGAAATTTCAAGGAAGCCTTGGTCTCTTCCAGTCATTCTGCTCCGGGGTCAGTAGCTTAAAAAGTTTGCCAGCGAGTGTCCTTTGTGCTGCACTGAGTGGGGGTGTGGGCTGCTGCCTACTGCTTCCGTGCTTCCTAGGTTCCCCGCAGTCACCGCTACCTGAGGGGGAAGTCCTTGGCTGGTTGGGTTTCCCCAGAAAAGCCAAGCAACCAAGAGGCACCTCGTGCACTGGGCAGGTTTGGAAAGTTCGTCCTGGGATTGTGGCCGGGCAGCAGGCATGGATGCGCAGGCTGGAAGATTCCGTAGTAGTACTTGCTCCAGAGGGACCTCGCCTGCGGTATCCACAGCAATAGCTTCAAAGGCAACTGCTGCAGAGAGTGACCAGAGTTGTCAAAGCCTTTGAGTGACTGAACCCTGTAGGCAAAGCTCCTAAATCCCATCCTGTCCTTAGTATGTTCATTCCCGATCCAGATAATAAAACAAATACGGAATTCAGATTTGCCGAGGGAACAAGTACTGCTGACTTGTACTTTTTCCTGTAGAATCTCCTGAGACAATATGCTATCTTGTTTTGCAGTTCAATCTACCAATTTAGGCAATTAATACTATTTCTATATTGTCGTCGTGTCTTCATTTTTAAAAGCTGGAACTGGAGAAGTGGAAACTTCAGGAAGATTTCTACTTTGACCTGTATAAAGCTGGAGTCGAAGTGGTATTACTGGCTCCAGGGCCATGTGTGTCATGAAGTCTCTAATTTGCATGCAAATGTGAGCTGATCCTGGCAGATGTCTGGCCTCATCCATTCACATGAAGGAATTTGAAAAGACAAGGAGTCTTCAGTTAACAATAGACCTTAAGAACGTGGGATAAAGGCCCAGTGTGGGTTTCTCTGTTTGGGGATTCCATGGCTTGCTGACACCTTTATTCAAGAGCCAAATTCTTGGTGTGGTGTTACGGGGGAAGCTCAAATCCACTTGCTCTTACCTGGAATGTATATATGCATGCGGCATAGAGGGAGTGCTTCTATGCAGGCAGTAACTTTAATCCACTTCTGGTGGCTTGAAATATTTCTTCACTGACTCCTCAACTTTTAGAGTTCATTTCTTTTTCTTCCAATATTTTTTTTAAATCTTGTCCAACATTTGTCCCCTGCTCAGAGAGATAAGTAATGTAGGAAAAGGTGCTTGTCACTGGAAGGTCTCAATGGAGAGTCACTGCCTTTTTATCCTCGTGTGAGTTCATTAGGTGACAGTGAAAGAATTGCAGATGATGAGAGTGTCCCATTCTAGCAAAGGACCTGGGTTTGAGTGTGTGTGTGTGTGTGTGTGTGTGAGAGAGAGAGAGAGAGAGAGAGAGAGAGAGAGAGAGAGAGTATGTGCATGTGTGTGTGAGAGAGAGAGTATGTGCATGTGTGTGAGAGAGTATGTGTGTGTGTGTGTGAGAGAGAGAGAGTATGTGCATGTGTGTGAGAGAGTATGTGTGTGTGTGTGTGTGTGTGAGAGAGAGAGAGAGAGTATGTGCATGTGTGTGAGAGAGTATGTGTGTGTGTGTGTGTGAGAGAGAGAGAGAGTATGTCCATGTGTGTGAGAGAGTATGTGTGTGTGAGAGAGAGTATGTGCATGTGTGTGAGAGAGTATGTGTGTGTGTGAGAGAGAGAGTATGTGCATGTGTGTGTGTGAGAGAGAGAGAGAATGTGCATGTGTGTGAGAGAGTATGTGTGTGTGTGTGTGTGTGTGTGTGAGAGAGAGAGAGAGAGAGAGAATGTGCATGTGTGTGAGAGAGTATGTGTGTGTCTCAGTACTGAACAGTGAACAGGGAAAGTCATTTGATGGACTCCCAAAGCAAGGACCCTTCTGTCTTGTGTTATATTAGCTGGTCAGCCATGCTATTCACCTCCTGACTCTCTAGGACCGATGGAACAAAAGCTGGGCCGCATGGGCCACATGTGAGGCCTGCAATTATAACCCCTGACAAACCAGTACCAAAAACCCTTCTTTTGTCAGTCCTGAACATTGTTGAAGAGGGAAAGAAACCTATTCACTGAACAGGGTTTGGTGACCCCGTATTCTATGTACTCACCAAAAGAGACATTAAAATACAGCAGGAAGACAATATTGCTTTGGGCTTGATTGGGAAGAGGAGTGGACAACAGATGTTAGCAAGCTGTTTCACATGTTTTCTGAAGCTGTTGTTATTATGATTATTATATTCTTGCCTAGTACCCTTTATATACAATCCAGTCTACTCCAATTAGGAAGAAATGAATTGAGTCCAATCTGAGTAACAAGAGTTACAGCCAAGTGTTATGAAGAAGTCAGAAAGCAACATTGTTCTCATTTGACTCTCAAACCTGGCTTTCTGACTCCCTGATGGAATTGAGGGACGACTATAAAATAAAAACAGCATTTCCAGACTAAGCCCACATACCTCTCTGATGTAAGATTACCAGAGGGTGGTTTTGAAATCAAGGTAAGATGCCACAGCAACACACCTGTGAATGGTCAACTGTTAACCTCCCTAGGTCAGGACTTTTTTGGACAAGTTTAATACAGGAAGGACTGAGTACGCATCCTGGCAAATAAAAGTATTAAAGTACTTAATATAAAAGATTAGTCTGCTAAATAAAAGAAATGCAAACCCGTTACAAATACAGATGATAGTTCTGAAGAAATAGCCATAGGTAGCTCCCGTTAGAGTCTGTAATTGTGAGATTAACGAGTAAACTAAACACGAGAAGACTGACCCTTGGCCTCTATATAGAGTCTGATACTGTTGGTCTCTTGACCTGAACTGTTCTGTCTATTATAAATAATCTCTCAGAGACATATTGAGGGAGTATAAGTACTTAAAAGTCAACTTCTAAGAAATAAATCTGATATTACAGTTATAGTGCAATTCACTACCAAGTTAACTATAAATAACACTAATTTTCTTATTGTAGGCCTTTATGCCGCCTTAAATAAGCCATAAACTGTATTTAAAACATGATACATTATAGTCATAGGTGTCACTTTTACTAGACTTTCACAGTTCTTTCTTAGAATTTCCTTTTCAGCTACAAATAGTTATTCTCTGATTCATTTCAGCATTAATATAAGGCTGCTCAAATATTGTATTTAATTTTTTAAAATTATTATGCTGAGCATCTATTTTGGGTTAAGCCAACCGGAAGATAAAGTAGCTTCCATTTTAAAGTCATATTTTTATTTCTGAGAACAATGGAAATATCTTTAACTCATGAATAGAGCTTTGATTAATATTTTATTCAGAAGAAAATTAAAATTATACAGAAGAAGTCAGAAAAAACAAGTAGTGTCTCTTGTTTGGGCTCAAAGAACAGAATAAAAAATAAAGGCTAAACTCAGTAAAATGCAATATTTTAGCACCAGAGAACCATTTGTCCTTAAAGTTTTAAATGAAGTTCACTTTAAAACTTGTTCTTTCTCTCTCTTAACATATCACCATTCTGGGTATATTTCAGAGTTTTGTTTCCATCTCTCAAAGAACAGATATAATAAGTGGTTAATCACCTTGCATTGTTATTCCAGTTATTTGGTTAATAAGTAGACTATTACAAATCATACCTAAGATATCTTTTGTGTCTTCCTTAATCTACTAACTTTAAGATTCCTCCATTGTAACATCACAAGGCCAATAGGCCTGGAAGGACTAACTACCACAATCGGTTAAGTTATCAAAAAGGATTGTAAAAGCTTTGCCTGTAGTACCACAACTACCATAAACATTTAACTTGGATGGAATCATCATATCTACTGAACTGAAAATTTGCCCCTAAGAAGCAGAGAAAATAGGTATTGGCTTGCAGTACACATCAAAGGTGCTGTCCACCCTAATTTCAGAGCATCTGATGAAAAGACAAATGCATTCGGTTAAGACACTTAGTTTTGAAAGCTGTGGAGTAGAGCTTGATTTTATAGTGGCTTCTTACCTTCCATTGACACTCTTTCTAACTCAGATGTTGTGATGTTATTTGAAAGCTCCGATTACTGTAAATGAGTTGTAATCTTCTGACCCAGGCTGTCTTAGCTCACATCTATTATACTATGGGGCAGACGTGGACTCCACAGCTGTCACCTCATTTGTGTATGAAACAGACACATTGGTGGCATTTTTGGGGGGTTTCCATAGTTACCTGAACAATGTACATGTGACATGACATCTTATGTGAAAGGTTTTTGTGGCAGATATTTTGTAGACCTGAGACTAAAGGACAACTATTTGAAATTTAAGTTACACTTGAATTAGTCTGCCATTGTTCTTTGGAGCCACTTAATCATAGAATGATAGCTTCTCCATGCCATGGCCAGGAAAGGGTAACCAAGAGCCTTTCCCTAATAGAGATTTCCAAGAGCAGCATTTCTGAACCTCTGCAAGGGGGGTACTTGCATTCATTTCAAAATATTTGGTTTTTCTATTTAGTACCGCCTTTTGTGAGCTAGCGTATTAACATAGTCATTTTCCATTCTGAAGGGGAAACCTGGACAGCCCCACTACCAGTGCCTATCTTAGTAAAAGCTTAGGAAGAACAACAAATCCATCTGTCTTTACTAGCAATAAGCACACTCTGAAAATCTCCATCTCGGACAACTAAAACAGCTTTGCAAAGAAAGAAAGGTGGCTTAATTGGTTTCATGTCTGTAATTTCCCCCTCTAGGAATAGAGGATACCATTAACCTGCATTGTTGTCTCACAATAGTGGTAGGTCTTCATTTGTATCTATAATAATCAGCACAATCAAGTACAGTGCACAGTAAGGAAAGCTCAGAGCAGTGCCCAGGTCTGATAATAATGCCTGGATGTGTGTGTGTGTGTGTGTGTGTGTGTGTGTGTGTGTGTGTGTGTGACCTTCTGGGTGTCCTGCAACTATCCTGATGCTTTGCATCCTTGTCAAGGTGCTGCTGCAAGGAGCCAGGAGAGTTGTTCGATGCTGCTAGGATTATTATTGCAAAGAACTTCACTTCTGCTCCAGTGCTGTGATTTTCTGGATGGCTAAGGGCCAAAGGAATCACTTCACTTTTCCTATAAGGTGATTTTCCCCTAGTATTACAATTAATATGGTTTATATTATTGTTTTTTTCTTTGAAGAGAATTTCTGGAGCTAGAAAGATGTCCCACACGTTAGGTTGTTCTTTTGGAAAACCAGGCTGAAGTCCCCAGAACCCACATGGTGGCTCACAACGACCTGCATCTCCAGTTTCAGGGAACTGATACCATATTTTGACCTCAATGGACATCAAGCACACAGTTAGTACACATATATAGGTTCAGGTAAAATATTCATATACAAAAAATAAAATAAACACATACAATAACCCCCCCAATATTGACAGCTCTATACTCCCTCACCTGGTAGGTTCTTCCAGGGAAGAGAATTTGGAAAGAAACGTGAATCTGGTTATGATTCCCAAATATCAGTTCACCTGGTGAGTACATTCTGAATACTGGCTACATGCAATATGTCACATAAGGCCCTGAACCCAAATGAAGTTAGCTTGTTTTTTCTTCAGTTCATACTCCAAATCCAACACAAGCATCCTGTGTCCATCAGTCCTTGTATTCTTCTACATTCTTCGGTGCCAAGAATTAAAATGGTATTTCAAATAGAAGATTTCGAGTAGGGGCAAACCCTACATATATACATAGGGTATTTAGAAAATTCGTGAAATCTAAAGACAATAGAAATTCTAGTGTGTAGAAGCCAGGAGTAACAGTAAGGATTCCAAAAATGCTCAATATGGTCTCCTTCAACCAAGAATTACCTGACTCTATATCATTAGGACCATGTAAAATCATGTTGTCACGGTGTTGCTTCTGCTTATACTGGGGTTCTACCTGGGGTTCCAGAAAGGACCCGACAGATGAGCAAGTGCACTGTGGAAGTATGGGACATATTTTAATTCACGCAGTGCTTGTCAGAAAAGGCTTCGAGAAACACACCAATAAATGCGAACAGGAACAGGTATTCAGGAGACAATTTGAAATCCAGTTTCATTGAATGGAAGTAGGGCATTATTCATCGAGGAAAGATTCTTTAGTGGATGAGGAACTTCAGAGTGGAGACTGCTTGTTCAGTCCTTATAGGACTGGAAATTCACTGTGCCTTGAGAAGCAGAAGGGGGGAAAGAGAAAGTCTATGGTAACAACAGAACAGCACAAACTTGCATGGAAGAAAGATGCGGCTGAGTTGGCGATGGCATAGTGCCTCATGTCTTCAAACCTTCAACTTTGCCCAACCATCAAATATGCCTCTCTCGGCATGTCACAGTCAGAGATGTCAGATGTTATTCTTTCTTCTTTTCCTCCAGTAACTAAAGGAATAAAAACCATGAACGGTTTCCTTCTGACCCCGAGGAAGTCACGTAACGTATATCTGATGCTTCTGTAAGAGAAGAGTGATGGCGGCTCTCGCTCTTCCTTAGCCCAGGTTGAAATTCTCTGGGGTCAGATAGCGTGGGGAGGATGGGAGAAATGATGGGAGAAATGATGATGTCTCTCACACCCACTGCCTCTTCCTCTCTGACTAGAGAGCAGGTAGCAAGATTACAGTGAATCAGCACTGTACCTCCTGGGTTACCAAAGTCAAGACCTGGGGTACGACGGTGAAGATGAATCATGCAGAGGAATTTAAACCGGGTTTCCCTGCAGACTAATTGGGCCCGCTCTCTAATATCCTAAGCTGACAATAGCAGCTTAAAAAACTCCCTGGCAAACTGGGAAGAAATCTCATAGTAGAGTGATGGCAGAATTAGAATATGTGGAAAACAGAGATGGTCCACTGAGAAAATGTGCAACAATGTATAATTTCTTGTGTCGGAGTGATGTGTGTCCGTCCATGGCATATGTGCAGAGAATAGAGAATAACTTTCAAGATTCAGATCTGCATCTAGGATGCATGTACACAAGTGTATGCACATGTATATATGAACACATACACACACATATACATGAGGAGAAAAATCCATACTAAAAAATCTTATACCTGTTTGTTTGTTGTTATTAAGACTCGCTTGTCAAAGTGAGTCTTGAAGAGAGCTTTCTTTCAAGGCTATAAAGGTGTGCTGACCCTTGCATAGTGTAATGTTGTCTTGGGAGAAGAAAGAGAAGATGTGTGGCCATTAAAAGTTGTATGCAATCTCAGTGATACACATGATCCTAAGTAAGAGTTACATAGGATTTCTGCCACATCCTGAGTGTTCCACAGTCGTAAGGGAATCTACATTAACTCATCAGACATGAGTTATGGAATCTGTGTTCTCATTAACTCACCCGACTCTCACAGAACAACCAAGGACAATGAAATAGTCATTGGTGGATTTCTGTGGCTCGTTATGGCTGATTCAGGTTCTGGGCCCTGAGGATGACATGTAAGGTTCGATTTCCCAGAGGACCAGTTAACTTTGCTTTGCTCTGTAGGGACACAGCTAACCTCCAAATGTACTCACAAACTCATCTTGTCTCACCCAGGAGGCCAGCTAAGACTTCGAAGTTACCTGCAGAAAAACACAAAATTTACGCACAGATTTTCCAGATGGAGTATGTTTCTTTCCGTGTATGAAGGATAGCACTGTCAAAGTGGACCTCTACTGAAGAAGTTTCCAAATGACTTTGCTATTGCAGCTGAGCAATGGAATGAGAGATTGCATCCATGCAAATGTGATGCTTAGTAATTGGAAGGAAAATATTACATAGGGCTCCTAAATTATATCCCCAGAGTCAGTCGTTTTTCCTAACACACCAGAGTAGTAGGAGAATAATAATAATCTCCAATATTGGTTCTTAGCTTCTGCAATGTACCAGGATAAACCATGAATACTTTATATACATTAACTTATTTATGGCTGTCACATAGATTGTTTTACAACTGTCACAGAGATCCCCACTTTACAGCTCTCTTGGAAATCTAGGCAGAAAGTGCTAAGTAACTTGCCTGCAGCCATACAGCTAGTGTGGCCTTAATACATATTTGTTGGATGAGTGGATGACTAAATGAATGAGTGACATAGGTTTCCGGAGAGAATTCTTGATTCAGGTATAGCATTTCTGCTTTCTAGCCAAGGCATTGTAAGACCCTTCTCTGTGACTCACAGAGCTGGTGAGAGGCAGAGTCAAGATGGAAACTTGGGTCCGTCTCACTCCAAATCTGCACCATTGTAACACTTAGCTATGTCTCTCCGTCTTTAAGTTCAGCTCTGGGGCAAAATTCTGGATTAGATGAATTCCAGTAGCCCACCCATATTCTACAAAATTCTGCCATGCCACATGAAGTAGTACTTAAATAAAATAAAACATTATATTGCTATTAAATATCAAATCTAGTTTCGCATTTTACTTACCTAATAACTATTGAAAATTATGTTGGCATTACTAACCACATATTTTTAAAGTTCATTTTAAATAATCTTAAGTGAATGAAAATGCATTTTGGAATATTATGTTCTTCTTATCATTACCATCACACTGAATATTGTTTTTTTTTTTAATCATTGACTCAGTTTTGGTTTCTAAAGATTGACATCAAGGGTTAGCAAGATGGCTCAGTAGATAAAGTGCTTTCTGTGTGACTATGAGAACCTGAATTTTGATCATAAGCACCTATATAATAAAGCAGGCATGATGTTGGCATGAACCTGGAAACCCAGAGCTGGCAAGGCTGAGATAGGAGAATACCTGGAGCTTTTAGGCCAACTATTGTAGCTCAGTCAGTGAGCTTCAGGTTCAGTGGAAAACCCTTCCTCAATATATATACATATACAAATATATATACACACATATACACATATACATATATACATATACACACATACACACATACACACATACACACATACACACATACACACATACACACATACACACATACACACATATACACATATACACATACATATATACATATATACATATATATATCCAATCTGACCTTTGGCCTCCAAAAGCACATGCACACATGTGTATGAATCCTCCCACACATGTGCACATACACTTGACCATATACACATGTACACCGACACCCACACAAATGATGAGCACCATTCTGTTACACACAGAAAAGGAAGATATAAAGTGTTAGTGTCTTTAACATTTGTAGAAGTAAGTTGCTGAATCTTAGGGGAAAGTGTCAAATGATTTTTCCCAGTACTGCAAGCTGCAAGCAGTGTTTAAAACAACTACTTGAGAGTTTCTAAAGGTTGTTCTCTTTGAAGGTATCCTTCTGTTGTGGAAGTGATGCATCAGAACAGCGTGTTAATCAGTGCTTGTCTATTTCATGGTAGACAATTCCAGGTCAGGGGTAGCGGGTAGTAATGAAGCAGCTCAGAATTAGAAAAATATATGTATATATATTTTCAAAAAGTCTCTGAAGTTTGGAGGTATCTCCCTGAGCCTTAGTATCTCCATCTGCAAAATGGGGAATGTGATGGTCAAACCTGTCTTATACCAACAGGAATACAAAGCCCTTTGGATAGAGTACCATAAATGGTCATTAGTACATAGCAGAGCATAGAAGAGGGATTATGCCAGCAATTGACCTTTCCACCGGCTATATATCTGCAGTCCTAGGGTGCTAATTCTGAGGCAAGAATTTAAGGGATGAGAAGATTCAGACTAGATGCTCTATGAAGTCAGTAGCTCACACAATTTTCGCTTCCTTGGTGGAACTCAAGAGAACTTTATATTTAAGGACTGGCAGATAGATGAATGCATTCAGGCCTTTGCTGTTATTATTTCCAGATCATATCTTATCCTTATCCATTTCTTGTCGCTATAACAAAATACCTGGGGCAGTATATTTTATAAAGCTGATTTGTCTCTTCATGCTAGTAACTAGAAAATCCATATAGCAAGGCAGGGTTATCCAGATAAGCACACTTTGGCCCCCTCACTGTGTTACAACATGCAGGAAGAACCTCCATGGATACCATTGTAATTAAATGCGAGCCAGGAAAGGTGAGCTTGCTTCCTAACAGCCATTCCCACAGGAGACTGCTTAGCTTCCCAGCCTCTGCCTTGCTACAGCTAGCAGCTTTCCATTTGCACATCAAAGGGTGGGTGTAGAATGTCATCTTTGAACTACCTCTGAGATGGAAACGAAGATCGTTTACAAAGAACCTCATAGGCATTGTCTGGTTCATCTTATAAAAGGTCTCTGACAGTGGATGGGTTTACTAGTCACTGGTAAAATGCTTACTCTAGCTCTGTCCTTACTCCCAGCTGGTCACCCTGCTACTGCTGGATGCTAATGAATATGATTTTCTAAATGTGTTGAGATGAGCCTATAGCAACCCTGGGAGTTAAGTATTGTGCTGTGTATAAAAAAGAAAAAAAAAATTGAGACAAGGAAATTGTCCAGTGTGTGTCAGTTAGTAAATACGGGAGAGCAAGAATGCTTAGCGCTATTATTCTCCAGAATGAGCTACTCATGCTCCCCTTGCTTTCCTCAAGTCTCCTCCTCATCCTCACCTCAAGTTTAGAACATGCTGTCTTAATTTAAGATTATTTATTTATATCACTTGTAATGCCATCGCTACCACACAGCTCCATAAGGGAAAAGCCTACAACTTAGTCTTTGGTCCCTGGCACTCATAAAAGCACTTGGCACAGGGAAAATGCACCCAGCAAATATTCAGTGAGTAGGAGAAGAGATTTCCATATTGTGTCTGTTTCATTTGGCCAATACTGAATGTTTTAAACAATGTTTCGTTATTTCCTCTGTACATGGGTACAGATGAGCCGTTCATATGCATGCGTGCATTACACTCAGATGATATAGAGGTTGTTATAGAACATAGAACTCAATTTGAGAAAGCTTTCATGTTATTACTAAATTATGTTATTAATCCAAATGTTCATTACATGCACATAGAATATAAAGTTCTCTTAGAAGGGAGATGTGAGGGATACATAGAATTACATGGCGTTGTTTCTGTCCTAAATGAATTTCCAGACTTAGTGGAGAGACACAGTAAATGGAAGCAAGACAAAATAATTAAGTGTAGATACTCTTGAACAAATCAGAGGAAACGGAAGATGAGGCCATATGCATGTAGGTCTGACTCTCCACTGTAAGACATGCTGGCTGTGCAGTCCTGGATGGTTATAAAAAACTGCTTTTTTTCTCCCCACCCTCTCTCATCTGCAGATAGACGTATATATGGGAAAGAACTTGGCACAGTTCTCAGAGCATGACAGTCTGCAGTTCAGTCATTTGGCAAACAGTGACAGTACTGTTGGTGAGCAGATTCTTTTTTTCCATAAGCTGGGAAGACAGTGAGCAAAGGGTGGATGCAGTCTGCCTTCCTGCACAGAGCTTGCTGACTGCTAGGAGAGAAAAACAATAATCTGGTAATCACCCAAGTTAAATAGGAAATCATGGCTGTACTGATAAGTCCAGTGATCATGGGGCTTAAGGAATACAACCTGGAGATATTGAAGAGAAGACCTCTTCAAAGAGGTGATATCTGAACAAAAATCTGTAAGAGTTCGGCAGGCAAAGGATGTGGAGCAGGGAGAACTTTGCAAGAGAAGGCACAGAGGTAGAAAAGAGCTTGGTGGGCTTGAGGGACAGGAGAAAGACTAGTGTGACCTAAGAACAGAGCTGGTATGAGGAACAGAAAAAGAGGGTTTAAGGTGCATAAAGAGGAGTTGGGGCTGGGGAGGTGACTACACAAGTCTGAGGACCTGAGTTCAGATCGATAGCACCCATGTAAAAGTCAGGTGTGAACATATGTGCATGCCTGCAACCCAGCAGTAGGAGACAGAGATAGCAGTGTCCTGTGGGTTTTCCCCACTAGCTGAATTGATGGACTCCAGATTCAATCAGAGACCCTGTCTCCAAAGCAAAAAGGTAGAGAGAGAAAAAAGAGGACATTCAGCATCAGCCTCTGTTCTCTGGTGTGCATGCATGAAGAGAAGACGTCCATGAACAGGTAGACACGTGTGCATACACCACATGCAAAATGAAAAAATGAATGTGTGTAGTGCTGGAAGGGAAAGAGCAGAAACCTTGAATTTCTCTGTGAAAGAATAGCACGGTGTCCTGATGGCTGTGTGGCATGCCAGTGTCTGACGTGTTGGATATGGCATATATCCAAGAATAAAGGTCACACCAGGAGAGAAAAATAAAATCTCTCCTGTATTATATATCTTGGTTAAGTTGCCCAAATCTTGATTATCAGAAAACCAAAGAATAGAAAGAAAAATTATCATTAAAATGTGTCTTGTAAGCTAGCTTCCTCCTTTTGACTTATTTTCATTGCCTTCTTATCCCTTCTAATACATTTTCCTTTTATTATACCTGAGTGTCACAAGAGTTAACCAACAAATCATCACCTATGTCGTCTATGGAGCACAATTACTTTTTCTTTTTCTTATTTTTCTTATTTTCTTATTTTTTTTATTTTTTTATTTTTCAAGACAGGCTTTCTCTGTAGCTTTGGAGCCTTCTCTTAAAGGAATAATGCCTCTGCTTCCCTCTAGAAAACAAGTCTATTTGAAAATATGTAGTTACCAAGAAGCTTCCCTTGGGTCCTACGTTTGTGGATCTAGAAGCACTTTTATTTAAAGCTGTTTTAGACTTTATGTGGATGTTTATTGCTGAAAGTTGGGCATCATTTTATCATTTTGTGTTTCCCAGCCACCCAGACCCAAATAATCACATAAAAATTATATTAGTTACAAGAATGTTTGGTCAATGGCTCAAGTGTATTCCTAGCTAGTTCTTATATCTTAAATTAACCCTTTCTATTAATCTGTGTATTACCATGAGATGTTGGCTTACCGGTAAGGTTCTAGCATCTTTCTCCTTCAGCAGCTACATGGCCTCTCTTTGACTCTGTCTATTCTTTTATATAACTCTGTTCAAATTTCCCACTTGGTTTACTCTGATAAGCCATTAGCATAAACAGCTTTATTTATTGTCCAATGAAAACAACACATATACAGAAGAACATCCATATCATCAAGGATGTTTATTTATTCTTCCTCTTCCCCCCCTACCTTGCACAAGCTAATGGATTGATCCTTATTAGAGAAATGATCCCACGGTTTCCCCAATAAGAAATAAGTAAAAATGCCTTAGCAAAATCTTAAAAGCCCTGTACATACTTCCCTGTCTGGATTTCCATCCCTCTTATGACACAACCTAAATCCCATTCAAATGAAGCAGGTCCTGTTCTACACACTTGCTCCAGCTGTGTGCTTTGGGCTTTAACCAGTAGATAGTTATTCAGTGGTAAGCAATTGACTCTCTTTTTTTTTAAATTTTTATTGAGCTCTACATTTTTCTCTGCTACCCTCACTGCCTCTTTCCTCCCCAAAGTCCCCATACTCCCAATTTACTCAGGAGATCTTGTCTTTTTCTACTTCCCATGGAGATTAGATCTATGTATGTCTCTCTTAGGGTCCTTATTGTTGTCTAGGTTCTCTAGGATTGTGATTTGTAGGCTGCTTTTTTTTGCTTTATGTTTAAAAACCATGAGTGAGTACATGTGATAATTGTCTTTCTGGGTCTGGGTTACCTCACTCAAAATGATGTTTTCTAGCTCCATCCATTTGCCTGCAAAATTCAAGATGTCGTTATTTTTTTCTGCTGTGTAGTGCTCCATTGTGTAAATGTACCACATTTTCCTTATCCATTCTTCCATTGAGGGGCATTTAGGTTGTTTCCAGGTTCTGGCTATCACAAACCATGCTGCTATGAACATAGTTGAACACATGCCCTTGTGGCACGATTGAGCATCCTTTGGATATATACCCAAAAGTGGTATTACTGGATCTTGGGGAAGTTTGTTTCCTAATTTTCTGAGAAATATCCACACTGACATGTTGTATTGAATGGCGGCAGGTCCTGTCCCGCCACCCGGCTAGCTTAATGCCCAAAATAACCACAAAGAAATTGTATTAATTTAATTACTGCCTGGCCCATTAGCTCTAGCCTCTTATTGGATAACTCTCACATCTTGATTCAACCCATTTCTAATAATCTGTATGTCACCACAAGGTCGTGGATTACTGGGAAAGATTCAGTATGTCTGACATGGCAGCTCCATGCCAGCTCTCTGCCTGCCTTCTTTCGCCAAGAATTCAGTTCTCTTTCCCCGACCTAAGTTTTTCCCTATCAAAAGACCAAGGCAGTTTCTTTATTCAACCAATGAAAGCAACACAAATACAGAAGGACCTA
The DNA here is from genome assembly GCF_903992535.2 of Arvicola amphibius. Classification (NCBI taxonomy): domain Eukaryota; kingdom Metazoa; phylum Chordata; class Mammalia; order Rodentia; family Cricetidae; genus Arvicola; species Arvicola amphibius. The sequence continues at coordinate 40,545,118 of NC_052048.2, read as the reverse complement.
CTACACCACTGATATTCAAAGGGACTGTACCAGCTTGCATTTCCACTATCAAAGTGGAAGTGTTCCCTTTACCCCACATCCTCTTCAGCATAAGTTGTTATCAGTGTTTTTGATCTTGGTCATTCTTACAGGTGCAAGATGGAATCTCAGAGTTGTTTTGATGTGCCTTTCTCTGATGACTAATGATGTTGAGAATTTCTTTAAGTGTCTTTCAGCCATTTTAGATTCCTCTGTTGAGAGTTCTCTGTTTTTAAAGCCCTGATTTGTAGAGTATTAGGCCAACAATGGATCTGTGAATTAGATTTAGAAAGAAGTGTTCACACTTAGTTCCCAATATCATGACTTTGTATGTTCCATCTTCTCTATGAAGAACTCTATGCAGTTCCCTCCCTTTCTCTGACCCAGAAGCATTGCTCAGTAAATTATTTTCTTTGCTTTCTATTATGCCTGTGCATTTGGAATATATGGACACCTAATTACTAGCACATGTTGGTGGTAATATTTATCAGGCCCAAACACTATGCCATCATGGATGTTCTTTGGGTTTGGGGGACTTAAAAGACAAAGCTATATGTTTGCGTTTTTAGCCATCATGCTAGAGCCTAGTGCTGGTCACTTTCTTGGAAAAAAATTTTTTTTCTGATTTTGTTTTAAACCCCTGTTGGTTGTTATTATCAAAATTTGAATAGCATTTTAAATAATATTAAATATTTCTTCAGCCAAGCGTGGTAATGCATGCTTATAATCCAGGCACTTAGGAAGCTTAGGCAGGAAAATTAAAGGTTAAAGGCCATCACAGGCTAAAGAATGAGTTCATGACAAGCTTAGGAAAGGTATTTCTTAAAGCATCAAAAAAAACCAGAACTTGGAATATAGGTCAGTGTATATATCATATACAAGGTCTCACGTTCAACCCCAAGTAGCAGAGAGCAAATACATATATGTGTGTGGATGGGTATTCCTTCATTATTATAACCAATTGAATCATTTAAATATCCTGTAGTTTACTTTGTCCTTAAATCTACCAATCCTGAAGAAAACTGGAAATGTGCATACTTATCCTCAATTGCACAGATGACAATGCAGGTAATTTCCTTTAAAGGGAATGGCTCCCTTTTGTTTTCTTAAGCCTTTTACTGGGACAGAACATAAACCCAAAGAGAAATTAATTTTCTAAGTAAGACATGTTAATCTGTCCTGGTTATGGTAATGTTTTCAAGTTGTTATGGTTTAAAAGAAAGATCAGAACGGAGGAAAAAAGAGGAGGAAGGAAGAAAGGGAGAGAGGGAAGGAGGGTGGGAGGGAGGGAGGGAGGGAAATAGGAAGGAAGGAAGGAAGGAAGGAAGGAAGGAAGGAAGGAAGGAAGGGAAAACACATGAATATTGTGTCATGCACCATTTCTTGCAGGTTCTTCAAGACTCTTCCCTGATGTCTCCTCTTGTAGTTGTATCTGATTTTATTACTGATTTCTAATTCTCACCCAAACGCACTGAGGAACAAGATGATTTCCAAAATAGCTTGATCCTGAAAGTCTCATGCCATGACGTGGTTGTTTCAGAAGAAGAGAGTCAAGTTATTGTTGAAAATAGTAGAGAAAGGGAGATGGTCTGTATTAGTCAAAATGGTGTGTTACTAAGAAAGTGCCCTTTTATTTTAGAGAAAAGTTTAGCTTTACATCATTAATAAAATGAGTCTTATTTTTGAAGTTCAAAATGTTAACTACAACTTCTATTAGAAAACTAGGGGCTTAGTGTCTAATAAAGATGATCTAATGACATTGGGTTACTTTATCTTTTAATGGTTATGAGATATGTTGTGGATATTCAAGGACAATTGTTCTTTTTACTTGCAACTTGAGGAGGATACGTGGAAAGCATGATTTATAGTGCCTGCAGGCATGTTAATGCTTTCAGCTGTTCCCTTGCACCATCTGGTTAGACAAGACCTTAACGGCATAATGAAGGACCAGCCACTAAAGTGTGGGTTTACAGTGCCTGGGTCATCTGTGCTCTGAAAACTTTTGAGTACTGGACCATTAGTTTCAAATGCATATAAAGATAGGGGACACATCTGTATCAAGGAGATGCTATAATAAGAAATGATTTCAAATTCATGAAAGTAGTTTTCACCTAATTGTAATTTGCCAAAAACAATTTAAAATCCTGATTAACAGAAATTCTAATTAACTAAATACCCTTACACACACACACACACACACACACACACACACACACACACACACCAAAGTCTACTTTTATGAGAAAAGGGGAAATTTTTAAGAAAATAAGTTAATAACAGGGGCTCTAGATTTAAAAAAAATCCAATTTCAATTCATTATCAGGGTTTTGAAGAAAATATGTTAAAAATAGTTCCAAAAAGGAAGAAATAAAATATTAAGGTTTGAAACTACAAGGATTTGAGGAACCATTAAGCTAACCAGAAATTAAATTTATAAATTTCCCAAGCCTATCATTTTTCTAAATTTTATGCTACAAGTTAGTTTTCTTATGTGTAATTAAGAGAACACCGCAGTGCATCCCAGTGTGCATTGGAATCCAGTTAGACAATTGAGGCTAGTGCTACCACATAAAAGGTCAAGAATTCAAAAGCTAACAAATGTGGCTTTAATATCAAGCTTTCCTGTATTATGGGAATTCTGACACTTGAACTAGTCAGTGTTCTCCAAAGAAACAGAACTAAAAGGAAGGCAGGCAGATAAATGCTAGGTAGGTAAATAAATGACAAATAGACAGACCGATGATTGATGATTGATTGATAGGTAGAAGGATGGATGGATGGATGGATGGATGGATGGATGGATGGATGGATGGATGGACGGATGGGTGGATGTGGATGGGTGGGTGGGTGGATGGATGGATGGATGGATGGATGGATGGATGGATGGGTGGGTGAATGGGTGGGTGGGTGGGTGGATGGGTGGGTGTGTGGGTGGGTGGATGGGTGGATGGATGGATGGATGGATGGATGGATGGATGGATGGGGAGTTAGGTAGGTAGCTAGTCAGAGAAGAGAGAGAAGAATTAATGAATGAATGAGGGCTCTGCAAAGAAAAAGAACCAATAGAGTAGATGGGAAAATAGATGATCTGTAGGTAGACGTATAACTAATGTTTGATTGATTGCTTAATCCATAGACAGAGAGATAATAAAACTGAAATTATGGGACCTGTCTCTGGATTCTGGAGGAGTCTATATCTGACATAAAGCAAGGCAACAACTCCTGAAAATTATGCAGTCCCAGTGTGACAGGTGCAGACCACCCCTTCCATCTTTTTGCCCCTGGCTTCTGGCTTTGGCCATCGTAAAACATTCTTCCTCCAGGTTTAGGCGTATTGTTTTCTTTATTCTCTAGAAATGACAAAGTCACACAGATCTTGATATCTTATTAGTCTAGTTATATAAAAATAGCTTATAAGAAGCACTGGAAACTAAGTTTATTTTAAGAGTTTGGAAACATCTGGCCCTGTTTTGCTGCTGTGAAATGTTCCGTTCCATGTGCTTGCTTCCTCTCAAGCCAAAAGGCAACTGCTGACCCTCACCTGGACACTGCTGTATTTCACCTTGACCAATGGGAAAGTTTCTGCCAGAGATGCATATTCTTCCATACATTTGTCTTTGAATTCTTTCTATTTATTGAGAAATAAGGCCTAATGTATTGCAGGCTGGCTTTGAACTTATTGTGTAGCCAATGGCTGTGAACTTCTAGTTTTCCTGCCTTTGCCTCCCTATGCTGGCATTAAAGGTATGCAGTGGCACACCTGGTTATGCAGTGCCAGGGATCCAGCCCAGGGTTTCATGAGTTCAAAGCAAGCGATCTATCAACTATACCAACTAAGCTATAGCCCCAGGCATTCTCTTCAGAATTTAAAGGAACACTTTAATGTGAAAGAGATACATCCTTCACATTTTCTTAAAGTGTGGAGATTTTCATATTTCAAGTAGCCAGACTCTAGAGAATGACACAACATCAGAGCTAAGCTCCCAATTTACTGGATGTATCATTTTTCAAAGTCAGATAGCTGCTAGATTAAAATGATAGGACACAGTATAGAACAAAGCAAAGAAAAATGCAATAAATGTCCAAACTAAATGGACTATTTGGTATATTTTGGTGAAGAGAGTATTTTCACTACTATAGCCAAATCTTTAGTACTGCCTTGGAGCAAAATCAAATGTGATAGTGTCTAATGGAGGTGCTCAGCTTCATGAGCATGCAAAAATCTATACCGTGGCATTAGCATTCTACACATGGCATTTTCTGTATCGACCATGGTAAGTCTTGTATTTTCGTAGGTGCTTCTATAGTGTTGAGTGTTTAAAACTACTGTAGTAACCAGCTCCATTGTCACACTTATTTAACACAGTTAAAACTGTGTCCATGTCTGAAATAAAAACCCTAGCCAATATTCTGTGAAGTACTTAAAGTACAAACCTGCATTAATGTTTCAAAACTAAAGATGTACCATTTATTTAATGTTTATTCAGGCCACTAATTAGAAAGCAATTAGTTTATGTAGACAGATTACAAAAAAGAGAGTTAAAATAATCCGTAAAAGACTAAAATTAATTGGTTCCATGATAGCTTTTATATCACTGTTCTTGCTAAAATCAGCAGTAAAAATAGCCCCATTGTTGGTTGCAGTTCTGTTCTGTTTAGCCTTCTGTCCATTTCTCAATTCAATAATGTTAAATTGTGTCTTTAATTCAAGATAGACAAATATCCTATTTCTTCAAATGGAGGGGGGCTTAAGTGTACAAGTGATTTAGCCAAGAAAAAAGAAAATATTTTTTCTTGGTCCTGATTTGAGAATGTCCCCAGTGTGTCTTGTATATGGTTTTTAAAATCTTGGAAGAAATTATGGTTTGGGCATAGAACTGAGATGGTTCATGAACTATTATTTAACAGAAATCATTGAGTTTACTGAAGTTCTTGAAATGAATAACTGGGTTTCCCTATCTCCATCCACGAGAACTTAAGACAATACAGAACACAGATTCCTTTTCTAATCTATAGTGTGTATCGGGAGTGTGGTGGGGAGGAGACACCTAAGGACAGTCAGTGCCTTAAGTATGAATAAAATGAGTACCATAGAAAAGTAATTTACATGGCCTTAATGAAGTTATTATGTGTATTAAAACCATGCACATTGTTGGTTCCCTAAGGCTACTATATCAAAGTACCATAAACTAGATAGCTTAAAACAATAGAGTTTGTGGTTTCACGGTTTTTCTAGAGACTAGAGGCCAAGATGAAGCTCTTGTGCAGCAACAGACTCATGCTAGCTCACCCCTTTCCAGCTAGCAAATCCCTACTGTTATCATGGTGCTCGCACTGGGGCCTCTTCATCTTCTCTCTTCCTTTAGGGCCACCAAGGGCTCAGCAGGTAAATTTGCTTTCCACCAAACCTAACCAATCTGCCCTCGGTCCCCATAATTCCCAGGAGAGAATTGACTCCACAAGTTGTCATAGAACTATATTAATGTTTATGTGTGTGCACGCATTCACACTCCTCCTACTAAACATAAAAACATTATTTTTAAAGAGTATTATGGTATTGGGCTTGTAGTCCGTCTCATTTCAGTCCCAGTTTTTCACAACTAATTACTTTTGTAACTTCTGTAGCAAAAACAGCCATCATCTAAGATCTTGAGATTACTACTTCGCCTCTTTCTTAGGAAGTACACAGTTCAGTCTAGACCAAGTCTAGACATGTGTGATCTCGACATTCTGTATGTGAGCTCACTGCATTCTTTACAACCCACTGGGAAAGGACAGGGCTACCATACCAAAGGAGGTCGGGGAGACTAAGGAAACAAAGCATGTACAGAGTGAAGATGGGATCTCAATCTGTTGATCCTCAGTTTCATTCTCAAGAGCCACCTTCTCTGGGATCGTATTTTCCCAGACACCACCCCTAGTTTGACAAAGCTATTTCTCTCTTCCTCACAATAATATGAACTTGTGTGTGTGTGCTTGTGTGTGTGTGTGTGTGTGTGTGTGTGTGTGTGTGTGTGTGTGTTTAGTACCATTTCTGAGTGTCCATTCTATGCACAGCCTTCTACTGGACATCATCAGAAAATAATTCTGAATAGTTTCAAGAAGCCTTTCTTTTAGAAAATATGTTGACTCATGACATGCAGTAACAAAACCCAGGGTTTTTTTTAGGGATTATTTTCTATTATTTTCAAATAATAAAGAACAATGGTGGCCTCCAGTTCTTGACTTATAAACACCTGAGTTATAGTGAAGACTTATGCTTTTCTCATCCTAGAAGTCTGGCAAGAGAATTATTTCCTTAGGATTTTCAATTCCTTCTCCTTCAAATTGTGAACTTACTTTTTAAGAAGTTCATGCATGCATATAATGTATTTTGATCAAACATGGCCCATATCCCCTACCTTAAGCTCCTCTCCCTTCACTCCCCACAACCATTTCTGCTAAATTTCTCATGTTCTGTTTTAAAGCCTATTGAGTCTACTCGGTACTGCCAGTGTGAGCATGGATACAGGGCCATCTACTGAACCATGAAGAGGCTCTGAAGAAAACTGACTCTCCCTCACCTGGCAGCTATTAACTGCCAATAGCCTCTCAGCTGCTCAGCAGGTGGCTGGGACATAAAGAGCCTCTCCTCGGTCAAGCTGGGCTTTTGTCTGGCTTGTTCTTGTGCAGGTCTTGTACATGTGATCACAGTCACCATGTGTTCCTATGTACAGCTGTAGTGTTGTGTCCGTATAGTCACAGCCACCGAGAGTTCCTATGTATGGCCTTAGTGTTATATGTACATGTGGTCACAGCCACCTGAGTTCCTTTGTACATCTGCAGTGGTATGCACATGTAGTCACAGCCACCATGTGATCCTATGTACAGCTGCAGAGTTGTGTCCATGTAGTCAAAGACACCATGTGTTCTTATGTATAGCTGCAGTGTTATGCACATGTGGTCACAGCCACCGTGATTTCCTACATACATCTGCAGTGTTGTGTCCAGTACGCTGTTTCTTTGTAATCATCTACTGCCTGTGGCTCTCACAGTCTTCTGACCCTCTTCTCCACATAATTCCCTGCCTTGGGAGAAGAGGGTACATTATAGATGTCCCATTTAGGGCTGAAAACTGCACAGTATCTCTCTCTGAATACTGACCAATTGTGAACTAGTCACAATCTCCTGCACAAAGAAAGTTCCCGCTGTGGGGTGGCAAATGCCCTTCTCTGTGGCTGTAAGAATGAGAACTTCCAGGGCAATGTGATCCCATTCCCATTTAGCAGTGTCTCAACTTTCTTGTTTATCTTCTGTTCTTCCACTGACAATACACCTATCTCTGAGACTTTGTTCTTTGTGGTGTAACAGAGAAAATGGAAGGCTCTCTAAGTGTATCGTCCCCTTGATTGCTTGAGCACATATTTATTGAATAATTGCAGACTAGTCATTCTGCTAAGGACAGTGCCTCTGTGATGAATAAACATAACCTTGGACCTCTCAATCATTATATGAACATGAAGTGTAAGTCACCTCTGAGTCCGTGCATGATAGAAATGGATGGGGCAAAGCCAAGTCTAGCTGTGTCTTAGTAGACAGCAGGATCCAGGCAAGAGCCTTTGATATCTTCTGAGCCTCTGAGTGGTGTCTGAGCAGAGCCAAACCAAGACAGAGGAAGGTTGAAGTATCTAAACTTGGTCCACATGTGGAACTTTTACAAATACATATGTCTCTCCAGACCCCATCTGGATGTAGTTCATCAACCCTCATGAGGCAAAAGAATTCACAGCCTTAAAATGATCCCAATTTAATGAACAGCTGGATTTGGAGAGCCATAGCCACGCTGTCTGCAACGGTAGTTGCTGGTCACATCTGGTTATTTAACTCTAATTAAAATCAATCAAAATAAAATAAAGCATAAACATTCCATTTCTTGTTCCCACTGGACACATTTCAAGTATGAAATAGGCACTCAGAAGCTGCCGTGCTGGGATATATACATTTGGAAGGCTTCTGTCACGGCAGGGAGTCACATTGGGTGGCACTGATGGAGCAGGGCAGTCACAGGCTGGCAATTCTAATGCCTTCTTCAGAGGACCCACATATCCACTCCTCCTGTTTGCCATGTGTTATCTTCCAGGATCATTGTCTTACTCTTCTTAAGACTATAAGCACCTTAAGGGCAAGATCTGTTGTCCCTGGCCCTGTAACATAATAAACAATGAAAATCTTTTTAACTTATTAAGTTAGATTCAGTCAGCACCATCATACTTAACTTATTGGATACAGACTACTAACACCATATTTCAGCAGAGATTGGAAGAAAAGGGTGAAACAGAGAGCAGATTTCCACACATGTTAAGTATGTGTGGATGCAAAGTGAGGGACAGATCTGTACTATATTGAAAGATGTTTGCTGTTTGTTTTTGTGTGTTCGTTTTTTTTTTCTCATGGTTTATTTTTTTTTTATATTTAAAAATTTCCATCTCCTCCCCTCCTCCTCCCCCTTCCCTCCCCTCCTCCTCCCCCTTCCCTCCCCTCTTTCTCCCCCTTCCCTCCCCTCCCCTCCACCCATACCTCCCCTCCCTCCCTCTCAAGGCCAAGGAGCCATCAGGGTTCCCCACTCTATGCTAAGACCAAGGTCCTCCCAACTCCCCCCAGGTCCAGGAAGGTGATCGACCAAGTTCGTTTTTTAAGAAAAGACTTAAGAGTGCCTCTAGGGGGCAAAAATGATTCGCTTCTTCAAAGGGATTCATATCGCCTTTTCCCAAACTCACTTAGCTTAGTTTGCTGCTTCCATCCGGAATAACTAAGGTGTGTGCAGGAGATAGGGTGGATTCCATCCCTGACTTCTGTTACTGGCTTAACACTTTGTTTTTGCTTGGTAGATGAATGAAGCTTGCTGAGAACATCACTTTTCATAGCAACCAGAAATGTGAGATGTTTTTATCTGTTAACCTCTCTTGCAACTAAAAGGCATATAAATGCATTTTAACTTGGTGCATGCAAAAAAAGAGATTTCCCATCAAACTACAAAGCTAAAATCTTAAGTAACAAAAATGTGAAGATTTAATTAACATTTTGTGACTTGTTTATTATCTTCGAAACAATAGCACTTTTGCAAATGTGTTCTGAAAGTGAATTGGAAAAAGGAGGGTTGGACTTTTAAGAGGTAGTCTTGATTTGTGGGAAATTGCCAAGCTTCCTTTGACCTCCCCAAGAAGACATTGGCTTGTACTTGTGTATTATAATAAAGTGGATTTAAATTCTGGGGACTGCCACATCCCCAAGTTGAGTTCAATGGAAACTAAACTAATTTTGCTCTACACTTCTAATGATCTAGAAATCTCTAGAGATAGAGAGTGTCCCACTCTTCCCTGTGATTTATTTTGATAAAGTTTCTGGGGAGAACATGCATTGTCTTCAACAACTCTGAGACCCATCTCCCAAGAAACCAGTTTGTTGTTCAGATACTTCATGATTTACCAACTCACCTGACTGAAATTTGGAAGGAGTACGTTAGCTATAGGATCATGTGTCTATGGGAGGTAATATAAGATTTTCTTTGTTTTGATTTGATTTTTTGAGACAGGGTTTCTCTGTGTAATAGCCCTGGTTGTCTATTAGCTATATAGATCAGGTTGGCCTTGAACTCAGAGATCCACCAGACCCTTCCTCTAGAGAACTGGAATTAAAGGTGTGCACCACCATGGCTTTCTAACTGTGTTTTCCAAACAGATCCATTGGAACCCTGTGCATCAGTCAGTTCTTGCAATATTCCTGCATTCCCAGAATATTGTAAGGTAAAAATAATGTGCCAGGTAAATGTCAGGTAGAAAAGGAGGAAAAGATGTTCCAGATAATTTTCAGAAGACACCTCTATATCCTTGTAGGAAGAGAAGACTCTTGGGGTTGCAGCATCTGACTCAGATCTTCTATGATGGGAACTCCAGAGGAAATTATGTTGTGGAAACCTGCCTTATGCTAGACACTCCTTAAGACACATTCTTTTATTTAATTCTCACAAAATGCATATGAGGCATAACTACACATGAGCTATAAATGTATGCTGCTAACAGAGAAGGAAGCCAAGACCAAGGCAAATGAAGTAATTTGTCTTTTGCACCATTGGTAATGCTAAAATATGAACCTAGCTGTGCCCTCTTCTTGAGACTTCTTTGTATTTTCTTGGAAAATAAAAATAAACAGCGAAACTCAATTTTTCTTAAGAATCCAGGGCCAAGAGTCATGCCTCAAGTCATAAGGGGCTGCTCATAGGGGTCAGAATCTGAAAGAAGCATTACTCTCCTCGAGTCCTGGAGCAGAGCGATGCTTGCACATCATCTGCTCTCAGCTCAGCCTGAGCATCTGCAGGAATGAAAAATGTGTACTGTGCTCAGAGATGGAAGCAAAAACCAGAGGTTGATAACCTGAGTTCAGACCTTGGAAAGGAACCAACTTCTAGAGATTGTCTTCTGATGTATACATGCAGCATGGCATATCCCTCCCAGACCAACAAATGTAATTTTTTTAGGAAACAAAGAGAGGAATTCTATAATAGGCAGTGTTGTTGGAGTTTTGCAATGAAGTTAGAGTTCCCATCCGAATATGTAACCTGAAAATGAAAGGTCTGTTAAGATGTTCCTGGCCATCTCTGAACCTTCCAACTTGGCTTCACCAGATTTTGTAGGGAAGCAGCCTGTTTGCCTTTGATCAGTTGGAGCCCAGTCACAGTCTGAGGCTACACAGCCTCTTCTCAACCATGCCAAACCACCCACTTGGATTGGTATCTTGCCAGCTGGCACTGGACTTTTGACTTCTCATTTTTCTTTTCTTATTTTCTTCTTTCTTTCATAATTTTCTTTGGCAATTCTCTATTCCACCCAGACTAACTTTGCCTTGTTTTCCAGACCTGGCTAACACCCCTCACAGCACTAATGTGCTGGCCATGCCCAGCTCCTCTTAGGAACTGAATGAATTGTGACCCCCGGCTTTTATGCTTTGCTTGGAGACCAGCTGCGCCTTTGCGCTTTTCCCAGAGACGTTGGCTGAGGCTGCACCTGCAGTGTGATGAATTTGCCCTGCCTGAAAGAGGGAAAGTGAGGGAGAATCAAAAGATCACTTGTGTCCATCCTCTGCACACTAGTGTATTTATACCACCCAAACACACCAGAGAATTTCAGAGTCCATTAAATAATAATTACAGCATAAAAAATAAAATGAGGGAAAAGACAATCATATTTTTCTTTGGGAGCCAGAGAAATTTAAAATGAGCTTAGGAACTGCTGAATTGAAGCATTTGGGATTTACTTGTCTCTCTAGCAATTAACTGGGTCATTTTGATCACCTAGGGAATAGCTAAAGCTCTATTTGCATTTTTAAGAGGAATCCCCCCCAAAAGGTAAATATGGAAGAAAATGCCTCTTTATTTTTTTTTTTTAAATCTTCTAACAAAATTTTCTTCAGAGCAAAGATTCAGACCTTAATGTTTCTAATTGTAGGATTTCACACATACAATGTTTACCAGGAATGTCCAGGCATTTTCTTCTAATCATTTAGTGACCAAATTTTCCCTGTAACTAAAAAATATCAGAGATCATGTTAGTCTATAATTCAGGTGTTACAATGTGGCCACAGACTGCAAAGACCTCAGAGAGCAGATGGGATTTGTTCTGGCTGCACAGATAAAGTACATTTGGATGGATTACTCTTTCTTCCATTGCTTCCTACTGTGTTACAGCCAGTTACCTTCCAGGACCTGGAAAGCCAAGAAATTCCAAATTTGAAAACCTTAGAATACTAAATTCTATCTCTTCACCATAATTAAATAACAAAGAGGGAAAGGAGAATGGGGAGGAAGGAACAAATGCTTGTCTTGAAAACAGCTGGGAGTGCAGTTTTCTGGGGCATCAGAGGAATGGGTAGATGCAATGAATCCTGAGTATTCATCTGGCTGGGGAAGCTGTGGGGACTTCTGTTCTCTGCCTCCTTAGTTATGTGACTTTTTCAAGGTCACTTCAAAAGTGTGTGGTGAAGACAAAATGAGTCCTTTCTCTGGCAGGTATGTTGTAATGAGACCTCTTGTTTTTTTCCCCACTGCCCAGCTGCTCATATAGATTCTGTATTAATTAAATCACTGCTTGGCCCATTAGCTCTAGCTTCTTATTGGCTAACTCTTACATCTTAATTTAACCCATCTCTAGTAATCTGTGTATCACTATGTGGCTATGGCTTACTGGATAAAGTTCCATCCAGCTCCTGTCTCTGGCAGGGTGACATTGCTTCTCTCTGACTCTGCCTTCTTTCTCCCAACATTCAGTTTAGTTTTCCCCGCCTGCCTAAGTTCTGCCCTATCAACAGGCCAAAGCAATTTCTTTATTCACCAGTGGTATTCACACCATCCAGAGGGGAATCCCACATCACCTCCCATTTTCTGTTTAAATGATAAGGAAGGTTTTAACTTTAACATAGTAAATTACATATAACAAAACAGGTATCAAGCAAGAATTGCAGTTATAATGTTTATAGCTACTTTATCTTATCACAACTAAGGAAAACTATGTTTTAACTATAAAGTCTTCAACTCCATTGAAGACTCCAGAAGGATAAAATATTACCTAAGAAAACAAAAAGTACATTATAAGCTACTTCCAGAGCTCTAGAATTGACAGAGACATTTCAATGCCTGGACTGTCACCCAAAGTTCTTCTGTATCCTTGGAACATCCACCTTCAGCCTACAGGCCCATGTTATCTGGCAGACTTTTCCATGAAGCAGGAAATTTCAAAGACAGTTCTGTCTATATAGGCAGTTTGTCAGTCACTTTCTCCTGTGTCTTGTAGAATGCCTGGCCAACACTTTCATGAAGGAGGAACCTCAAAAGATCATCTCACCTTTAGGCAAGTTCAGCCGTCATTTTCCATGGGTTCTGCATGTCCAGTTCACACAGAATACCATCAAGCAGTCTAGGCAAGAACAGTTTCTTGCCCAAATGGCTAGCCAACTCCATAAGGAACCTCTTTAATGCCTATCATCCTCTTGAAGTAGAAGTAAAAAATCTAAGTAACATGACTACAAGCTTGACTATTATAGATGATTATTAATTTATATTTCTTAATTATACATTACATTTTTAAATGAGCTACACAAACACAATACTTTAATCAAGTATTGTATACATATAACAAAACTGACCTTAAATTTGTATCAAGAAACCAAGATCCTTACCAATGCAAATCTCTATAGCATATTCCCTTTTAAATATAAACAAACATTTATAAACAATATTTGAGAATATGGGCATAGTTCTCTCTATACAGCTTCCTGCTTTTCGTTGGGCAAAGTTATTTTGGGGGGTGTTCATAGCAACCTTTCAGGGGGTCATGGTCTATCAAATCATATTAATCTGGAAGCAATCCAGAGGTTCTCATTCTCAGAGGAAACAAAAGAAGAACCTCTTTTCCAAAGCACCTATCCTTAGATCCAGATTTTGAAAACAAAATACCTTTAGAGTATATATGCTGGTTTAGTTTATCAGTCTGTACAATGGAATATCTCTCTGTACTTACCTCCTTCACAGTCAAAAATTTGCAAGAAGGCCCAAAAATATACATAATCCAGACTCTCTGTGTATATAGTCCATCTTTGCATGGCTTATTTTTTCACTCTATTACTTTTTTAGTATTTTATTATCTTTACTCCTTTAATCCATGACTCTCTGTACACTGTCTCTTTAAAGACATTACCTTTATTTTAAACCATTCACATTTTCAATGGTCTATATTGTTTTTCTACATACATTTATCCAACACTGTGACCCATTTAGAGGTTTTTTTCTATCTGGATTTGTCTTTATTGCATATCTGTAATTGTTTTCTGACCAGAATTGCATTTTAAAATGATAACCCCTTCTTATGAACTTAAGTGGCACCATTGGTAGGGGAAATATGGCACTGCCTGCTTGTCCTTCCCAGTCCAGCAAGGTGGAGCTATTTACTGCCTCTGAGAGCCATGTTCATAGCCCCATTTTTAGGCACACAGCCAGTCTATGTTGCCATTAAACAAGTTGTAGCATCCTGTTTACAAACCTCATTTAAATGCTCAGCCTCCTAAAAAAGCCAGAGGTTGCTCTGGCATGGCAGCATGGCCCAGAAAGCTGGCATTTCAAAAGAGCATGGCTTTTTTCTGCTACTGCTGAATCAGGAAAACCTTTCTTATAGGAGCTGCAGCATGCTGCCCATTCAGAGTTGACCACACGGGCGCCAATTTGTTGTAATGAGGAAAGCCACTTGTTGGTTCCCAGCTGCTTAGTCCCGAAATAACCACACAGATACTATATTAATTAAATCACTGCTTAGCCCACTAGCTCTAGCTTCTTATTGGCTAACTCTTACATCTTAATTTAACCCATTTCTAGTAATTTGTGTATCACCACGTGGCTGTGGCTTACCAAGTAAAGTTCCATCCAGCATCTGTCTCTGGCAGGGCAACATGGTTTCTCTCTGACTCTGCCTCCTTTCTCCCAGCATTCAGTTTAGTTTTCCCTGCCTATCTAAGTTCTGCCCTATCAACAGGCCAAGGCAGTTTCTTTATTCACCAATGGTATTCACAGCATACAAAGGGGAATCCCACATCACAAGTATTCCACTATGCTGTTTGGACTACTCAGGCATGCTGCTGCTGAATAATGTGGGCTACTGGAGAGCTCTGTATGAAAAAGAGCCCCTGCAAGCTCCTTGAGATAGAATGCCGTGTATTGTGTACTAATATATTATGGCAGCCAATAGATTGCTTCCCCCTCTCCAGAATTCATATCTATGGTCCCTGACACACCTTGGACAGTGTGTCAACCAGGAATATTACTTTGGAAAATGGCTAGAGAAATAAATCTAAGAGTCATAAAGGGCAAAAAAAAATAAAAATAAAAAGTCTGAGAAATTAATATCAGGTCTGTGAACATTAGCAGTTCAGATGCACTTCTTGCCAGGTCCTTCTTCTTTTTGAAGGGAAACAAAATGGCTCTTCCAGGAAGGGTTTGCTGCTGTCTCTTGCTCTGGCTCCAACCTGCAGTATCCATCTCCATTAGTCTCAGAACTTCGGTGGGCACCCTCTGCTGATCTCACCTACTCACTGTTTCCTTTTATCCTCCATTACACACACACACACACACACACACACACACACACACACACACACAAAAGACTTGGTTTCAACATGAGATGTCAAACCTGTAAATAATAATAGCTAATATCTACTGCGCACTTGCTATATGCTGTTCTCACTACTCTTGCAAAATAGATTTTAAGATTTCCATTTTCAAAAAGAAAAGAAAACGGACTTAGCAAGACTTAGGAAGTTTCAATAATTTGTCTAAGGTCATGGAGCTGAATTTGAAACCAAGTGTTTCTCAAAGCCATGCTTCTAATTATAAAGTGATGTTCCTGTTTGGTTCAAAAAGGTCAAAGTTCACGAGAGTGTTAACTGTAAGTAAGTACTTCTATGTACAGCAGACGTCACCATGGACTTCAGGTCCAGGAGTGATTCTTCTGTACCATCAGTCCACAGAGTTGATTTCATATTATCCTTTTACTACTACCCCAATGGGAATGGCTAGTAGGAGAATTTGTATTTGTATACATTGATAGATAATAATCCTTTTTTTAAATCCTATATGGCCAGAGAAACACTATATTTTCTTAATTTTTTTTTTGATTTTTCAAAATAGGATTTCTCTTTATCTTTGGAGCCTACACTGGAAACTGGCTCTTGTAGACCAGGCTGGCCTCAAACTCACAGACATCTGCCTGCCTATGCCTCCTGAGTGCTGGGTTTAAAGGCATGTGCCATTGCCACCTAGCTAAGAAGCACTATATTTGATTAAAATTCCACTTCTCTATTACTGAAATCATTCCCAAAATAAAATTCAGAAGTTTACTTGCAGTAGCTCAAATTTGCAGACTTGAGAGGACCAAAATGAGTAACATTTTCAGAGCATTTTCTAATACTTTACTTTGACGTTTATGTGTATGAACATTCTGCCTGTGTGTATATGTGTACACTATGTCCATGCCTAGTGACTATGGAGGTGTCTTTGTGTTCTTATTGCTGTGATGAAACCAAAAGCAAGTTGGGAAGGAAAGGGTTTGTTTTGCTTTTGTTTCTATCACAGAGGGAATTCATGGCAGAAACTCAGGGAAGGCACCCGGATGTAGGAGTCGATGAAGAGATCATGGAGAAATGCTGCTTACTGCCTTCTTACTGCCTTCTTACTGCCTTTCTCCTTGTAGCTTGCTTAGTTTGCCTTCTTATACAACCCAGGACCACCAGCCCAGGAATGGCACAACTCACAATGGGCAGGACCCTCCTACATCAATCACCAAGAAAATGCCCTACACGCTTGCCTGCCTGTACAGCCCAACTGTATAGGGGCATTTTCTCATTTGAGGTTTTCTCTTCTCAAATGACTCTACTTGTGTCAAGATGACATAAAACCAGCCAGCACCAACGGTCATTTTTTTTGAGCTATAGTTACAGACCATCGTGAACTGCCATGTGGGTGCTGCAAACCAAACCAGGAATTTCTGGAAGAGCAACAATTGCTATTAATGAATGGGTCATCTCTGCAGCCTGCCAGGACTTTTCTATATCATAAACAAACTGTCCACCAAAGAGAGCATGCATATAAAAACAGATGTCTTAAGTCATCTTATCTTCATTTGGGGATCAAATTTATTTCTCTATTGTTGTAACTAGACTGTCCAGGGGTGATAGTAATTCCAAGTTGGAGGGTCAAAAGATTTGTTTTTATGGTTCTATTTGCAGTGCTGAGGATCAGCCTTGGATGGCCCATGTATACAAGGCCATCACGCTTCCACTAAGCTGCATTCTCAGCCAGCAATTTGTGTTTTGTTTGCCTACATGAGGCTTTCATTTAGTTCCAATGCAATATTTGGTCTGCAGATTTCTAGCTATTAATTCTAGTTACCACTAGTTAAAAATATAATAGAAATGGTAAATAATTATAAGAATGCCCTGAGATATTTTTCATACCCCAGGGTCTTACCAGCTTTGCTCATTCTTTACCTTCCTCTTCTGGGCTGAGAATGGAATAAAATGACTCAGTGAAATCCCAGAGACTCAAGTAAGTTTTGAGAGCCCACCCTGGGCTCTCAACTGTTTTCTAGACTTTAGCTTAAATACTTTCACAAAGATTACTTTATTTACTAAAATAATTTTCATATATGTAAATTATATAATGCATCTTAATTTTAACTATGAACAGGAATTTTTTAAAAAATCCAGTAGTTTGCATCAGACAATTCATCTACAAAATGGAAAAGTCAGATTTGGGATAGAGATCACTCAACCCCTCTTCCTCTTCCTCAGAGAGACCATCTTCTGCAGTCCAGAGCCTGCGTTTGCTTCTTGACTTTCTGTGCAGAACTGGGGATATATGTAATCGTGACTCTGTGGCAAATATATATTTATTTTTCCCACTCCACTCTGAATTTGATGCATACATTCAGATTAAGTTCCACCAAGTATCATCATTTTATTTAACATCCAAACTAAGGCAGATAAATGGGGAAGGTGAGAGTTTGGGTCATTTCTATCAGGGTGATGGCTATGCATTGCCCTTGGGATTTTATATTCAGAGCAGAGTGTCCCAAAGATATCTCACTGAAAGAAAAAAGCATCAAATGTAATTGTCTCATTGTTTTAAGGCCTTTATTGAAATGTGTCCCTTGCCAATTCTGAGCCTTTAAGGCCTTAGTTTGTTACTTAAGGGATTGTTTCCTAAAATTGCCAGATTTTGTTTGTGGAACATTATTCTCATAATTAGCAGAACATTTTCTTCTCACATTTGACAGATATAACCAACTAGTCTCAGAATAAAGCCATTTTATTTTTTAACTAATCCACACCAGTCATTTCATTTTTACAGAACTGAAGGTAGTTACTTCATATGAGTGATAAAAGTTATCCTAAGTTATAATGCACTTACTTTCATTTCTACAATATTAAATTGACTCTTCCCCCATTTCCAAGTCCAGTTGTACCAAGTATATTCAGACTGAGACAGCTCACTGTTCATAATTGAAAATGTACATACCATTTATACACTAATTCCTTCACCTGGTTCTTGGAAGTTATCATTCTGCTTCCTAGTTCTGCAATTTTAATGTTAGACACTTCTTAAGGATGGACTCATGCAGTGTTTGTCTGTTTGTGACTGGTTTGTTTCATTATGTCACCAGGAATCAACATCTGTATTATACCATATGGCTAACTTTATGGTGACTATTCCAGTTTGGTTTCTGTTTCTATGATAAAGACCATGACAAAAAACAGTGCATGGAAGAAACAATATATTTGACTTACATATCCTGATCCCATTCCATCCTTAAGAGAAACCAAAGCAGGAACTTGAAGGCAGGCACTAAAGCACAGACCATAAGGGAATATCATTTACTTTTTGCTCCCCAGACTCACATTCATCAATTTCTCTTATCCTCTTAGGTGTAGCAAAAATAATAAAAACCAAGAGTCAGATATTGGGATTCAACCAGAAAAGCAAAGCAGTCGAGCCACTAGAGAAGTTTTACCTCTACCAAGGTTGGGCAACTGCAGACTAAGCAGACTAAGTCTTTCCTCTCATTTTATATTCTCTCTAGTGCTGAGATTAAAAGTATGACTCTCTAATACTGGGATTAAAGGTGTGAGCCACCACCACCAGGATGTGTTTCTGCATTGATCTTGTGTAGCCCAGGGTGGTCTTGAATTCCAGAGATCCATCTGCCTCTGTCTCCCAAATCCTGAGATTAAAACTGTGTGTCACCATTACCTGACCTCTAATGGCTTTGCCTCTGGTCTTCGGCAAGATTTATTTTTATTTATTAAAATACAAATAATATACCACTCTATTTCCCCCTTTGTCTAAAATAAAAAAGGTTATAAATAATATAAGAAAAACTAAATATAATTAAGTACAAGACTGTATACAATATATACAGGCAATAAATGAATCAACAATATTTAGTCCTTTTGCATTTGACAAATTCAGAAAAAAATACTCCACTCAGGACCACCTATCCAGGGTATGCCTAACATAAAATGATGGAGTATGTGTATTTACCTGTAATTTATGTACATACCTTCCTGTGAGGAATACTTTAAACCATCTCTAGATTGTTTACAATACCAATTTGGTTTAAATTCCATGAAAATACTCTGTAATTCTATGTAAATAATATCAAGCATTTGTACTTCAATACAGACACATTTTTTCTTGAATACCAAGGTTGATTGGGTCAGGATGTAAAACCCATAGATACTGAAAGCAAGTTGTATTCTTGAGAATTTCATACTGTGCTTACACTTTCTTGAGAACCTCCTACATTGTTTTCTGTAATGCCAACTTATTGTACATTCTCACCAAGGCATAAGGGTTTTGATTTCTCTGTATTTACCATTGTTTCTTGTTTTCTACTTTTTGATACAGACCATTCTAATGATGATATATCAAATGCGTAATATATACTCTCAATTATCATCTATATTTATCTTATAATCAATGATGTTAAGCTGGGATTTTTCATTGCTTGTTGGTCCCTTGAATATATTCAAAGAAGAACTCTCTGTTTTTTTAGTCCTTTGTCCAGCTTTCCTTCAGTTGTGTTTTTGTTTTGTTTTATTTTGTTTTGTTCTTACTGCTGTTATTCTATTGTTGGACTTACTAATACTGTTTTTTTTTAACTTTTTCCAGATTTATAACTTCAAAATATTTTCTTACACGCTTTAGGCTGCCTTTGTATTTTGTTGATTTCTTTTCATGCACAGAGGGCTGTACATGTGAAATCATCCTACTTGTCTATTTTTGCTTTTATACCAGAGCTTTTGGTGTCATGTCTAACAAATAACTATGAAACTCGAAATTGAAATTTTCCCTCTTTACTTTCTTCCTGGAACTTTAGTATTTTGTGTGCTGCACTTAGGTTCTCACTGTAATTTGAGTTCATCTTTGTAGATGATGTAAGGCAAGGACACTGCCTCATTCTCCCCATGTGGCTATCCAGTTCTACCAATGTGATCTGTGCTTTTTTAGCTGTGCAGTCTGTGTCAGAAATGACTTTCATTTATTTCTGAGTTCAATGTCCCATTGGTCTGTATGTCTTACATTCATTCGTTGTATTCTAGGAGTTTCCTTGTCTGCTTCCAATAGAGCCAGATTCAGGGTTGGGAGACATTTGATATGAAAACTGACCTTCTGTTTCCTGAGGTTCATGATCAGTCAGATGGTTGAGGCTGTTTATATGCAAAGACAAATTCAAACTTTTCAATATAATTGTCTCATCCTATAATTTAAGCTAAATGATGTGTTTTTCATAACACCAGTGAGACCATAAATCCATTAAAGTTATCCTTTTAATAGTGATAATTTGTGGCATTTCTCGAACAAGTTTAATGCATACTTTGCTTCCTAATATATTTTTAACTCAATTAATACTTAGAAGTTTGCTGTAATTCCATCTTAGAGTTCTGAAAGGTATATTTAGACAGTTGGTTTTATAGTATGAATTAAGATTGAGGAGTAAACTCTGGCAGAATATTTTTGAAGTTTGTAATTCCCTTGAACTAGCTTTGAAGTTGATATAAACGGAAATGAACATAGGAAAAACATGGAGTTGATGATTTTTGCAAAATATTATTCTGCATGTTTGCACATTACAGAATTTACTGATAAACATCAAAATCAGGTGGTTTAATACTCTTGAAACCTTTTTAAACACATAATAAATGACAGAGTAACCAGATTTGGTGGTGAAGACAAGAACAAAGAACAATGCCAAATGTGTTTTTTCTCTTAGACCAGCAAGCTTCTAGCATCAAAGCCACACAAATTCACCTCAGACTTGTCACAGTAGGACATGATTTTATTTTGTGAGACTAGTAACAAGACTTCCATAGTTAATAAAACAACCAAACAGATTTAGGGTCTTTTAAAAGTTTCTGCTAACATATGACTCAACTGTTGTGTTCCCTCTTTGTATTATCATGGATTTTGATCAAAGGCAAGCATATGATTTACAAAGTAAGAAGATAATACAAAGTGTGGACATAAAGTGAGAGCTTGCTGTGTTCTGAACATTGGAGTTATAGATACTGTTCTTAGTCAATGTTTCTAGAAAAACCAGTCACTGAGTTCATCAGTAGTCAAAGTTGACATGCATTATTCTGTTATACAGAAAATATGTAAGTATAGTTAAGTGCATTAGCAAATGCCCAGTCTGTTCTTAGGAAACCAAGATTAATTCCAGTTAGATGTATAGTGGCTCTTTATACCTGGTTGGAATTCAGAACACTAGAACTAGTAACCACTGGTATTATATAAGCTAGCAAGACATATATGTTACCTTTTTTTCTATCTGGTAACTTGTTAAAATCAATAATTAAGTCAATAGGATTGACTATTTGTCCTCTGAGAACTACTACTGAGCAAAGACTACAATATGTAGAACCACAGTAACATGAGAGTAGATGGAAAACACAACTCTTACGAGCATTTAATATGTGCCAAACACTGTATACATTATATAGATTCTCGAGTTTTGTTTTTTAACATAGATTAAATTCTTCAATAATACTGTAAGAGTCATTTATGAGCAACCTTATTTTGTAACTTGAAGAAATTGGGAGATGATACAACATATCCATGGACTGTGAATATTAAGTAGCCTCTGATAGTCAAAGGAGTATAATGAAAACATAGATGTTAAGTATAGATGCATTTTCTTTTTCAGTCCCAGGGATTGAAGGTAGTCTTGTGCATATAGTCTAGTGTTGTACCACACAACTCTGTTTCTTGCCTGAGACGTATTTCCACATGCAAGTGTTGAATATATTTGTGTTTTAAATAAAGACTTGTAGTGAGGCAGAGTAATCATTACTTTATTCAGCCAAAATCATATGACTATTAGAATATAGGAAAAGCTGATATTTTCCTTCTATAGATTTGTTAAATTGACTTCATAGAAGTAATTGAGCTTGAAACACTATGGCTGGAAATTTCTACAGAATGCAGAATTTGGAATAGAAAAAAATCCCTGAAAACAAATGTCATATTAATGAAAACATCACAGATAATTTAAGATGTGCTGAGTCTTTTGTAAAGTACTGCTCATGTTTTGCTTTTTATCTTTTTTAATTTTTAATTTAATTTTATTTTTATTATTATATTTTAAAATTTATTTTACATATTAATCATAGTTTTCTCATCCCTCCTCTTCCCCCATTCTCTCCCCCATTTCCTTTCTACCTGTCCCCCACATCCACTCCTCAGAAAGGGTAAGGCCTCCCATGGAAGTCAGCAAATCAAGGCATATCAAATTGAGGCAGGACCAAGTCTCCCCCCATGTATCAAGACTGAGCAAAGCATCCCACCATAGGGAATAGCTTCCAAAAGGCCAGCTCATGTACCAGGAACAAATTCTGGTCCTAATACTAGGAGCCCAACAAGCAGACCAGGCTACACAGCGGTTACCTACATGCAGAGGGCCTAGGTCAATCCCATGCAGGCTCCCTAGCTGTTGGTCTAGGGTCTGTGAGCTCCCATGAGCTCAGGCCAGCTGTCTCATTTGATTTCCCTGTCATGATCTTGACCACCCTTCCTCATATAGTCCTTCCTCCCTCTCTTCAATTGTATTCCCAGAGGTCAGCCCAGTGCTTGTCCATGGATCTCTGCATCTGTTTCCTTCAGTTACTGGGTGAAGGTTCTGTGATGACAATTATGATAGTCACCAATCTGATTACAGGAGAAGACCAGTTCAGGAACCCTCTCCAATATTGGTAGGAGTCGTAGCTGGGATCATCCTTCTGGTTTCCTGGGACATTTTCTAGCACCGGGTTTCTCCCTAACCCCATAATGACCCCCCCCATCAAGATATCTCTTTCATTGCTATCCCTCTCCATCTTCTCCCCCAACTGGGCCATCCCTATAGCTCAGTGGTAGAGCATTTGACTGCATGTACCTTTTTAAGAAGCATAAACATGCAGTTTCTAAAGTAAACTTTGCTTTTAAATAAATGTCATTTTTAAGATTTTCTAGAGTATGCGTGTGTGTTTAATGACTATGCCGGACTACATGCAGTTCTAATTATAAAACTAAAGGAGTTCTAGACAGCATCAGTGTAGCAAGTGGACTATAATAAGAGCATCCTAAGACTCAAAGTCTGCCTGGATACTGAGTATATTCTGAACACATTTTTCAGCTGTGTGAGTCATTACCATTGTAGTAAAGAATAGAGAATGTACAGAATAAGCATATTATCTTCCCTGATTTAATTTTCAGACACGTCTCCAGACTTGGTCGAAGGAGTTCCAACAAGGACCCGTGAGCATGCCTGGCATTGAGTGACACGGTTAAGGGATTTCAGATTGCTTTGTGCCTCTTGGGAAGTTCAGAAAAACCATCATTTCAGACTCGGGAGTTCTGTTCAACAGAGACTCGCTTGGATGTTTACACTATCTGCTTGCTGTTCTCCTCACCACTAAATAGTGCTCAGATCTTGATCAGGAACTAAGTGTGTTCTGCAAGCCACCATGGCCAGATGGAGCGTTGGGATAGCAGCTTGTCGATTGGTGCTGGGCTTGCTGATGGCTTCATTCACTGAGTCTTCCATACTGAATAGTGAGTGTCCCCAGCTTTGTGTATGTGAAATTCGACCTTGGTTTACCCCACAATCCACATACCGAGAAGCTACTACGGTTGATTGCAATGACCTCCGTTTGACAAGGATCCCTAGCAACCTTTCCAGTGACACACAAGTGCTTCTCCTCCAGAGCAATAACATTGCCAAGACCGTGGATGAGCTGCAGCAGCTCTTCAACTTGACCGAGCTGGATTTCTCCCAGAACAACTTCACAAACATCAAAGAGGTGGGACTGGCAAACTTGACCCAGCTCACGACCCTACATCTAGAGGAAAATCAGATTTCAGAGATGACAGATTACTGTCTGCAAGACCTCAGCAACCTTCAAGAACTCTACATCAACCATAACCAGATCAGTACAATCTCAGCTAATGCTTTTTCTGGCTTAAAAAATCTCCTAAGGCTGCACCTGAATTCCAATAAATTGAAAGTGATTGATAGCCGCTGGTTCGATTCTACACCCAATCTGGAAATTCTCATGATTGGGGAAAACCCTGTGATTGGAATCCTGGACATGAACTTCAGACCTCTCTCTAACTTGAGAAGCCTAGTTTTGGCAGGGATGTACCTCACTGATGTTCCGGGAAATGCTTTGGTAGGCTTGGATAGCCTCGAGAGCCTGTCTTTCTATGACAACAAACTGATCAAAGTCCCACAACTTGCTCTGCAGAAAGTTCCAAATTTGAAATTCTTAGACCTCAATAAAAATCCCATTCATAAAATCCAAGAAGGGGACTTTAAAAATATGCTTCGGTTGAAAGAACTGGGAATCAACAACATGGGAGAGCTGGTTTCTGTAGACCGCTATGCCTTGGATAACTTGCCGGAACTGACAAAGCTAGAAGCAACCAATAATCCCAAGCTGTCCTACATCCACCGTTTGGCTTTCCGAAGTGTTCCAGCTCTAGAAAGCTTGATGTTGAACAACAATGCCTTGAATGCTGTTTACCAAAAGACAGTAGAGTCTCTTCCCAACCTACGTGAGATCAGCATCCACAGCAATCCCCTGAGGTGTGACTGTGTCATCCACTGGATTAACTCCAACAAAACCAACATCCGCTTCATGGAGCCCCTCTCTATGTTCTGTGCCATGCCGCCTGAGTACAGAGGGCAGCAGGTGAAGGAGGTGTTAATCCAGGACTCCAGTGAACAGTGCCTCCCGATGATATCACATGACACATTCCCAAATCATTTAAACATGGACATCGGCACAACAGTCTTCCTAGACTGTCGGGCCATGGCTGAGCCAGAGCCAGAAATCTACTGGGTCACTCCCATTGGAAATAAGATAACTGTGGAAACACTTTCAGATAAATACAAGCTGAGTAACGAGGGCACCTTGGAAATAGCAAATATCCAAATTGAAGACTCGGGAAGGTACACCTGTGTGGCCCAGAATGTCCAAGGGGCTGACACTCGAGTGGCAGCAATCAAGGTTAATGGAACCCTTCTAGATGGTGCCCAGGTGCTGAAAATATATGTCAAACAGACAGAATCTCATTCAATTCTGGTGTCCTGGAAAGTTAATTCCAATGTCATGACATCAAACTTAAAATGGTCATCTGCCACTATGAAGATTGACAACCCCCACATAACATATACCGCCAGGGTTCCCGTAGATGTCCATGAATATAACCTAACACATCTGCAGCCTTCTACAGATTATGAAGTGTGTCTCACGGTGTCCAACATCCACCAGCAGACTCAAAAGTCATGTGTCAATGTCACAACCAAAAATGCTGCTTTCACCCTGGACATCTCCGACCATGAAACCAGCACAGCCCTGGCTGCGGTGATGGGGTCTATGTTCGCTGTCATCAGCCTCGCATCTATTGCTGTGTACATTGCCAAAAGGTTTAAGAGGAAAAATTACCACCATTCGCTAAAAAAGTATATGCAAAAAACCTCTTCCATCCCACTGAATGAGCTGTACCCCCCGCTCATTAACCTCTGGGAAGGTGACAGCGAGAAGGACAAAGAGGGCTCAGCAGACACCAAGCCAACCCAGGTCGACACATCCAGAAGCTATTACATGTGGTAACTCAGTGGGTTTTTTGCTTCTGGTAGTAAGGAGCACAAAGACATTTTTGCTTTATTCTGCAAAAATAACAAGGTGAAGACTTTTGTACTTTTGACTTTGCTAGCTTGTGGCAGAGTGGAGAGGATGGGTGGATATTTCAAAGATTTTTAGTATAGCGTATCGCAAGGGTTTGACACGGCTGGTAGTGGCTCTCAGCTTCCAGTTTGTGTTTGGTTTTTATCCTTATCATTATTATGATTATTATATTATTATATTATTATTATTTTATTTTAGTTGATGTGCTAAACTCAATAATGCTGTCTTAACTACAATGCTCAATAAAATGATTAATGACAGGTGGGGGCTCCTCAGTGCTTGACCCCTTCTTCTGAAGCCATCAATACAAAGAACTGTGTCTTCTCAAAAGCTAACATATGGTATAGAAGCAGCATTAAATCCTCCGTAGCAAAGTGGTCTACAGACTTTGAACTCAAGCTAAGACCAAACTTGCTACTTTGTTGAATGATGTTAGTTGGCTGTACTGTAATGTTGTATCAACTGAACTGAATGTTTGCCTTTCAGCAACCACTTTCCTTTCCTTCCTCTTTCTTTTGTAATAGTTGAAGAGGCTTAGAACAAGCTAACAGGCAATAGAAATATGTATATCAGATTTTCTAATGTAATGAACTACATGTTAATTGTTACTATATTCTTTTTATCTTTAGTAGACACTTTTAAAAAAGAAAAGATAATTTTGTTGTGTTTAACTCACCAACTTGGTGTATACTGAAGACAGAAGTACAATAAATTAGTTTGTTCTGATTTTTTAGAACACTTGCGATAATGTATCATTTACAGTTCTTGCTAGTGGCAGAGGTCATATCTTTCACACCAGTGCAGTGGACAACCAAAATATATACGTGCATGTCTTTTACGGTCAGGCTCTAAAATCTTTTGAGTTCTTTTTGTAAAGAAAAAGGTATCCATTTTAACTATGACATTCTGGACCAGTGAGATGGTCCAGTGAGTAAAGGTGCCTACTACCAAACCTGATCTGAATCCCATTCCATGTTATGGAAGGAAGGAACTGACTTTAAGTTGTCCTCTCACCTCTACACATGCTCCATGTATGCACAGACACACACATGTACCCACACTCATATGTATATAAAATAAACAAATGCATTAGAAAAAACAAATTAATGGACATTCTAATAAATAGCATTTCCATATTTTCAATATTGCTGACTAAAACCCGATGGAGGAGGTATTCATATAAAGAGAAAAAAAAACCATCTACTACTATAACCCTGGCATAATTATACAATGGATGTACCATTATCTTTCTTATTTTACAGTGTGCATATTCCTCATCAAAGTCTAAAACACGGAGCTAAGGAATGGTTCAAAACTTTTATAGTACTGCTTTCAACAGCTCTCTATATGCTTATAGAGTGTATACTGCCAAAGAGATGTCTGCTGAAACAGTCAACTGACGGGAGGGAGGCAGAGTGATTTCTTAAGGTTGGCAATTGTCATCAAAATATTACACACAGTTTATCTCAATTAACAATTTCAAGATTACACAGGAACTACATCTGTGAAGTTCAAAATGGGAGGAGTTAGTTTTGCAGAGTTCTGTGACCATTTAGAGGGAGCAGACTGAAAAGTACGGGCAGACAACAGATGACCCATCTGAAAACCCTCATTGATAAGGCAGAGAAAGGAAGGAAGAAAAGAAGGAAGGAAGGAGAGGGGAGGGGCAGGGAGGGAGGGAGGGGCAGGGAGAGAGGGAAGGAAGAAGGGAAGAAAAGCTGTTCCAGATGACGGTTGCCACTATGGAGTCCTTTCAGGCAGCCTCCACTATCATCCATCAATTCTCTAGGTCCAGTGGTGGTCATATAGCTCTTACCTTATATATCCCTGCTTCAAACATGCAGGACATCCTCAAATTCCCATTTATCTGGAATAAGATTTAGAACAAATGCAAACGAGAGGACTAGCAAGGTATCTTGCATTGTTTTACTACCAAGAACATATGGGACAGAATTGAAGGTGCTCTATCTGCAACCATGGACATTCTTGTTTTCAGACATCTGCTGAGACACAGGTCACCTACCTATACATTTGGAAATCACAAGGCAGGTCATCAACAAAGCAGAAGGCCTAGGGCTGTCCGCTCTTGCAAGAAGACATCATTTACCCATGAAGCCGTGCTTTGTGTTGGCACAAAACATGGGTTTGAAAAGACAGCTCAACCATTCTTCCATTCTGAATACAGAACAGGCACAAAAAAAAACCCAAATGTTCATCCGAAGGATATCATATCCCAGACCAGTTTTGGGTAATTACTTCTTGTAATTGAAGTTGAAAATTTACTAAAACTTGTTTTACCCTGACCATGTTATTGCTTTCTTTTTTTCTTTTATCTTTTTCTTTTTTTTTCTTGATGGAAAGCAAGCAAGATGACAGAAGTTCTCTTTTCTGAGTCAAGGATTTACTCATCTCTGCCTTGTTTGGTAAGTTAGGGAGCTGGTTAAATGAAACATCCAACTAGATCTTCACAAACAGTGGAGGTCCTCTCCATTTTACTCTTGAGATGGCTGCTGTAGGTCATATTCTCATCTCACATTTCCCCTTTTGCTTCATGTTGTCCTCTGACCTGATTCTATGGGGCTATTTTTGGAGCAGTGTCT
Source organism: Arvicola amphibius (assembly GCF_903992535.2). Lineage (NCBI taxonomy): Eukaryota > Metazoa > Chordata > Mammalia > Rodentia > Cricetidae > Arvicola > Arvicola amphibius. The sequence goes on along the minus strand of NC_052048.2, from coordinate 40,516,697 downwards.
TAAAATGAGCATTCCCTAATTTGCTCATTTAATTAATGACAAAGAAAACTGGAGCCATGAATAAAAAAGAGAGACATTGTGTTTGCTATCACTGTTTCTACTTTGTCTTTGCAAAGCACAAACGAATCGTTGACCAGTCCTTGGCAAACAGGACCCAAGTGCACTTTTTTCAGTTGCTTTCTGAAGACAGCACCATTGTGGTGTTTGCTTTCTGTCTTAGCATTTATTTTCCCAAGAATTTTCCTTTCTTCCTTATTGTTCTCACCCCTGGGGGAATAAAAGCCCTTTGTGTTTCTGATACTGCTGGGAGAACCACACTTTCTGCCTTTTCATGCACTGAGATGGAAATTTAACTTCTGATATAGTCGACATACAACTGGAAAATGGTTTCTCATCTCATTTCTATCCCAATCTGTTTGCAAATTAACCTTTTCAAAATTAAAAAGGGGTTAGCTCAGAGAAAAGCCTCTCTCTCTCTCTCTCTCTCTCTCTCTCTCTCTCTCTCTCTCTCTCTCTCTCTCTCTCTCTCTCTCGTGTGTGTGTGTGTGTGTGTGTGTGTGTGTGTGTGTGCTAGTACCTGTGGAGGTCAGAAGGGACTGGAGCTGAAATTAAAAGTGGTTATTAACACCCCTTCATATAGCTAATGGGAACTGAAAGTGCTCTGAAACAGCAGTCCATACCTGTCAGTGCTGAGCCATCTCTCCAGCCGTCAGAGAAGGATTTTCTATATCCAAGATTTAGTATCACCATTCAGAAATCTCAATGACTTTAACCTAGTTTGACAACTTTAATGGGTGCATGTTATTCCCTTGCAACTGGCACTGCCTCCAAAACACACACACAATACATGCAACACGTACACACACTCATGTGCGCACGCACACCAGCTTCTCTTAGTACTGGAAGTCAGGGTGTTAAGAAATAAGGGGATAGAAGGGTAAATTAATGATGTTTTTTACCCTTGTGATTTCAGCAGAACTTTACAGATCTAAGTGAGCATTTTGTCTCATAGAACTTCTCAGACTTGGCATTATTTATATAAAGTATACCACAAGTGTATTTCAGGGACCTTCCTGAAACATGGATTCTGAGAACAACCAGGTAAATTTCACATTACTCTTTCCAATTTACAGTCCATGGCAAGACTTCTGCAGGTATGCACCAGACAGACAGGCTCACCGTGTCAGGGTTCACTTGCAGTTTTTCTCTCTTTGACAGTACCCTTCTCGGGTGGGAAGAGCAGTATCTATTGACTGGCAGATGAAGCATGTAGGTAAAAACAGAACCAGTGCCCAAGAAGAGCTGATCTGATTACACTGAGGAGAGTTCTGTCCTAGACCATGACAAAATGATCAAACTCCTTATAAGCTGATATCTTAAAAGGTGGCATTTGAATTCTCCAGTGCATATTAGCACATCTCACTAATAGGCAAAGACATAATGAGCACGAGGAAACTAAAGACCCTGTCTTAGTGGACAAGAATGTATAATTTATTGCAACAACTCAGGAAAGAAAACATGAGAATGATCTGCTTTCTGTCTAGATATCTGCAAGGAACTACATCAGATCGTTTACCTAAATTCCATGTCCTCTAATATAAGCATTTGTGAATGTGCCTCAGAGTGAAGCAATTGTTCTGAAACCCAAGAGCTTATAAGAGACAGATCTAGGAACTTAAAGTACATGACTAAAGTGTATCGCTTTCAGCTGCATAATGGTCTATGAGTTAGTTCATGTAGTGCGAGCTGCGGGCAGGGCTGCTTTTCGTCCTGCCCGGCTCCCGGCCACCGGCTAGCTTATGCCCCGAAATCACAACTCACAAATTGTATTCTTTTAAATACTGCCTGGCCCATTACTTCCAGCCTCTTACTCACATCTTGACTAACCCATATCTAATAATCTGTATAGCACCACAAAGTGGTGCCTTACCAGGTAGATTCTAGCGTACGTCCATCTTGGGCTGGAGCTTCATCGTGTCTGGCTTCTCTCTCTGAGGAGAGGCACAGCGGTCTGTCTAACTTAAGAGAGGCATGGCATCTGACTGATCCTTCTACCTCACTTCCTCTTCCTGTTCTGTCTACTCCACCCACCTAAGGGGCGGTCTATCAAATGGGCCAGGCAGTTTCTTTATTAGCCAATGAAATCAACTCAAACAGAAGACTCTCCCACATCATTTTCAAGCATATCTGGGTACCTGAAGCAGGAACAGTGGCACTGAAGACAGCAGCATCCCCCAGGGAGGCCAATAGAGGGGCTAACTTAGGATACTCGGCTCTCCAAATTCATTTATTCTACATCTTCAACAAACCCTGGATCAGAACTACAGGTTAGGTTCGATGTCCCTTGTCTGAGATGTTTACCACCAGATCACATCACAGTGTTTGAGTTTTTTTGTTTTTGTTTTTGTTTTTTTGCAATGGATGATCATCCATAACCCAAACTGTACCACTTAAAAAAAAGGTTTGAGCATTCTTTCAGTGCTCAAATCACTTTCTAATTTGACCAAATACTGCTCAAACAGCTTTGTTTAGCATTTTGGATGAGGAGGGTCAATGGAATTATAAAACGTTGCATATATACTGAACACCTGGAGACTCAAGTATGTGAGAGAACGTGCACTGCTTTGTGCAAATCCTGTGCCATTTTATAGGGCAGGCAAGTCCCTCAGGCATTCAGTGTCTGCTGCATCCTAGAACCATTTCCTGAAGACACAGGGAATGACTGTAAGTCAAAGTAAGCCATTAGGGAAAGATCAAGGGTCACTCAATGGTTTGTGACACTAACCTCGTAAGAAGTGGGAGAAACTGGACCTACAGGGTTGGGAAGAAGTAATAAAAAGAACAAAGTGAGTGGGCATAGAAATAAAAGTAAATTCCATACAGTGATATCCTGACTTTGGTGTCATGTAGAATTTTCCAATAATTTTAAAAAAATACTCACAATTATTTTTCATATGAAGAAACCCACTCAGTTCAACCTTATCAGTGACAAAGCCAAAATTCCCACCTTGGCTTTTAGCCTGATGTACCGTCCGTACTACTACGTGTACTACGGTACTATGCCTGTAGTGCAGATTCTGCACTACAGGACCATTAGTGAGCCGGGCAAGGGCCTAGAGATTTAAACACACAAAGACACACAGACAGAGACACAGGTCATCCTTGAGACAAGATTGCCCCCTTTATTGTATACCAGAGCCGCTTATATATGGATCCTTAACTAATAGCCATGCCCCAGCCAAACCCACCAGAAACCACTCCCCTGCCATCAGGAACTCCTGAGGGTCTCATGCTCAAAGTAGCTACAAACACAGGAAAAATAAGTTGTTTTGCTCAGAGCAGCTGCAAGCATAACAAGTTGTTTACAGGATCAGAGTCTTAAGTTCACAGCCCCCAACAGCCGAAGTGTCCACAGCTGTCTCCTTTCTAGATAAGAGGTACCAGAGTCTGGGGGCAGGCATCTCATTTTCATAACAGATATAGTGAAAAGTGAGTCCACCATCTTGAAGAGGGTCTCCCACAAAAGCTTCCTTAATGTGGTCTTTCATGCCATAGGCAAATAAGGAAAGATGAGATGACTCAGTGGATACAGATGGCTGACATGCAAGCCAGCTACCAGAGTTCATTCCCCAGAGCCCATGTAAAGGAAGGAGAAAATTGACTCCACAAAGTTACCCTCTGTCCTCCACACACTATGGTACCTGTGGTTGCACATACATTTCATGCTCTCTCTCTCTCTCTCTCTCTCTCTCTCTCTCTCTCTCTCTCTCTCTCTCTCTCTCTCTCTCTCTCACACACACACACACACACAAATTTTAAAACATTAACAGCACCGGTTTGAGATGATAGTAGGCAGAATTTTATACAAAGTAGCTTGTGCCTATTCTCCTGGAACACAGCAGGACCCTGAGAACACAGTTTTGTGATCTCAGTGGATTGGATTTTTAAGCTCTTATCACCCTTCCTGCCTTTTAGAGGCAAATTGCTTGTACTATCTGTCTCCTACATTATTAATGAAACTAAGAGCAATACCCTATTAGAAACTCTTGATGGGAATCCCACACACTCATCAATAACACTTGATTTCATCAATTTTTGTATAACTGGCTTAAGGTATTGACCCCACCATGAGATAAGTCTTCTCTGCCATATTTAGATGTGGTGCTATCCTCATGTATTTAAACATGAGTATGCGTGGCACACAGTTGGAAGCCGGGGACAACTTGCAGGAGTTGGTTTTCTCCTTCCATGATGTGAGTCCTCGGAGTCAATGTCAAGTCATCAGGCTTGAATGCAAGCACCTTTACCCACTGAGCCATTTAACTGGCCCCTATTTCCTCTCAGTTTAACAGTAGCATGGTCACTGTAGAGAGCACATTAATAATAAAGCCTGTGATTCCATGGTGCAAAACAGTGAGCATTTGGTGTAGTTCTCTTTATCTCTGTAAATGTGTGTATACATATATGTGTGTGTATATACACATGTGTGTACACATACAGCTGTAAAATATGCACTCATGAATCTGAAATCAAAAGCATGGCATGGCATGGCATGATATTGTGTATTGTGTTCTATGATGCAAAAAACAATCATCTTTCCATAAAGTTGTCTTGTAAAGTATCATATTACTAATAGAGTCAGCTAATATTATATATAATATTAGCTAATATATATATAATTTCCCTGGGACATATTCTAGAAGTGCTTCCTACATCAAGTACTAGGTTGATGATTATGAATCCATGTTTTCCATACTCTTCAATGGCAGTCATGGAGAAAGGCAGATGTTCATCTAAAGGAAGATGAAACACAGTATAAAACAAGATGTGCCCTGATAAAGTTTCAGAGTAAACTATGGAAACCCAGAACTGAAACTTGTGGTAAAAATTCCCATAAGAAACATCCAGGGTCAGGATTGGGAATACATGATAACATACATTATTTGGCTTTTGCCTTTGTAACAAACAGCCGAACTTATCAGTTTCAAAAGACAAGACTAACTTGGGCTCACAATGAAAGAAATTTTAGTCTATTTCCCTGGCTGTACTTTGCTAAGCTTGAGGAATTACTGGTAGGAGAGGGATGTGTTACTACAACCACCTAGCAGCTCGAGAGCCGAAGAAGAGAGACAATGGTCCCATCACCTCCTCAGGGGTTGTGGCACAAATGTAACTTACTAGCTTAACTAGGTCCTGCCTCTCAAAGGTCCCACCATCTCCCAGTAGTGCCACACATTGAGGACCAAGCCTTTTGCAAGAGGACCATTGGAAGACATGTAAGGTTTAAACCCTAACTCTGATCAAGGACATAAGGAGAACTTGGAGATTTTGTTAGTATTCTCAGGGGAAGAAGAGGGGACTCAAGAAGTAGAGAATGACTAGCATGGGAGAAAAGGGAGAAATTATGACAAGCTTTTGTACCAAGATGAAGAGAACCTGGGCCAGATAGGCCCTGTGGTCCCAGGTGAACCTCTGCTTCCTTTCTTTGTTCCCATCCATCATAATCACTGGTGGCATGCCTTTCTAGTGAGATGAAAGATGCTTGTAAAAGAGGCTTGATTTGTAGATGGTGCAGCGGGGCTGCATCCTGCCACCCGGCTAGCTTTACACCCGAAATAATTACACGGAAACTGTATTCTTTTAAACACTGCCTGGCCCATTAGTTTCAACCTCATATTGGCTAATTAACCCATATTTAGTAATCCATGTAGCACCATGAGGGGTGGCTTACCAGGAGAGATCTTAACCTGCGTCCATCTCGGAGAGGAGAGGCATGGCTACTGCAAATGGCGACTGCCTGAAGCGTCTGCCTCACTGCCTTCTACCTAGCATTCTGTTCTGTTTTCTCCGCCTACCTAATTTTCTGTCCTATTAAAGGGCCGAGGCAATTTCTTTATTAACCAATGAAATTAACACATAGACACTCCTCCATCATTGATTGACCTTTCTAAGCCCTAGAGCATCGGTGTGGAATCTCTCTGCTGCAGTAATCTGTAAGACACAAGCATGAAACAGATATGAGTCTTCTGCAATTGCCTTTGTCTGTTCCAGCCAGTGGCCTGGAGTTAGTGCAGGTTTCCTTTAGTGTCTGTTCTAAAAAAGAATAGTGCTTCTTGGGAAAATTGAAACAAATAATGTGGGGTGGGGTTGTTAAAGCAGAAATCAACTGTCTCCTTGACTTGTCCCTTGTTCATTCAGAATCCTTCTACTTCACTTCCTGGAACAAACTTCTGATTTGTATGTGGTGTAGTAACAAATAAGGCGTGGGATAGATATACTAACAAAGAACAAGGGCTAGTAAGACCGTTGAGCCAGTCACAACACTTGCTGCCCAACCTGACAAACTGAGTTTCAGCCTTGGATTCTGAATAATGGAAGAAGAAAACAGCTCCTACAAATTGTCCTTTGTCATCCACAAATGTGATATCACAAGTGCTCGCTCCTCTGTGTGTGTTTGTGTGTGTGTATGTATGCACATGCATATGCACTCTCTCTCTCTCTCACACACACACGTAAATAATTAAATGCAACAAGAACAAGCTATACTTTGATAACTGCACCCTCAAGTGCACATATTGCTTCCCTTTTATTTTAAAAAATAACACTGTAGTATGGCCTACTACAAAATATCTCTGAAACAAAACTAATACTATGAGATTTTTTTAGTAGTATGTGTGTGTGTGTGCACTTGTGTCCATATGTCCATAAACTCAGAAGGTTGGTATCTAGTGCTTTCCTTAGTCATGCATGTCCTTATTTTCATATTGGGTCTCTGAATCTGGAATTTGCCAATGCAACGAGACCCAAGGATGCTCCTGTGTCTGCTTCCTTGGTGTTAGGATTACAGGCACACCTTCCTGCTTTATGTGGCTGGTGATTGGCCTCTTGCATTTTCCTGCTTATACAGCAGATACTGCACCAACTGAGTCATTGCCCCAGCCCCTCCCTCAGTGTTCTTAGTTAGATTACCTCCTAATACTAAGAAATTATACCAGCAGAGATTGACAGAAATGTTTCATCTTCCAGTGCAACCCTTAACAAGTATTTTGTCAGTCGTACTATTGGATGATGTTTTCATCACAGGGAGAAGAGTCCAGACCTTACTGAAGATCCCATCAACTCATTCTCTGAATTACTAGTTTCTCTCTGGAGGAAGATTTAAATAAATATCTTAATTTCCCATCCATTTCTCTTGCTGGAAAGATAAGTTATAATTAGCTTCCTATTAACTACATAAGGGTGACAAACCATTTGTGTATACACACACACACACACACACACACACTCACACACACACATTGTATTAGGGAATCTGAAAGCCAAGGGATTTGTTGGATAGGTAAAGCCATTCAGAATTTCTGGTTTTCAGGGAATAACAAAACTTTGCTGAGAACAGATATATCTTTCTATTTTCAATGTTGTGTCTGGTAATAGATTTGTGGACAGTTGCAGAGAACACACTGGCATTTGGTGGATTGGTGAAACATGCTACAATGCTATTAGCCCTTCCATGTTGAGGACTTGCCTTAGTTATTTACATATTGTGGTAGTCACTAATCCAGAGCACCTTCCATGATCTGCAGAAGCTCTACCACTTGTGAAGATCCAGGACTGTGCAGATTTGTGTCCAGTCCCATGATGCTACCCAAACTCATAGCAAAACAGTTTATTCTTGCTGGGCATCCTGCATGTTTCAATGGACTCTGTAGACACAAAGACTCACCAGTAAGATGTCTCACACTTCCCCAAACTCTTAAGCCATATTCAAAGCAGTCAGCCATCTTTGTGACTCGAGCAGCTCTTGTACTTTATAAAACCAAGCACAAATTCATATGCAGTCTCCTTTGTATTCCGCAGCTACAGATCACATATGGAAGGGGAGGTGTTTGGGGAAGAATAATAACATCAGGGAAAAAAAGAAATAATGTTAAGCAACCGGTGGGGAACTTCTAAACAGTGGCATAGCAAACACAGACAAAACCCAAACAAAAAAATAGGTGCTGAGTAGCAGGCAGCAGGCTCCCTAAAATTTCCAGAATATGAGATAGTGACAGCAGTGGGTAAACTGGGCCAAGAGGAACTCCTGAGGTTCCACTGTCTTCCCCTGTGTCCCTTTTCTTCTTCAAAGGTCATTAGTATTTTGGATGAGGGTCAAAGCAGTGACATCATTGGAACTTGGTCATCTCTACAAACAAAAGCGCATTCTTAGGTGTTGTGGGTCATGAGTGGGAGGGGGGCACAGTTCACCCATCACTACTCTATTTTCAAAGCTTACTCTGCACTCTGGGTAGTGTGTATTCTTTACAGTGGCAGTGTGAGCTCTGCTTCTTCATTTGCTTTGCACTGTTATCTCATCAAGGCTTGTTAGTAAGTGTAAAAAGAATCTTTATACAAAGCACTCAGTTCCACCGATTTCTTTCACAATCGATGGAGAAACTGGGGCTTAACAGGAGAGAATAACTTGGTCAAGTCCTCCTGACCACTGAGCAGAAGAGGTAAAACTACAACTAACTTCTAAATCTCAGAAATAGGAACATGAGAGCCCACATCCACCAAAAGATTACCCACCACGCATCAAGAAAACTTCCTGAGCCTTGTTACTGATAGTCCTTGGGGTGTACAAACTATGATCAGGTACAATGTTGACCCTGAAACTCTTGCTTTGAGTTCTCAAACTACATTTCCCTTGTCACCTCATCACTGCCTAGATCCGTTGGGTAGGATAAGCCGAAGCTGTATCACCTTCCCAGTGGTACATCTGACACACTTTTGTACAGCTTGATTAGGACATTTTTCCCCCAGAAAATATGGCAGACCTCATCTTTTTCCTGTCATCTTGTGCGGGAAGGTGATGGCAAGATAGAAGCAATCACTCACAAGCTTTTCAAACCAAACTCCCTGCTTTCCGTGTAAGTTTTTTTTTTAATCAAGAAATAACCGCAGGCGATTATTATAAAATATGTTTACATTGAAGAAAGATTAAATCAAGCTGATTAGCATACACATTACCATGCAGTCATTTTTAACCTCTGTGACAAGTCAGCATGATAACGACCTGAAAGGAAGAACTAGATTGATATCCTACATACAGATTTCCCCAAACTAACTTAAATATTTGAGCCATAAAATATATCTGACATGTAACTAATCTTCCCAAAGCCCCAAATCTTCCAGGCTTTGGGAGACCCAGTTTGGCATGGCCAGGGAAGTTTGGTTTAGGAGGAAGCTAGATTTTCAGGTTGCGATGCTCATGAGGCAGCCATGAGCATCTACTCATGAGTGTCTACTGTCTATACCACATGATCACAGTGTGGGTCTGTAGTGGTCAGGATTAGTAGCAGGGAAATTAAGATGGCTGACAATGACCATCACAGAGGTTCATAGAAAAAGGAGAAACATACTGAAGATCTCAGCTACCCACTTGGGAGGCGAGAGGAGCACTTTCAGTTCAAATGGCTGCCACACTAAACTCAGAAAAGGCTTTAAGGGAATATAGAGAAAATATCACTTAGAACTGTGAAGAACAGAAAACAGGACGGGGTTGTTATTTCAAGTTTTATGGTATGAAACATAGAGGAGACAATACTACAGTAGGGACTCAAAAATCAAGAAAATTTTGAATCTGGGAGAAGTGACAGACAGCACAAGGCAACAGAAGTTTGAAGGAGAATGAAAAGTATCAGGTATATATTCTAAGTACCACAGTACTTATGCCAGGAACTCAGTTACCGAATCAGAAGGCAGGTGACTAAATAAATATTTAGAGCCTTGATAATGTTCTATGCATAATGGGGTGTGCTTTATATACAGAATTTTATTCTATTTTCAAAGTAATCCCAGGAGACAAATTACACACACACACACACACACACACACACACACACACACATTGTAAAGGGGAAAAATGGGAGGATTAGTAAATTAAGCCATTTTCTCAAAGTTACCTAAACTGCAGAAGAGTTGTTTAACCCTGCAACTCATGCTTATAATCACTATACTATTAAAGAATTCAATGATGAAGACAACTGAAAACCAGAGTGACGGCCTGAACTTCATTCTGCATGCATCGAGGAGCTTCCAAAGGGTTTGAACAATGTCATCTTCAGAAAGACAGGAGACCAGCATCTTTTTAAAATAAAACCAATGGATTTCATTCAGCAACGAAACTCAACTAAATGTGAGTTGTAGACAAGAAAAACAGACATGCAAGTTCCATTCTGACATAAGAACTAACTTTCTTTTCTCTTTCTCTTCTACCAGACCACACTGTGTATTTCCTGAAGAAGTTCACAGTCACATATGAGCTACCATGAACACTTGCAAACTAATTTATTTGCTGCCCATAACTGGGATTTAAAAAGCCACATTCATGGAAAATTACTTGTTTGTCTATGAAAATACAAATGCTTGTGGGTCATCATGAGTAACTTGCAAACAAGATCAAATTTGTTATAAATATCAAGATTGTACCATGTTTTCCATTAAGGTCTTTGACCTATTTTGGGTTGATTTTTGCAAAGTGAGAGAGAGGTTTTATAGGGATCTAGTTTCATTCTTCGGCATGTAGATAGGCTGACCCTCTGAAACTTTTAGAGAAAAAAAAATCGGAGAAAATACTTGAAGTTATAGATATAGTCAAGGCTCCCTAAACACAGTTCCAGGTGTTTGGAAAACAATACCAAATGACAAATGACACTTCATAAAATCAAGATACTCCTGTGCACCAAAGTGAACAACAACAGACTAAAGAATGCAAGAAGGATCTTTAATAGTCATACATCTGACAGAGGGATTATAGATAGAATGTACAAATAATTAAAAACCCTAATTAATGAGAAATCAAGTCTATACATAAATGGGATGATAGGATAAATAATTCTTAAATGATGAGGTACAAATGACTAATGAATATGTGGAAAATATTCAACTTCACCAACCATCAGAGAAATGCAAGTTGAAATTGCTTTGAGATTCCATCTCATGGTGATCAGATAGACAGTCCGGACTCTCCGAATGTGGTCGACGGTGGAGGCTGACTGAGAAGCCAAGGACAATGGCGCTGGGCTTCGATTCTTCTGCATGGACGGGCTCTGTGGGAGCCTTCTTAGCTTGGTTGATCACCTTCCTGGACCCGGGGGGAGTTGGGAGGACCTTGGACTTAACATAGAGTAGGGAACCCTGATGGCTCCTTGGACTGGAGAGGGAGGGAGGGGGGGTATGGGTGAAGGGGAGGAGAGGGAAGGGGGAGAAGGAAGGGAGGGAAGGGGGAGGAGGAAGAGGAGGGGAGGAGATGGAAATTTTTAAATAAAAAAAATAAACCATGAAAAAAAAGAAAACAAATGGCGAAACTGGTATGGATGTGCACGGCTGGTGGGCTTGTAAACTGCTCCAGTCACTGTGGAAATCAGCATGGAGGTTCCTCAAAAAAACTAAGAGTAGACGTACCAGGTAGCCCAGCTATGCCATTCTTGGCATTTACCCAAAAGACTCCACATCCTGTATCAGAGAGAGACTTGCACATCCATGGTTATTGCCTCACTATTCATGGTAGCTAAATCATGGAACCAACTTACATAGTCACTAGTAGGGGGACAGATAAAGAAAGAGTGCTTCATATGCACAATAAAAATTTTCAGTCATAAAACAAATGAAGTTATGCCATTTTCAGGAAAGTGGATTCGACCAGATATGATGTTAAATGAAATAAATGAGTCTCATAAAGATAAATACCATCAGTATTCTCTCACCTATGGTGTCCACATTTTAAATAGTTAAAAACATGTATGTATATATGACACAAAAGTAGACACTAGCCTGGCAAGGGAACAAAGGGGACCAATGGAAGGGAGAAACAGGGATGATGGGAGAGTATGAGCAAAATATGTTATACGCTTACATGAAAATGTTCTTTGGTTATACAGTTCTGTGTATGGTGAATATATGTTAGTGAAAACAGAAATGTATTTCAAGTTTTTCCATAATATATCTTATCTAGTTTAGTCCTTATTGAGCTCCTACTGTTTGTGATTTGATATCAGAAGTATAGCACTGATGTGGACCCTGCCCGGTTTATATTTGCAATATTGAAGGACAATTGGACTAGAGATGAGTAATTAGCTCATTTACAGCCTATACTTGCTAAGGGAAGCAGAACTGAGATGAGACTAGCTGGTGTAGGAAAGGGAAGTACTCTACTCCATTCCCCATGCACAGCTATCCACCGCATATTCTACATTGTGCTAATATGAAGAGCCTCAGCCTCGTGGGTCTTTGTCGCAGTCGCTGGCTGTATGCTGAGGAGGATGCTTTGTGGCTTAAGTACTTCTATAGCAGAGGACTCACAGCAGTTTGCTAATGGCACTTCCATTCATCACAGGAACACCTCTGAGAGGCAAGGGAAAGGTTCAAGCCTCATTACCTCTATTTAAGGAAGAGGAAAGTCAGTGACTAGAGAAGCACCTTTAACCAAGCATTCAGGAGCAGTAGCGCTTACAGCAAAACCGAGCTTGGATCCTTTGCTTCTAACTTTCCAATTTGAGCATATATCCCATCCTTCAATGTAAGGTAGAGGCTAAAACACCTCATACTTTTGGAACTGTATCAGCTCTTTTCCAACTCAGAAGAAAAAAGGATAATCTGTTAGCCAAATTTCTTCTGTGGTTATCAGTATGATATTTATTCAAAAATTAAAAAAATATAGTGAGTGGTGTGTGTGTGTGTGTGTGTGTGTGTGATTTTCAGGTACTCAAGTAGCACAGTAGGCATGTGACAGTAGGAAGATAATTCGCAAGTGTCGGCTCTCTCTTCCATCACAGGCATCCTAGGGATCACAGGCTTGGCAGCAATTAGCTTTACTGATGAGCCATGGCCCACTTTCCTCCTCTTAAAGAGAAAACAGTAAAAATCTTATAGTGGAATTTGTCTTGTGTGAATTCACATTACCATTTGGAAGGAAATATATCATAATGCAGAATCATCACAAACCATGCCCAGAAGATTACATTGTTGCTGAAGTGCCCAAAAGACATTAGAAAACTCGGAATGAATGCTCTGGCAAGATTAAAGATTGCGTAGTACAAATCCTTAAAATTACGGATCGAGGCCAAGAAAAGTGAAGCGATGTACAAAGGTCTCAGAGCTGGGGCACAAGACTCCAGTTGCAGTTTCTTGATTGCAAAGCCCAGTGCTCTGGGGACAGGCATCCGTGACTTCCCGATGGACAAGTGAAGACAGAATGAAAGTGGCATAAGTAGGCCAAGGTCATTTTACTTATTTCGCAATGACAGGGTAGCATGATCGCGATAAGCAGAGCAATGATTCAAATGACTTACACTGCTCACACTTTCAACTTTATCATAATTAAAGACATACAAGAAAGTTGTAAGAAGAGTAGAAAATTCTCTATAAATAATTCTCAGGTACTTTACATCTGCTCTACATAGATTCTGTAGAAGGGGGTAGCCGGTCTGTCTTTCCTTTCTCTTGAAGAATAATTTATGGACACAGTGTTTCTTTATACTTTCAAGGTTCCTGTGTTTCCCAAAACAAAGACTATTTTCTTATGTGACCACAACACTATTGACAAAACCAAAATAATGAGTCAAATGCTACCCAATAAGGGGATTTTATTTCAATTTTTCTGATTATCATAGCAACATTTTAATATAAAAAAGAAAAATCCAAGGTTATGTACTTCATTTAGTTTTTCTGTCTTTTATTCCCTCTTCTTTTTCTAGAATAGTTCCTGGATCTTCCGTTTATTTTATGAGACTGACATTTTTGAAGAGATCAGGCACGTTGTTTTATAGAGTACCTTTCAATCCAGTTTTGAACAGTCTTTTTTCATGATTAGATCCCACACCATTCTGGCAGGAATACCATTGCAGCGGCCCCACTCTCAGAGACTCAGAGACTCAGAGACTCAGAGGCACCTGCTCTAAATGTGCCCTGTCTCACAGCCATGTCATTTGGGTAACTATCTCTGCATAATGTCATCCTTTGCTTTTATAATTACCCTAGTGGAGAATGCTTTGAGAGTAACTGCCCTGTTAGCTTTCTCCAACTCCCACTGGCTGACTGCAGCATCCACTGGTGACTCTTACCTGAACCGCTTGCTGTTTCCCACACCCTGAGTTTGCTTTATACCAAACTGAATCACAAAATAAGCTACATTACTTTCTTCTAATTATCTCATTTCTTTATTTTTCTTTCACGCTTGCTTCTTTTCCTGCTGCTCTCTAGAATCACAGTAGTGTTGGGAGTAGAAAATTAAATTATGAAGAAAAGATTAAAAGAAATGAATTTAGCTTGCTAAAAGGAACCAAGGTGAGAGGCGGCAGTAAATGTACTGATGTAAGAAAAACCGGCCAACTTCTCTGTGGCACATTTTCAATGAGTTCTGCTCTTCTTAAAATTATCTGCAAAACGGGCAACTGGAAACAACAAATGCAGGTATCCATAGCAAGAGTGCTATATTTTAGACCTTCAGTTTAACAGCTGAATTATTGGGAGCGTGAAATCCGGAGTCAAACTATCTAGGATCACATAAACAGTCTGTCACTTACTTAGACCAGACCTTTACCTCTGTAAGTCTTTTCTCTCACCTACAGAAGAGATACAATTCTAGTTATTGCCCTCCTATGGGATGCTAAAGACAGTGCTTTTAAAGTAATAAACACAGAGGTTGCTTTTCAACATACATAACCAAGCAACATTTCTCAGGAATGAGTGTTCTACTTGTGTAGTATTGAAGTAGCCACTGGCCATTGAAAACAAAGAAAAATTAATCTTTTTCCATTAAGAGTCCATTATATAACAATAAAAAGCCACCCATATCCCCACTATAATGTGGCATTAAGGTCAATGTGAATATAACAATATATGCCAACAGAGAAGGTGAAGTTATTTTTTCAGTGCTCGGAACTGCAGCTAGGCCTGGTGCACGATAAGTACTTACTCTACTAAGCTACATCGTAAGCCCAAGGGTCATTAGTTTATGACTGAACCTTTTTCACATTAAAAAGCAAAAACGTGAATAAAATTCCAGTGGCTATAACAGTGTAGTCAAGGAACGGGCATAAAATATCTCCAGAAATATAAATGGCTTTGTGTAATTAGAGCACAGACCCGAATCTGGAATGGGTCTGTGAAGGGAGTATTTCTCCAGTTTATTTATGGAGTAGCTGGATAAACAAACACTGATTGAACATTTACTGACTTGAGTATGCAATAATAATGAAACCAGGAATAATCATAGTTTATTTTAACTCATGGCGCTCAGCTCCTATCTGGAAATATTAGCTTCAAGGGTGCCATGAGAGGTTTCAGCTAATATCTATGCAGACCGTTTAAAGGAACACAAGGGCAGAGCTGCATGAACCCACTCTGCAAAGCTATCAGTTTTGTCAGAGGTCAGAAATGAATACAGGTTAATGCTAGTAACATCAAGACCCTGCATTTACATAAATATCATCCATGATGGAGCTCACATTTGTCATTTGATTCTATGTACAGTCCTGAATTAAGCAAGAAAGGTATAATTATCTTAGTGTCCAGATACAGAAACTCGAGTTCAGAATATTAAATGCTCAAGGTCACAAGAAAATTCTCTACAGAGTTCACAATTATGTGGCAGATAATTTACTGTGGCACACTGTGGAGGAAGTCAATCAGGAAGATATCATGGGCCATCCCTCCCAGCTGGCCGTTTCCTGACACTCTAGTATAATGCCTGGAAGAAACTAACCAAGGTAAGGAACGACTGTAATTGCCAAGTTAAAAAAAAAACCAATGTTATCGTACAGCAAAAGCTTAGCAAATGCATCCTTACATTGAAGCCCCCTTGCTACAATTTCATAAAGTAGATCTTTTTACAAAAATATTTATTTTATCTGCATGTGTATGGGTATTTTGCCTGAATATACAGATTTGTGCATTACACGCATGCCTGGTACAATGGAGTCCCTGGAACTGGATCCATCTGGACAGTTGTGAGCTGTCATGTGGGTCCCAAGTCCTCTAGAGGAGCAGCCAGAGTGCTCTTAATCAGGATCTTTCTGTCCAACCTTCCCATACACAATAAAGTAGATCTTACTAACAGTGACACAGATGAGAACTTTAAGGGAAAAAATAGGGTTGTTTCTTTGTCTAGTAGCACACGATAAACAGGTAAAAGGAGACTTTTAGATGACCATATTGCTTATAGCATCTCTGGGGCTAGGGGTGTAACTTGGCAATGGAACACTTTTCTTTAGCACTCTATTACATGTGTCTACTCAATCTTGAGACCAAGGAATACTGTAATCACACAGCATCAAGTCATGGGCAATGTCTCTATGCTCTTGGAAAGTAGATCCCAGTGTTTTCATAGCCTCTGTTTAAAGTAGATAGGTGAGGATAAAAGCACTTAGGGAAATAGTAGGATCTGGAGAGGTTGAACGCTTTGTTCTACTCACCAACTTTTCTTCACTCTGCCATAAAACACCCTGATATCTGGATATGCAGCTTTCTAATAGTTCCCTTTCATTCAGGCTTCTGCATAGCTACATGCCACTTCTCATTATCCTGGAAAACTTAAAGTTCTTGATTTTCAGTTACTTTCTCTAATTCTTCTGTCATAACACCTGATGATTTCAATATCCATGTAGATAATCTTTTTGATTGGCATTGTCTTGTCCTTCATGTCTATTAGTTCCACCCATACACAACCTCACTCATTCATACCATTGTATTCCTCATCATTCCGTACTCTAATTTCAAGTGCCTGAGGAAAGTAGATCCATCCATCATCTCCTGCTATTCATACTCACTTCTGTCATTCACACCAACCCAGAGCAAGGAATCTATTAGAGCTAAAGCTCTGTCCTTATCAGTAAACATCCCCCATGTCTTCTCATCTTTCTTATTTAAAAAAATGCGTGCGTGGTGTGTGTTTGTGTGCAGTGCTGTGTGTGAGTGCTGTGAATATGCATTGATGTAGAGGTCAGAAATGCCATCTTCTATCACTCTCTACCCTAAAGTCTTGAGACAGAGATTCTCATTGAATTGGAAGCTCACCACTTTGACTAGACTTGACAACCAACAAGCTCCAGGGATCCACCTGTCCCAGACTTTGAATGGTGAGTTACAAGCCTGCACTGCCATGCTCAGCATTTTACATGGGTGCTGAGAATATGAACTCAGGTCTTCATGCTTGTACACTGAGCCCTCTAGTCACTGAACTACCTCCCAGTCCCACTCCCATCTCTCGTGCTTGGCTAACATTGCTGTTGTATTGTTACATTTGGTGACATCGCCCTTACCCCCAAGCTCCAGATTTTTTTTTGTTCTAATTAAACCCTCTACTAGGCAAAATCAATGCTCTATGAACTTTGAGTTTATACTTGGATAAATGTCTTGGAGTAAAACTGTAACCATTAAAATGTTCTACCATAACAAAAGACCAGTACAATCTCAAATTCCAATACACACACACAAAGGTTCAAGACAAAAGATTCCCGGGCATGGCCAATAATATACTGGCACTTTCTATGTGTTCCCTATCCTAAGAGCTACTTCATGTGACTTCCTCAAGCTGTCCACTGAGAGTGCCAGGCAAATATTATGACAGGCCCCTAATAACTCTTTTAAGAACTAGCCCTCACTTCCTGCATGTACTAGGCTCGGGCCAAATCCCCCCTCTACAGGTGGTAATCAATAAAGGCAAAGACTAGAACTTCTCCAGACTTTCCCAAGAATGAAAAAAAACTATAGCCTTAGCCCACCCCTGCTAGCCCTAACCAATTAGAAATGTACTAATACGATTGCCAATTATGTAAGCCAATCCTAAGTAAATGGTCACACTGCTTTTAAAATTCCTGTAGCTGTGCTTATAAGGAGCTTACACGTCCTCCTTCAGGTTATCAGCATTTTATACAGGTGTGTACAACCCCACATGCATGTGGCATAATAAAAATGCTCTTGCTAATTGTATTGTGACTGGTGGTCTTCAGGGGACTTTTCATGGACCCTAACATAAACCTCCTTCCATTCCCTCACTCTGGATTGATGAAGGATTTTATTTCTTTTTTCAGTGGGAAATGAAAGGCATCAGAAGAGACAAGTCATCTGTTCTCAAGTCATGTCTAACCATGCATTGCATCTTGTGTTTGCATGCTCTGCCTTCACTCTGTTACTCTGTTCCATGACTGGCTGCTTTCATTTAAATACATCCCAGCTGGGTGTACAATACAGCCCATTCCTCTCTTGCTTACTTCACGATATTCCTTAACATTTGTTGCCTCTCTTTCATGCATAATTAAATATTCCCTATATCGAATGATCTGTCAGCATTCAAGTGTGCTATAATTTCTCCCATCTTGAGAAAACATCACAGTCTTGACCTAGTTCTCCCTGTGGCTATAACCTCACTTCTCAACTGCTCTTTAAAGCAAAATGACTTTCCCTAATCTCTCTTTTGAATCTATTTCCCTGAAATTGGTCTTGACTAATATATCAATGGTCTCATGCTGTTAAACTAAGTGAGTGATTTGAAATCATCTTACTTGAATGGTGAGCAGCAGTAGGGAACAGGACAGGACTGGATGAGACATGATTACTCCTCTATGAGAAGGTTACTTCTCTTATGTTTTCCTCCTACCTTACAGACCAGTTTTTGGTTTTCTTTGCTGGTTTCCTCTCTCGTCTACTCATTAAAGGAGAGTGCCTCTTGTTCAGTTTGTTTATTACTTCTCTATATTACTTCTCCATCCACACATTCTCATGCACTCTGGTTGTGGGGTTCTAATTGTTACAGATGCATTCCAATCTACAGCCCATAACTGCCTGATTTTCTTCTCTATTCTGATGTCAAATAGCCATAAAAGTTGACACAGGTTCAAAGCTCAAGCCCAAGCATGTACCTCCTCAAATCTTCCTTTTTTCAGTTAAGAACAAGTGAATTCATTCTTCATAGATCCAGGACTCCATTCTTGAGTTCATCCAGATCTGGAACTGGAAGGCAAAAAGACTCAGAATCAGTTTGCAGTGTTGGGGGCTCATATCAGGTCTTGAAGAACTCTGAAGCATGTGAGATTTCACAGTGAGATGGGAAACCACTGGAAGGTTTTAAACTAAGGCATCGTAGGCTCAATACTGTACTCGAAAGGACTGTTCTAACTCCTGTGTCATTAGAAGTAACTCTTCCTCTCACACCATTCATATTTGTGTCCTATTGACAAATACCATTGGATATACCTTCAGTGTAAAATTAGAGCAGCTGCTTTTGCTCTCTCTTTATTTATACAACTTAATCCACATAAACATCATTTGAAGTTACTGGCGAATTCTCATTGGTCTTCCTTAAAGATAGCTCGAATATAATTTATTCTAACCTGGATTCAGTCACTATGCTCTAATGTCTGGATAGTTAAAAGTGTCCTAACAGGTCTTCCACCTGCTTCTATCTTTGATCTCTGCACGCTATTCTTGACATAGTAGTTAGGACAGTTTTCTCAAGTACAGTATTTAGCCTATAATCTCTTAGCTCAAAATCTTCCAATAGTTCTCACAGTGGAATCTCACATGCTTCAAATTTCTTGAAGACCAAATATGAGCCCACATCACTGCAAACTGTTTCTGGGTCCTCCAACCTTCTGATTCTCCCATTCAGCCTCCATCTCCTGTTAATCTTCAAATGGTGCACATCTCCTTTCATCTAGAGGTATTTCATAATTAGAAATTTCCATAACAACAGAAATTCTCTATATCTGCTCTCCAAAACAGTCACCGCTAGACATGGGTGGCTAGGGAATAGTTGACCTACAACAAAAACAACTAAGGAAGTTAATTTTATCTAGATTGTAAACATGGAAGCCAAATGTAGGGCCTTCCATATTAGATAGACATTTTGTTCTCCATTGCTTCTTTCAGGCACCTGCTTAGGATCCTCGCGAATCACTGAGGGCTTCCCTGATCATACTACTCACAATTCTATCCCCGTATCTGCTCTGCTTTTCTTATTTTTCCAAGGTAATTAGAAACATGAAACACATGACATCATTTACTTCTTTATCTGTTGTCCCTATGTTCATGTTAAGATCAGAGAAAGTACAAATAAAGCCAGGGTTTTTTGACAGCTTTGATTTTAGTGCCTAGAACTTGACCTGGTGGGATAGACTTGGAGCTCAATAATTACCCACGGATTCAGCCAACAGTCTGCTGTCAACTATTACCTTCTTAAGTGGTCTTGAATAAATACAGTCTACCTGGCTCTTCTCTTCTTCTCATTATCCTCTGATATTCAGAATTTGGTTTTTCTTACTACATAGAATTAATAAACTCTTTATTGGTCTGTGTACTTGATTCCCATCTTTCCACTCACTAGCTTATAAATTCCGTGGGGCACAGATTACATCTATTCTGTAAATATAGTATTGTACATGACCCCAAACTGTTACCCCTTAAAGAGACAGTCTTTCTGGATTATGAGGCGTTAAAATCTGGATTATGAGGCATTAAAGTCCAATAGGATTCAGTAAGGACTCACCAAAGAGTATGTGAATCATTTAATCTTCAAAATAAAGGGTCAGTTAGTTGAATGGATAGATCCTCTAACTAGTGCACCAAGCATTTCTTTAAAAGTATACAAATAGGGGGTCAACACAACTGCATAGAATCAGAAAGAAGCCAATTGTGCTATGACTTGGTCTCATAGAATTGTGAGCCCTGGATCCCTGAGAGATGTCAGGATACTGAAGGAGAGCTGGCATCATATTCCCCTGTCCACTGTCTAGTTCTTCATTCTCTCCATGACATGAAGGGGTTTGCTGTAGAGGTTGCTATTTTGTTGTAGTGCTTTTGTGAAAAGGCTCTTGGGGAAATTCTCATAGAGTTAACCTGACTATCTTCATGACACTTGTCTCTTTTGTGAAATGACTATCTTGCTCTCTTTCCACCTCATCCATGGCTCCAAAAGGGCAGTTCACATTAATAGGCCTTTCCCTCCTTTACTACATGAAGTTTTAGAAGCTGCAGAGGTGAGGCACTGAGCCAGCAGTAAACTTGCCCACTCACCTTTAACATTCTAGCCCATAAAATACACGTTACTACCAGAGAGTGGGGAGTTCTTGACTTTAATGTTTTCTAAAGGACATCCCCTCAGCTCCAAACAGATAGGTCTCCCATAAAATAGAACTCAGTGCCAAGATTAGTTTCATCACCAAAAAAATCTGCCTTATCAAGATCAATGTTATCATTAACTTACTCATTATCACTTGCTTATTGATTTAAGAAAACAGTGAAATTGCTTCTTGCCCATCTTTCTAGAGGGAAAAATCACACCAGCTCTTACTTAGAATCCTGCCAAAGTTATTTCTCCTCATTATGACAAAACTCCCGCTAATAGTCATCACCAATAGAGCAGATGGTCATTTTCTCATTTCAGGGTTAATATTGCAGTTTGCTTCCCAAGTGGGTAACACATTTCTAATTCTGAACTGTGGCTCCTATTTTCTGCCACTATGTCAGTCAATCAAGAGCTCGGAGTCTTAGGGGCTGGACTCTCATGTGTGGTGCTATGCTGATGGACTGTAGTGCATGGGCATCACTTACTCAAGTCCATTTTCAAAGGGGAATTTTTTTCCTGCCAACTCTCTTTACTTTCAGAGGCTGAATGGTGACCTTTCCCTCTATTAACCAATCTCGGGGCAGCTGTTGACACTTTTCGTTATTGAGTGCCACTAGAGTAAAAGCCATCTTTAAAATAAGCATTCTAAGAAGCTGCTGAGTTTCTGAGCTTCCTCTTGGCCCTCCTGATTCTTCTCTGGTTTCTTGTTCTATGAAATTACTAATAGTAATGGACTCATTATGCCTTTAGGAAATGAAAAAGAAATCATGATGAATTAATCTAAGATAAAATTGCTGTAATTTGGTTAATTGCTTAGTGGCTTTCATCCATAATGGACACAGTGACCCCTAAAATAAATTTAATATTCTCTCCTGTTGGTTGTAAACCTTATAGAGTCGGATGTTGATACACTGAGTGAGTCTGAAGCAGAGAAATGCACAAGCTTACAGAATGCAGTGAATGTATGCATCTTATCATCATCAAGGGCAGCTAATGGCACAAACTGAGGTTCTAACAGTGAGAGGCAGGCAAAACTGGGAGATGTAGTGAGGATGATTACTGAATATAGGAGTGTCCCTGTGTAGAAAGAATAATTGCACATGTTAAGTAGCACAATTCAATAGCTATGGGTGACTTAAGAAATTGAATATTTCAAATTAGCTAATAGAGAACACTTTGAATACCCCCAACACAAATACATGATAAATGTTTGAGATGATACATGTGCTGATCACTCTGATCTGATCATAGAACTCATTATTCTGAATGCAAAAATACACAATTGGTATGTATTAATTAAATAATCTACTATAATGAAAACTTAGGAATCATATATAATTACAAAGTGAGTTTTCTTTTTTTTCTTAAAGGAAGCTTTTTATTGCTGATTTAATTTTATTACTTGTTGGTTTGCTCATAGCCTCTGCCTCTTCATATTCAATCTTGGTATGGTATAATGGGTCAGGATTTCATCCACTTTTTTCTAGGTTATTAAATTCGTTGAATATAGCTCTTCATAATAATCTTTAATGACTCTAATTCTGTGGTGTTCCTTGTGATATGTCTCTTTTCACCTTTAATTAATTTTATCTGTTTGAGAATATATCTCTTTTCCATAGTTTAATTAAGGATTTATAAATTTTATTTATTCTTTTGAATAACCAGCCCTTTGTTTCATTGATCTTTATGTTGATTTATTATTTGTTTAATTTTATTTAATCTTAGTTGATTTTTATTATTTATTATCTTTATTATTAAAAAACAAGTTTCTATCAATTACTCTTTTGGTGATACAATTAAGAAGTTAATATAAAGAAGCTTTTGAATACTATACAATACATAGTAAACAAATTCCTTTGAACAACAAATTGTGCCAAAAAGTAATCAGGGAAATTCAAAAAATTCTGGAAGTGAAAAATAAAAACAAAATATTGAAACCTGGGGGAAAAGCACAAATGAGACAAATAGGTATGAGATGTCATTAAAATTATTGTGAAGTTTAAGATAGAATATCACTTGGGAGATGGATCTGTGGGGATGCCTGTGAAGGATTATCTTTATTTCATTAATTCAAATGGGAAGAGCTACTTTAATTGGGACCATCCCATGGGTAGAAGATCCTGGAATATATAAAATCTAGAAAGGGGGCTGAATACCAGAGTTCATTGCATGGCCCTCTGCTTTCTGATTATAAAAATAAAGTTTGCAGGCTTGACTTCCCTGCCATGAGGAACCAACCATACCTTGAGCAGTGAGTCATAATAAGCCCTTTCTTTCTTAATCTGCTGCTGTCAGTGTTTCATCTCAGGAACAGGACAATAAATTAAGATAATGTGGAAGTATAGCATCAGTAACAGCATCCCACAGGAGAAAGGTCTCAAAGGAACAACCAAGTGTCACATCTCAAGCGGGAGACCACCAAGTCCAGTTGGAATGGGACTGATGGAACAGGCGACCAAACCGGACTCTCTGAATGTGGCTGATGGTGGAGGAAGACTGAGAAACCAAGGACAACGGCGATGGGCTTGGACTCTACAGCATGGACGGGCTCACTGTGAGCCTTGTCAGTTTGGTTGCTCACCTTCCCGGACTTAGAGGGAGTTGGGAGGACCTTGGACTTAACAGAGTGAAGGGAACCCTGATGGCTCTTTGGCCTAGAGAGGGAGGGAGTGGGGGTATGGGTGGAAGGGAAGGGAGAGAAGGGGAGGAGGAGGGGAGGAGATGGAAATCTTTAATAAAAAAAATGAGAAAAAAAAGAAAAAATAAGAGCATAGAAAGTGAGTGTTATGAAGTCACACAAAAACTTATTTTTTCAGTCACCAAAATTTTATCACAAATTATTTTACCACCTAGAAACATGACTATGGTTTGACTATTTTTTACATTAACTACTAGGGAAGTTCCTGGCCTGGATGGCCATCCAGGAGGCATTTTTTTCTCCTTCAGCCCATCTGATAAAAGAAGAGAGGCATCAGGAAAAAGAGGAGGAGAAATTACAAGCCAGGTAAATTCTCTTCTGACTGAGTTTTACTCACTCGCATGCCTCTCGAGTTCTCATTTACAGCCGTGTAACGCATCAGTTCATTCAGGGTCAGGAGAGTGGAGGTAGTGTAGGAAAAGTATCCTTGTGTGGTATAAACAGACCTTTAATCTAGCTCCTGAAAGCCCACAACTACCATGTGACTCATACCAATGCCTTCCTGCCACCCCCTGCCTGCTAAATGAAGGGGCTGGAAAAGCTATTCTCCAAAAGCTTCTTCCAACCTTCGAATCTTACAAGTCAGTGAAATATAATGACTTACATGGAGATAATTCATTCAATCATGTCATATCGCCTCAACCTAAATGATTCTTTCAGTTCCAAAGTTCAAATGTAATTACAAAGAAATGAGGTAGATGGCAACGAGTTTCCTCTTAAGGCTCACAGGTATCAGAGGCAGGAGTTCACAGCCTTGAAATGAACAATGACAATTAGCAATTAACATCTTAGCCTTCTGGTAAGAGGGAGTCAGAAAGTTTGATCCAATTATTTAACCGAAATTTTATCACATGATAAATTAGGTGCTTTTCCATCCACTGTAATACCATGCAATAATTAGAAATGATTCAAGGCCTGCCTTCCTCTACCCAGGCCAGGGCCTAAGGAAATTGCTTTATTACCACATACCCACATGAATCTAAGCATTCAGCTCTAGGATCATGACTGAAAATATGCAGTAATTGTCTTTCTGGTCTGGGATACCTCCCTCAGTATAAATTATTTCTAGTTCCATTTGTTTACTGAAATTTTCAACATTTCATTTCTCTTTAAAGCTGATGTAAATCCCACTGTGTATGGGCACCACATGTTCATTGTCTGTTCATTGGTTGATGGTATCTCCTGATCTAAGCTGTATCATTCAGGCTGTTTCTGTGTCGTGTTGTGAACACAACAGTAAGAACAATGAATGAGAATGAGTCTCTGCAGTTAGAAATAGAGACCTTTGTGCATCTGTCCAAGAGTAGTTTAGCTGTATTGTGTGCTACACCAATTTCTAGCCTTTTGAGGAGCTTATGTACTGATTTCCACAGTGTCAGCACCAGTATGCACTCCTATCCAAAATTAAAAGAGGGTTCCTCTACCCTACATGTTCACTAGTGTTTGATGATTTTTTTTTGTCAGTTTTCTTGGTGTTATTTCTACCTGTCAAGGCTAAGACAAAAACTCAAGGAATTTTAGTTTACATTTCTTTAATGGTTACAGATGTTAAATGTTTTTCCAAATGTCTCCTAGCCACTTGCATTTCTTCTATCAAGAGCTCTCTATTTTGTTCCATTCAGCCTATTTTAAAATGGGATCACTTTCTTTGTATTTACTTTTTCAAGTTCTCTGTATATCTCAGACATTAATCCTCTGTCAGTTGCACAGCTGGAAAAGATTATCTATCAGGCAATTAACAGTATCTCAGGAGACTTACTTGTTGGCTATTGGTCCTATCTTCCTTGTGATTGTAGCCATAATGTGGCTGACTGCTTACAGTAATGGATCTACATCTTCCTGTGTAGGAGGAAGGGCTGCTTGTTCCTCCCAGCCAACTGGCTAGCTTAGATGCCAAATAACCACACAGAAACTGTATTAATTAAATTACTCCTTGGCCCATTAGCTCTAGCTTCTTATTGTCTTACTCTTAATATGAATTTAACCCATTTCTATTAATCTGTGCATCACCACGTGGCAGTGGCTTACCAGCAAAGTTTCAGCATGTCTGACCCTGGCAGCTCCATGGCATCTCTTTCTGACTCCACCCTTCTTCCTCCCATCATTCAGTTTAGCTTTTCCCACCTACCTAAGTTCTGCCCTATCAACAGGCCAAGGCAGTTTCTTTATTCATTAACCAATAAAAGCAACAAACAGACAGAAGAACCTCCCACATTATTTCCTCTTTTCTATTTAAATGAAAAGGAAGGTTTTAACTTTAACATAGTAAAATTACATATTAAAAAACAGGTATCAAGCAAGAATTAAAATTACAATATTTATATCTAGTTTATCTTTTATCATAACTAAGGAAAATTATAGCTATCATTATAAATTCTTCAACTCTATTGAAGACTCCAGAAGGATAAATTACCTAAGTAAACAAGAAGTACGTTGTATGCAACTTCCAAAACTCTAGAAATTACAGAGACATCTCACTACCTGAACAGTCACCCAAAGTTTTCCTGTACCATTGAGGCATCCATCTTCAGACTATAGGCCCATAGTATTCAGCAGACTTTGCCATAAAGCAGGAAATTTCAAAGATAGATCTGCCTATATTGGCAGTTTGCCAGTCATTTTCTTCTGTATCCTTCAGAATATCTGGCAGACTCTTTCATGAAACAGGAACCCTGAGAGATCATGTCATCTTTAGGTAAGTTCAGCAGTCATTTCTCTGTGGATCCTGTATGTCCAGTTCATCTAACAAACTCCATAAAAAGCCTCTTTGATGCCTATCTTCCTCTTGAAGTAAACTGGTGCTGCCAGGAGCATATGTGTCTCACTGTCATGAAATGTTTAAATTTTTAAAACATTTAAATGCCATATCCTGAAGGTCTCTGAAAGATTTTAAGAATACCCAACTAACTGAAATATATCTCTATATATCTAGAAAACCTAACAAACATAACTATAATATTGACTATTATAGATAACTATCTATTAACCTATATTTCTTAATTATACATTACATTTTTAAATGAACTACACAAACACAATACCTTAATCAAGGCCAGAAATATACATATACAGTATAACAAAATTTACCTGAAATTTGTATTAATAAACTAAAATCCATACCAAAGCAAATTATTCATCTCTATAGCATATCCCCCTTTAAATATAAACAAACAGTAATAAACAATATTTGAGAATATGGGCATGGTTCTGTCCATACTGCTTCCTTCTGTTTGAGGACACTGTTAATCAGGTCTTTCACGGTGTATCCTTTGTGCTAGGTTCATCTCAGCCAGCAGTTGGGTGAAATAATTTTTGGAGGGTTTTCATGGTGACCTTTCAGGGGATCATGCTCTATCCAACCATATTAGCCTGGAAGCAATCCACAGGTTCTTGTCCTCTGTGGAAACCAGAGAAGAACCTCTTTTCCAAACAACATATCCTTAGACCCAAATTTAGAAGTCATGATACCTTTATAATATACATGCTGCTTTATCTTAGCAGCCCAATCAATGAAATGTTTCTCTGTATTTAGCTCATTCACAGTCAAAAAATTTAAGACAACACAATAATATACATAATCCAGACTCTTTGTGAATTTTCCACTTTTGTGGCTTATTTATTTTTACTCATTACTTCTGTACTCTGTTGCTTTAAAGACTTTACCCTTTTTTAAAAAAATAAAAAGCATTAACTTCATTTTATGACTTTCTATACTATTTTTCTGCTCTTTCCCAAGCCTATGTATATTTATCCAACACTGTGACCCATTTAGAGGTCTTTTTTTATCTGGATTTGTCTTTATTGCATATCTATAATCCTTTACTGTCTTGAAGAGCTTTTAAAATGGTAAGCATCTTGGTTGCAGCGGTTCTGTATGCTGGCTCCTCCTCTCTCTACTTTTAAAATGGTGGAGGCTCTGGTGCCACCATATAGGAGCCTTACACATCACTTTAAGAATGAGTGTGTAGCACATAAACACTTTTTTATCTGAGTAATAGCTAAATCTGCAATGCAGAAGAGAACTGCACAGCCTGGAAATATCTCTGTGTATGATGGCAGGAATCCGCCATGCTCTCCTGCCTGTGCACACCTAGTAGACCTGATCCCACCACCTGCCCAGGTGAAGAACACTGAGCTGTGGGCATGGTCTCAGCTACTTTCCTCCTGACCCCAAGTGGG
The DNA here is from genome assembly GCF_903992535.2 of Arvicola amphibius. Classification (NCBI taxonomy): domain Eukaryota; kingdom Metazoa; phylum Chordata; class Mammalia; order Rodentia; family Cricetidae; genus Arvicola; species Arvicola amphibius. The sequence goes on along the minus strand of NC_052048.2, from coordinate 40,488,717 downwards.
CAAACAAATACCTGGGTCCACAAATGTCATTCAAATGCTCCATAGCCAGAGTATGCACAGGAAGCTGTCTTTTTTAACAAGGCACAGCTTTTTTTTTCTGCTACCAGTGAATCAGGAAAACCTCCCTTAAGGGAGCTGCAGCATGCCACCAGATGAAAGAAAAATGAGGCTAAACTTTGTTTTACTGTGTCTCGAGTTTCTTTTTAAGCCTTTTTAGGTTTTATATTGATTTAGTCCACCATGTTGGCACACCAAATTATTGTAAGGAAAAAGCCACTTGTTGGTTCTCGGTCACCTGGCTATCTTAGACCCCAAATAATTACACAGAAACTATATTAATTAAATCACTGCTTGGCCCATTAGCTCTAGCTTCTTATTGTCTAACTCTTACATCTGAATTTAACCCATTTCTATTAATCTATGTATCGCCATGTGGCAGTGGCTTACTGGCAAAGTTTTGGCATGTCTGATTTTGGAAGCTCCATGGCATCTCTCTCTGAATCTGCCCTTCTTCCTCCCAGAATTCAGTTTAGATTTCCCCGCCTACCTAAGTTCTGCCCTATCAACAGGCCAAGGCAGTTTCTTTATTCATTAACCAAAAGAAGCAACACATAGACAGAAAGACCTCCTGTATTGAAATAAAAATAAAATGAGTATATTTTCCCCTTCAAAAATCGAGACAAAAATCCTGGGCATGAATTAAATTTTATAATCAAGTCTGAACCAAGAACTACAATGCTTGATTATAATATGCTGATCAGCTCCATAGTAGACCACATGCCTAACCTTAAAACGGTGGGACTAGCCAGGTAGTGTTGGTACATACCTTTAACCCCAGTACTCATGTGGTAGAAGCAAGTGGATCTCTGTGAGTTCAAGGCCAGCCTGGTCTACAAGAGCTAGTTCCAGGACAGGCCCCAAAGCTACAGAGAAACTGTGTCTCAAAAAACAAAGAAACAAAAGAATATAGTAAGACTAAGAAAGATTAAACACACACACACACACACACACACACACACACCGCATCTAGTGAAATAAAAGAGAGGATGAGAGGTATTCCTCAGATGAATCAGAGTGATATTATCTAGAGCTAGATGATGGAAGGGTTATATACACACTTCAGAGCTGAAATAACATGGAGTCTCAGGAGTGTCTTTGCAAGCATGGACAGTTTCCTACAAATCCTGTAACAAGTCTCTTTAAAGCTCAAAATAAATATGTTTTAAAAAATGAAGCTGTAAAGCACAATGGTTATGCTTGGAAACTTTGAAACTCTACAACCTTGGCTTTGAACTCTGGTTCTGTCACTTATTAGTTCTTTGACTCTGAGCCAGTCATATAAATTTTACTTATTTGAAAATAGGGCAAGTCATAGACTCACCTCATAGGGTTATGTAAGCATTAAAGGAGAAAATGAATATACCGCTCTTAGCAAAATACCTAGCACTTAGTCAACTAAATGACAATCATTATTAACAGAGGGAGGGAAAGGCTTGCCCAAATCACACAGCTAATTAACAGGAAAGCTGCAACTAAAATTGAGCCTTCTCACTACTAGCTCAGAGCTAGAAGTGAATCGAGCTGAAATTTGATACTGCACAAGTCAATTATATCTAAAAGATCATTTTAAAAAGTCAATCTTTCTTCCCATATTGCTACCTGTATCCTCATGAATTGAATTCCAGAGAGCCATATAATCTTAAATCACTAGGTCCTATTAAGAAGGAATCAAGGCAATCTGGTCACATTTTACTTCACTGAACTATATTCAGATAGATAAGAGAAAAATAAGATTGACCTGAGCAGTCTCTAAGATTCTTGGGAGGGTACCAAGGTCAACAGCCAAATATTTGTGAGTGATTTCTCTGTGTTTAGGAGAAGATAGGAACTGAAAATGTTGATAGAGTCCTTGCCTAACATGCATGAAGGCCCAGGTTCTGTTCTCAGCACCACATGAACTTCACAAAGGGTTTCCTGGAATCACTCCCTGCCAAATAAACTTTCCACCCAATTCTGTTTCCCAGGTCTTGTTTCCAGGGAAACCAAAATTAAGACATTCTTCTGGAATCACTGTTTCTCCGGATTGGTTGTAAGACCAAGGTTAGGGAGGTAAAATAATTAGGAAGTCTATGTAATCTTCATTCTCAGTTTTTGAAACAAAAGGGACAGGCAACTGCTACAAAGAGTAGCCATTTTACAACCTCTCTCTCTCTCTCTCTCTCTCTCTCTCTATATATATATATATATATATATATATATATATATGTATATATATATACATATATATATATATATATATATCATACACACATATTTCACTGATCTTTCTATTACAGACAACAAAAATATTTTGCTACTTGCTTCTTTGCAATGATTACAGCTTAAGGCAATTTCAGAAATTCTGAAGTTGAACTAGAACCCCCAAATACACCGAACATTCACAGCATATCAAATCCTTAACATGAAATCAAGGATCCTGATGGAGGTCAAGGACTACTAATGAAAAAGAGTAAAAATAATTCAGTTTGATAAAGAAATGGAGAGAGAACCAGAGGTGAAAATGCATTCATAAATGCATGCAGAACAACTCACGGGGTCATATGATAACTAATAAATTTCATTCCAGTGACACATTTTCAGACCAGAGAATTAGACGATTCTAGTGGTGGCTTCATTAAACCATTTATATCACATTTATAGTCGTGACCCTTTCTCCAGAGGGAAAAACTGGAACAGACAGTTCTAGTCCAGCGATAGAACTGGCTGATCCCTCAATGGCTGATGTCTCATGGGCAGTGCTTGAGGTCTATAAAGAGCATAAAACTCAAAATCTTCACTTGATTTTTCTGTTCATAAATAAGGATGTACTTTTGTATCTGAAATGATGCTACACAGGTAGAAATAACCCATTTTATATATTTTTACAAACTATCCTGGTTAAGTTTGCCTCTAAATTGGAGGCGAGGCACTAGCTAAGGGATTATGGTTAAGTTATAAAACATGACATTGTCCATTTTAGAGGCAGGAAATAACTGGTGGAGAGCAGATGACAGCTGTCATGGCCCTGGTCCTGAAGGTGAGCCAGTGCCAGGGCTGAGCCAAACCTTAGTGTCTTTTGAATTGCAGGGTAGCTTGGCATTGGAGAGGAGGTGCATGGGGTTCTAGGTCTGTATTAAGAGTCTGAATGCTATTTCAGTTATCAGAGATGTGAGCTCTTATGATTACTTTAGCATACTGTGGATTAAATTATTCTTGGGATGTCCATAATGGAAGATGAATGACTGACAAAACACGCTGATTCCAGTATCTTTAAAATGAGGCAAACAGAAGAGGAACGTCAAGCGAACTTCTGTCATCTGAAATGAAAATGTGAATTAAACGCTGGAAGAACATGTTAATTGCTGATATTTCATGGTACCACAACTAAAAAATTTTATTACAAAGGAAATAGAAAAATTTGGGCATAAAAAAGTCTAGATTTTTTCCTTTGTTGCATTCTTAAGGGTTTTTTTTAAAAGCTGAAGAACGTTAAATAACTTAAATAAAGGGCTTGATGGATCCAGCTGGTGATCTGCTATGCTAAGTGAGGTCTCTTTATGATTCACTTTACAAGCAGCTTTGCTCATCGTGCACAGGGCAAAGCTTATGCTTTGTAAAGTATTGATGTGCTCACAAATACATCTGGCAATTCCTCTCATTTCATTAGCCTAATCTGACCAGGTTGAATAAAGATGACCAGATACCTTTCTCGCCCCAAGAAGGACACTTGCTGTTTTTCTCCATATCCTGCACAGACCTGGGAGACAGAAGGCAGAGCTTAGCATTGGTTAATTTTCTCAATTTTCTCAGTGCAGTGACAAAATTCCTGATAAAACCAACTTCAGGAAAGATAGTTTTATTTCGGCTCACTGTTTAAGATGATACAGCCCAACACAGCAGGGAAAGCTTGGTAGGAGTCTGAAAGAGAAGTCAACTGTGTCCACAGTCAGGAAGCAGAGAGAAATGAATACTCTGACTCAGCTTAGTTTTTCCTTTTTCATTAAGTCCACAACCCCAGCCTACCAGACAGTGCTGTCTGTTTTCAGGAAGTGCCTTCCCTTCTCAGTTAAATCCCCACTGGAAGCACATACACAGACATGACCAGAAGTTGTTCTAAATACAGCCACATTGACTACTGTTGCAGGATATTTGGTGATGGTATTGTGAACCCCAAAATATTATCAAACCTGCTTCTAAGTTGCCTTGTGGTTCAACCCTACCACACATCTTTATTCCAAGAGCTTTCTGTTTGAATATTGTAAACAGGATTAAATAAAATCAACCTTTGGTCAGGGGGCAGAACAAGCAATCAGTTGGAAGGAAATAGCCATAAAGAGAAAGAGAAATTCAGGAGAATGGAGAGAGAGAGACACAGGAAGTAGAGGAGAGGAAAATCCAGTGGAGGACTTTTTCTATCAGACAGGAAGTGCTTTTTCTGGGATGAAGGTAGAGAAGGAAGCAGCTGGATGTTTTCTCTATTTCTCTGAGCTATCTGGATTTGACCCCAGCACCTGACTACCCAGTCTTTATGGATACAATAGAATGTTATAGATTTAGATAAAAGCAATAGACAGGAAAAGTTTGTTGTTTTGCTTTGATTCCATGTATGTATGTGTACCATGTGTATGCTTGGTGCCCATGGAAGTCAGAAGAGGGCACTAGATCCCTGGGAACTGGAGTTACAGATGTTTGTGAGGCACCCTATGGTTGCTGAGATCCAAACCCAGGGCTTCTGCAAGAGCAGTCAGTGCTCTTGACCACTGAGCCATTTTGTCTTGCCAGCCCCAACAATAATAACCTTCAGACAAAACTAAAAGCTCCTCTCCTTGAAGAGAAGTTCCAACAGAGCTCAGGCAATTCACTTCAAACCAAATTGATATTCTCAGTCTTCATAGTTTTCAAGCTTATGGTTATCTTATGAGGTTAACTAGTTAGTTGGGTTATTTCCATGTAAGAGATGACAAGGTTAAAGTTCAAACTAATTAACAGACACTAGGTGACTCAACTGGTTTAGTAACACTAGTGACACCATTTACTGCACTGCAAGCAAAACAAAACTAAACAAAAATTTACTTTAATTATGCCAATGATATTTCAACCTAAGATGTCCATAAGAGTCTAACAGAAAAACAAAAACTGGATGATGGTGGTGCATGCTTTAATCCCAGCACTCAGGAAGGCAAAAGCTGGTAAATCTCTGTGAGTTAAGAGGCCAGCCTAGTCTACAGAGCTAGTTTCAGGACAGCTAAGGCTGTTACACAGAGAAACCATGTCTCAAAACAAAACAAACAAACAAATCTAACTAGTATTTCTTTTCTCATAGGTTGTGGTGCTAAGTTTTCCCATCACTGATTTCTTCATCTATTTTCAAAGGTGGACTCATAATTGCACCAGTAATTGCTAAAGTAATTCCTCTATTATGGCTTTGCTCTTTGGGTGTCCTTTTCTTCCGCTAAAGGTTACTACACCCACTAATCAGAGAGAAGGGAAAAGCCCTTGAAGGTCATTTCTTGAAGCCTTGTCTTAGAGAAAAACCTTTTGTACTTAGGACCTCTTGCTGTTTTTGCTCAAAAATTTCTTGAAGGGTGTTCTCACATGCAAAAAAAAGTTTTCGATATTAAGTGAAAACATTTAGGGTGGAGAGTAAAATCAGACTGGTGTTAGGAGGCCAGGTGCTGTGGACTGACACTGTCCAGGATAATTCATGTGTTGGAAGCACAATCCAACAGTGCTATCGAGCTGAGAGAGATGAAACTAAGACTTCCCTCACCAGCCTTAGTAACTAACAATTTGATAGGTGGTTGGTGCTTCATTGACCCTGATGACAGATCCTTCACGAAAAGGCAGGTGTAGACACAAGGGCTTTGATTTCAGAAAGTCTATTGACATGATATAAGGCCCCCATGGTGTTTTAAAATAGTAAAGCCGCCATCTTGAAAATAGGAACCAGCCTTCCCAGCTATAGATGGCTTGATCTTAGACTTTTCAGTCTCTAGAACAGTGAACATTTTCTACATAAGTGTTCTGCATAAACCATTCTTCTTATGGCACTCCTATAGCATCAGCGAAGTTTCTCACCTTCCTTCTGCCACTAATAGGTTATATGTTGTTGGGCTAATCATTTAATCAGTCAGGTGAAAATATCTCTCATTTGCAAACTAAAAGATTGGATGGAATCTTTCAGGTTACTAGAAAAGAAATGTTACTAGAATCCTTCAAAACATTGAGATCATTGCCTGGTTTGGGGGCTCTAAAGCCTTTTCACTAGGACCTGTTTATATCCCAGGGAATGAGGACAGAAAGTAGGAAATACTTGAAGTCAGATGAAAGGAAGATTTACATTTCCCACCTTGGTGACTAACACTTTAATTAATGGGTAGAGTCAGTGAAGACTGATCATCCCCTACTGCATGGGACTTGGGGGCACTCTGGGGAAGGATGTCCATAATCTAGCCCTCCGTCAAAGTCAGATATTGCGTTTTCCTCTCAGTGGTCAGAGGAGATAATAATGGAGTTGTAACAGAATGTAGGAATTTTCTAAACCAAACAACCCTAGTGAGGTATGACAAAAGCTTGTAAGAGAAGTTGATACTGAAAGAAAGAGACACTCTGAACTGAAGAGAAGGCTCCGTGGTTATAAACACATATTCACTCTTGCATTGGATTAGTTTGGTTCCAAGTACCCATACTGGACTGTTCCCAACATCTGTAACTCCAGTTCCAGGGGGATTTCACACCTCCAGTCTTCATGGGCACCTAAACTCTCATTAAATACCTGCCTACACCCATACATATAATTCAAAATAAAATAAATCTTAAAAAGAAGACACATAGCAAGGAAGAAGTGAAATGAAATAGTGATAGTATTTAAGAGGCCTCTGGCTTCTGTCTACACAGGTGGGGAACACTTAACCCCCCGAGTTCCGTCTAACTTATGGTTCTGGGACTTTATGACACATTTAGATTATTTAATATGCAGAAAGAATAGATTCCAGTGAGAATGTCACTGTAAGAAAAAAATCTCCTGTTAAGGAAGACATAGGCTCTTTGATCTCCCCACCCCAATAAATCACTAGAATATAAGATTTTACCCAAATACATCCATATCTTGAATTTTTGGGGTCATTCTCTATAAAGATGAAGCTATATTCAAGAGACACTGGCCAGAGTTCATTAATCATATTTATCAGTGTTCATGATCCATTTTACAAACTAATTTTTTATCTATTGCTTTAAAAATCCAGTTGATGTGGATGATATTTTCCTTAATTGGTTGTAATGCAAAGTTAGACTTCAAAGCAAAGGCTCATATGTTATAATAGCTTGTTTTTCCAAAACCAAGTGGACAATTGTCCTTTGGATACCAATTAGCATGAGCACTGGTCCGGCTTTGCTCTTCTCAGCCCTAATGAAGTGAAATAGTTCCAGAATTCTAGTTTGCCTTGCTGATATTTTTCTCTTGGTAGCTAAAACCTTTTTAAGCAAGCCTTTTAGGGATGTATTTTTGCAGTGTTTTATGCAACTTTAAATGCAAAAATATATAAAAGAAATTGCATTGTGCCAGGTCGTTAGGCTAGGATTAAATTAGATGTTTGGAAAAACCTATTGTATGTGGTAAAGTACTGCACTGCTGTTAATCATAATAATAATAAATATTTGGAGCAATGAAGGGGCGTGGCTAACAGCATGGGCTTTGGAAGCTGAACAACCTGGGGTTGAATCGTGCCTTGCCTCCTACCAACTCTGTAATTTGACATTTTTCAGTTCCTATGTGTCTCCTTTGCTGGCCTATTAAATGTGAATAATATCAATATCTACTTCCCGGGGTCCTTCTGAGTAGTAAGTAGTGAATGTGTATGTAAAGGACTTAGAAAGGACTGGCTCAGTACATGTTAATATTAATATTAATGACATTAACTCAATTGATATTGGTTAGGAATGAATGTGTTGATTAGTCAATGAATTTTCTTAGGTTTTAATGAGAAAATGTATGCAGTAGACACAGCATGGGTCGTCGTGGGTGTTGTCTAATGTCATTGCCCTCAAGAAGTTGCCTGTTATAAAATGCACCATTACTGTGCATGCCTCCAAGGGGAAAAATACTGTCGACTCTTGGTAAGGAACCAACAGTGTTGAGACACATCCCTACTGCACGGAAGTAAAATTCAGGGCAGGGGACTTGTTTTAGAATCCATGAGAGAATGGTTTAAAAACACAGTACAATGGCAGAAGATACAAGATAAGAGAAAGGGAGAAAAATAGAATATTTTTACCAAAATAAATTCTCAGTGGCCTGAGAACTGTGAATTTTTCTTCCACGTACAAACCCCAAATTGTAATTCTTGTTGGCAAGGAAGAAACATTAAGGAAACTACTATTAAATAATCACAGAATAAGATCATATTGAATTGGGACAAATCTTCCATAACACTCACATATCAGAGATTGAGTTCTCATGAGCAATCAGCCCAGCTCCCACCCAAAGTCAACGCCTCTTCTACAGCATCTCTCAATTACACAGGTGATATTTTGGGCACATTTGATCCCAAGGTCCCTCTTAAAAGGTCTTGGAGTTGCTCTTATGAGAATGTAAATCCCCTTTCACACTCCAGGACTGAGGTGGGTGGGAAGAGAGTGGCAGGAAGCAGGGGCATGCTAAGCATCCTTGCCAGGCTTGAGGGGAAAGTGAGTGCTGTGGCTCTAAGTGGCTGGGGGAGGAGTGATTGGCATGGGAAGAATAGACAAGAAGTGGAGAATACATGACGTAGAAAAAGAGGAGGAGGAGAAGGAGGAGAAAGGGGATATGGGAAGACCAAGGAGGAGGAGGAAAGAGGAATAGGAGCAGGAAAATAGAGGAAGAGGAAGGAGAAGAGGAGTAGAAAGGGGGATAGGGATGAGAAGCAAGAGGAGATCTCAGTTATTGCAGCAAACATTTCGGGCTAACTATTCCAGCAACAGGTGGGAGAAAACAGGGCTGTCTTGAAGGACAGGAATTGAGTAAAACCAGCACAGTTTCTGACTTTGGTTGGGGGGGATCCTGTAATTACTGAGGAACACAGTTATTTCCCCCCTCCCATCAGCATGACATCTCAGGACGGCCTACTAAGCAGTACCATCTGTTTGGGAATATTACGAATTAGAAGCATTGGAAATTGTATTCTCTCTCTCTCTCTCTCTCTCTCTCTCTCTCTCTCTCTCTCTCTCTCTCTCTCTCTATCTATCATCTATCTATCTCTCCCTCTCTCTCTCTCTTTCAGACTGTGTGTGTGTGTGTGTGTGTGTGTGTGTGTAGCTCATACACACGTAGGAATGTTTCATATGTGTTGCATACAGAGGTGTTCATGTATGTTCATGTAGGCTCTCTCACTTGAGCCCTGAGTTCCCTATTCAGCTATTCTGGCTCAATAACTTGCTCTAGGAATTCCCTGGATGGATCTTCAGAGTCCTGGGATTACAGATGGGTTGCTATGCCCACTGATGTTTACATGGATGCTGGGGATCTGAACTCTGGTCCTCAAATTTGCATTGCAAGCGCTTTGCCCACTGAGCCATTGCATCAGCTCCAGTTGCTTTTCTGCTTTCTGTAGCCAAATAAAACTGACAAGAAACAGCTGAAGGAGAAAGGCTTTATTTTGGCTCACAGTGTGAGCTATCATGGCATGGAAGCCCTGGCTGCAGACACTGGAGGCATCTGCATCCACAGCCAGGAAACAGAGAGATAAATGTAGGTACTTCACTGACTTAAACTTTTTACTTATTCTGGGATTTCAGTCCATGGAATGGTCCTTCCCACAGTCAGGGCGAGCCTTTCCTACCTGGTTAAATCTCTCTGGAGACACTCTTACAGAGATGCCCATGGGTGGTCTGTGATTCTGAATCTCTCCAAGTTGAAAATCAAGAATCACCATCACAGAAACCATCCAATAAAACAGTTCTCAACCCACTTGAACCTTACAGCTCTCTAGAAAGCTTAATAAACACAATGGTGCTCTAGTCTTACCTCCAAAGACTGTGATTTCACTGCCCTTTGTTTGGGGACTCCACATGATCAATTGTTTTTAAAAAAAAGCTCACTTGAGTGATTTTAATTTAGGTCCAAGGCTGAGAATCTCTGAGATGAGTCAACCTACTCTGTACAAACAAACCGGTTCAGACTAGTGCAATGTCTACTACAGAAACAGCAGAAATCATCAAAATGATCAGTGGGAGAGCCAGTGCTGACAGTAATCCTCCAGTTATCCACAGAGACAGAATGCATCCATATCTTGGTATAGCCTCATGGTGGAGTACACATTTCTGCTTCCTAGACATTGAACTTGATCATGTGACTTATCCTAACCAATGGGTTGTTGCTACATGGTTTAGTTTGTCTCTTATCCTGCTGCCTTTTTCCATAAGAAGAAATTGTCTTACACAACTAGTACCCAATTCAAGAAAAATTTAAAACTCTCAGCCAGGCTTCAGCCCAGAGAAGCTAGACATGCATGAGTCAGAATAAATCTTATCATTGTGAGTACTGTTCTTGGAGTCCCTTGTTAGGTTCTGGATGGTCTGAAGGAAACTCAGGCTTCCTAAGGCAGTTCATGACCTCCCTGAACTGCTAAATGTTTTTTACACACAGGCTGTGGGGCACAATGAGGTGATGATCTGCCTAAAGTGCTTCATACAAGACATAACAATCAGCCAATCAGATTCCTCTGTTGAGTAGCACATATAGTATGGACATGTAGGAGTCAAATTTCTGTTTGATGAGCTGCACTTCCTCCATTGGACACATTTACACATGTCTATTATCTCAATAAATCCTAAATAATGGCAACCAGCAACCTTATAGGACTACAATATAGAACACTTATTTGATCTTATGAAAACTTTACTTTTTACAGTCACAAGCTCCATTTTACAGAAAAGAAGATCAAGGCAATCTAAGATAAATTAATTGCCCAAAGTCAAACAGCCAGAACAGGGAGTGCAAAGATAAAGGGTACAGTAAATGATATATTGCCTCCATCTTGACTTCATTTCTGGGACCAACAAAACTATTCCTATTGGTTAACAGATAAACCCTCACCCAATATGTTGCTTTTTCTTCAAGCATTAATTTTCTCTAATCTTGACTTTTAATTTAATTTTTGTCTATTCTTTTGTTGGTTTATTTGTTTTTCGACATGATTTCTCTGTATTGTCCTGACTGTCCTGAAACTCACTCTAGACTAGGCTGGCCTCAAACTCACAGAGATCTGCCTGCCTCTACCTTTTGAGTGCTGGGATTAAAGGCATGTGCTGCCACCACCCTACTTGACTTTTAATTTTTAAATTAACATATGATAATTGCACATGTTGGTAGAGTGCTATGCTTCTACACATGCATATATTATGCAATGATCAGATCATGGTCATTGGCCCATTTGGCATTGCTTTGTGGTAGGAACATTTACATCTCTCTTTTCTAGCTATTTTAGAATATATAATGCATTAGCATTATCACTAACTATTGTTCCTTCATCATGCCACAGAACACATTATAAATCTGCACCTCCTAACCATGGTCACCCCTCCCTACCTTCTCATGTCTAGAAGGCTCTCTTTTGTAAACACTGTTTAGCTCTTTTTCGGTGTGATCAACGTATGCCCATCCCACGTATTTTGAGATCATGCAGAATATATCTGCACCTGGCTCATTCTACTTCTAATATATTTTAGATTCACAAATGGTCTCAAAACTGACAGCATTGCATTCTTTCTTAATGACTGAATGATGGAGGAGTGTCTATGTGTTACTTTCATTATTAATAAAGATACTGCCTTGGCCCTTTAAGAGACAGAAAATTAGGTAGGCGGAGTAGACAGAACAGAATTGTGGAAACAAGAAAGCAGAGTTGGGGAGACGCTTCAGGCAGTCGCCATAGTGAGTCTCCATGCTTCTCCTCTCCAAGATGGATGCAGGTTAAGGTCTCTCCTGGTAAGCCACACCTCGTGCTGCTACGCATATTACTAAATATGGGTTAAAGGAAGATGTGAGAATTAGCCAATAAGAGGCTAAAACTATGGGCCAGGCAGTGTTTTAAAAGAATACAGTTTCCGTGTAATTATTTTGGGTGTAAAGCTAGCCGTTGGCTGGGTGGCGGGACGCAGCCCCGCCGCTTCCTTCTACAGATTGGGGCTCCAACGTGGTGACTAAATCCACTTAAAAACCTGAGAGGGCTTTAAATAAAAGAGAGAGAGAGTTTAACACAGCTTTTTGCTGTTTGCTAGGACGTGCCGTAGAGAGATTTCCTGTTTCGGCAATAGCGGCAGAGAAAAAGCTGAGTCATTTTAAAACGCGGCTTCCTGGTGCTGTGCTGCCAGTGCAAACTCTGGCTATAAAGCATTTCAGTGGCTTTTATGGGCCTGGATATTTGTGTTCCCACTTGGGATCGGAAGGAGAGTGTGCTAAGACCGGGCCAATGGCTCCCTGCTCCCTGCCTGCACCTGAGCAGATGGCGGAATCAGGCTTAGGTGAGCGGGAGAGCATGGCAGATTTCTGCCGCCATAGAGAGAGATGTTTTCAGGCTGCGCAGTGCTCTGTGCGTCAGATTTGGTTGTAACTTGGATGAAAAGAGTTTCTGTGCCGCACACTCAGTCTCAGAATTAAAGTGCTGAGTGTGGCTCCTACCTGGAGGCCCCAGAGCTAGTAGAAAATGGTACATCCTCCATTTTGAAATAGGAGAGAGGTGGAGCCAACATCTAGAACAGTCCAGTGGCTCTGCAGCTCAGAGGTGCAACCGATTCAGAGTCACAAGCGGCTCTGCCATGTTGGACTGGGCGGGGCAAGCCCGCAGTACCTGTTTTTGACCTAGGAATGTCACAGCTTAGAGTCTTAAGTGCTTAGCGATGTAAAGGCACAAATCAAACATGTTTCTCGACAGTAGAAAACTTACAGATTCACAATAGGACAGATTCAGACATAAAAGACTTTTAAATGAGTCACAATGTTGGATGAATGTATGTAGGCTTGAGAGAGAAGAAGAAAATATAAAAAATAAAGTTAATGCCTAAAAAAAAAGGGTAAAGTCTTTAAAGAGACAGAATACAGATAGTTATAGATTAAAAGAAGTAAAGTGATAGAGTAAAAATAAGCCACGTAAAAATGGAAAATTCACAGAGAGTCTGGATTATGTATTTTGTTGTGTTTTCTTTGAAATTTTTGACTGTAAAGGAGCTAAATACAGAGAGACATTTCATTATATGGGCTGCCAGTCTAGACCAGAATGGACATCTTAGCGGTATGACTTCAGGATTTGGATCTAAGAACATGATGCTTTGGAAAAGAGTTTCTTCTTTTGTTTTCACAGAGGATGAGACTCTGTGGATTGCTTCTATCCCAATATGGTATGATAGACCACGCCCTCCTGAAAGGTTGCTGTGAACATCTTCAAAAAATTACTTCACTCAACTGCCAACTGAGAGGAACCTAGCACACAGTTTACACCATGAAAGACCTAAATAACAGCGCCCCCATTCATCAGGAAGCAGTTTGGAGAGATAACTGTGCCCATTTTCCCAAATATTGTTTATAAATGTTCTTTTACATTTAAAGGGGGAGATGATATAGATATGAATAATTTGCATTGGTATGGATTTTAAGGTGAATTTGTTATATGTATATGTATTTCTGATATTGATTAAGCTATTGTGATTGTGTAGTTCATTTTAAAAACTGTAATGTATAATTAGGAAATATAGGTTGTTAATGGATAATCATCGATAATAGTCAAGCTTGTAGTCATGTTAGTTAGATTTTCTAGATGTGCATAGATATATTTCAGATAGGCATTCTTCATATCTTTCAAAGACTGCAGAATATGGCATTTAATGTTTTAATAACTTAGGGTTTTTCATGACAATGAGACACGTCTGCTCTTGGCAGCACCAATCTACTTAGAGAGGAAGATGGGCACCAAAGAGGCTACTTATGGAGTTTGTTAGCCATTTGGGCAAGAAACTGCTCTTGCCTGTTGCATAAACTGGACATAAGGAACCCACAGAAAAAGGACTGCTGAACTTGCCTAAAGGTGAGATGGTCTTTCGGGGTTCCTGATTCGTGAAAGAGTCTGCAAGACGTTCTGCAGGACACAGCAGAAAGTGACTGAACTGTCTTTGGAATTTCCTGCTTCATGGAAATGTCTGCTGGATACTTATGGGCCTGAAGACTGAAGATGGATGCCCCAACGGTACAGAGGAACTTTGGGTGACTGTCCAGGCAGCGAATTGTCTCTGTCATTTCTAGAGTTTAAAAGTTGCATATGACTTGTTTACTTAGGTAATATTATATCCTTCTGGAGTCTTTGATGGAGTTGAAGAATAAATAGATAGTTATAGCTTTCCTTAGTTATGATAAAAGATAAAATAGATCTAAATATTGTAACTGTAATTCTTGCTTGATAACTGTTTGTTACATGTAATTTTACTATGTTAAAGTTAAAGCCTTTCTTTTTTGTTTAAACAGAAAAAGGGGAAATGATGGAGGAGTGTCTATGTGTTACTTTCATTATTAATAAAGAAACTGCCTTGGCCCTTTAAGAGACAGAAAATTAGGTAGGCGGAGTAGACAGAACAGAATTGTGGGAACAAGGAAGCAGAGTTGGGGAGACGCTTCAGGCAGTCGCCATAGTGAGTCTCCATGCTTCTCCTCTCTGAGATGGACGCAGGTTAAGATCTCTCCTGGTAAGCCACACCTCATGGTGCTACGCAGATTACTAAATATGGGTTAAAGGAAGATGTGAGAATTAGCCAATAAGAGGCTAAAACTATGGGCCAGGCAGTGTTTTAAAAGAATACAGTTTCCGTGTAATTATTTTGGGTGTAAAGCTAGCCGGCAGCCGGGTGGCGGGACGCAGCCCCGCCGCTTCCTTCTACAACTGAATAGTATACTTCTGGGGATATATATTGAACTACCTCTATCCATCTAGCTTTTATGGGTTTTTATGTAGATAACAAAGCTTGCTTATGATAAATAGTACTGCAGTAAGCATGGTAGCATACAATTACTTTCTTCAAACTGACATTTAACTACAGGAGTTTATAAAATTGGAAAACACTATATATAACACATTATGATCATTTGCGTATGCTTCCAGACTTAGAGGCAGCCTATGTTTTTCTGATGAAGAGCAGTTACACTATAAATAGAATTTGGGGTCAAGATAGAAAGTGTCTGATAATAACACTAACCTTCAAGAACTGCAGTTATCTAAAAAACATCAACTACTCTTGCCTAAGATTTCTGTGGGTTTCTCTACTTCTAATTGTCTCTGCATTTTAAACTCAAATTTTAGCAGTACTGATAAGTATAGAAGGAGAAAAGCCATAGGTCCAAACCATAGCACCACAGCACTGTTATTTGGAGAGAGACAGTTCTATTATTGATATTATTTATTATTAAAAGCAAATATCAATTGCTCTAAAATCTTTGTAGAAACCATAGTGGCAAATCCTATTTGTTTAGCAGATACACATCATGTCATTTTCTAGAGTTCATAAGAAGCCTCTGTGACTTACCATGACTTCTCAGGATCAAAAACCTCTCCCAAAATTTGATGGCAGTACATAATAATTAATGATTTCCTTACCCACCAGAGGCTAAAAATGTTAGCCTCTCCTTCTGTGAAGTTCCCTCCCTACCAGGGCACTAGAATGTGAACAGACTCTGCTGATCAGATGGTGGTACCTAAGGCCTGTCTCTTTCTATAAGGAAGATAGAAGTTTTCCTTTAGAGACCTCTCTCTGTGTAAAAGAATGGAGGTCCACAGCCATCCCCAACAGCAAAGAGAGACTAGAATACGGAATGTTTTACCCCTGAGATTAGTTCTAGCAAGAGAGAAGAGGGTTGGAGACAGCTTTTGTCTAAACTTGCAGAGGGACTGCATTATCATTCCTAATTTATACACAACAAAACCAAAGCCTTTGAGAGGAGACGTGAATTGCTTTCCATAGCTAATAAGGTCATAAATGAATTGGGAAGGATTTAAAACTACTGTTTACCATTGTCTTAATCACCGTTCTATTGTTATGAAGAGATGCCACGACCAAGGCAACTCTTATGAAAGCAAACATTCAATGGGGGGCTTGCTCACAGTTTCAGAGGTTGCTCCAGGATCATCAGGTTGAGGAGCATAGAAGCACATATGGTACTGTATGTAGCACTAGCTGAGAGCTACATGCTGATCCACAGACAGAATGAGAGACTGGGCCTGGCATGACTTTTTAAAATCTCAAAGGCTACCCCCAGTGACACACTTCCACCAACAAATCAACACCTCCTATTCCTTCCAAACTGTCCCAAGGTCTGCAAACTTAAGCCTTCAAATATATGAGCTACGGAGGCAATTGTTATTCAAACCACTACAATCATACTTAAATGTCTATATTCTTCACTACACTACCATCATAGATTTTAAAAATTTTAAAATGTCCTCATAGTATTTGACAGGACTCTCGATCCTTTCCTTCTTTGTTGTAGGCTGGATTTAATAACTAGTTACTAACAAAGAGGAAAGAAAACCTGTGTCTATTTCAACATACAAAAATGAGGGTGCCTAATTAAACTTGAATTGCAGACAATGAGTGATTATATTCAAGTAGTATGAGACACAATTATACTCACTTGTTGCTCATCTGAAATTCAAATTTAGACAGGTATTCTGAATTGTATCTGATCCTGCAAGTAGAAGCAGCAGTGCATGCTTTCAGAAGTTAAGTCATGAAATAATACTGTGCCTTATTCGCTTTTCTCTCTCAGATCCCTTACCATGGGGAAAGCCAACTACCATTTTATAGAGATATTCCATAGAAACTCTATAGAAGCACCCATAAGTGAAAAACTGATGTATTTAGATAGAAATAGCTGGGAGTTGAGGCTGCTTCTCAACATCCACACAGATTCTTATATAATTCTAACCTAAGCTGACATCTCAACTTCAGCTCCAGGAAGACACTGAGTGAGAGCTATCACCTAAGAAGAATTCTGATTTAGAAAAGCAATTGATATTAAGTGTCTTCATCTGAAGCTATAAATTGTAGAGTAATTTATTTGACAGCAAAAATTACTAATATTCCCACACAATGTATGTAGATGCACATCTATCAAATTTCTAGCCAATCTTTCTGCCATGTGAATCACTTTGTTCAAAAGAAAAATTTTCAGCCATGTTTAGAAATGTCAGAATCTCTATGAAATATACTTTAGAAGTACCATCATGAATGAACCAATACAGTTAATTGCAGAGGTTTTGTTTAAGAAACATTTAATCAAAAATGATTCTTTAAAGCAAACTTAAAATAAAACATTCTTGTTTTACAGATTGAATGCTGTTATGTTTATCAGATTATTTGACAACCCAGATAAAGTAAAATTATTTCTTGACTTTTATAGGTTAAGAAAAAAATCCTACCCACAAAGAAGGTCTTGTGGTTTAATGATTGTCTACAGTCACTAGGCAAGGATCCCAACACAGATCACCGGACACCTCAGTCTGAGCAATGTCTATTCTTTCTAACAGTAACTATTGATCTTAAATGGTGTACCTTTGTAGCCATTTCTTAATAATAAGTATGTTAAAGTGAAGGGGAAAAATGGTGATGAATCATGTAATGTCAAATTAAAAACTTGAGTCTCACTTGACCTCTGCAAACTCCATTTTAATTTTCTTTATTAATTCAGCAGCCATATTGGCAATGCCATTGGTGCTCAAGAATTGACTCAATCATTTAGCAAGTCCTGCCATATTATTTGACGTGACATTTCCCATCATGAGAAAATGTTATCATCATCATCAACAACAACAAAATAACACATACTGGGCCAGAACTGCAATAGGTAAAAATGTAAGATAAAGAAAAGCAGGGTGAAAATGAAAATGGGGTGGCTGTGTTCCCACTGTCAGACTTAGCACCCCTGTCTTTAATTTGGTAACCGGCAAACTAGGAACTAAACAAAGCCAGTCATCAGATGTTCAACTGTACCACTGGGCTGCATAGGAGAGGCCATATGGAAAACTGTTAAGTAGAGTCTAGAAACATCTTTGTTCCTCTTGTAGCAGTATTATCCACTAAGCAGGCAATATTCGGAATGACAGGAAAATTAGCTGCACACAAGGAGGAAAAGACATTAGAGTTGGTTGGTAAGAATGAAAATCATGCACAAACGCAGTTGCATGAGTTGTTAGAAACCAAGGAGAGCAGAGAGAAAGCACCATGCCACAAGCAAAGTGACTTTGGAATGGTCTGCAAGCTTTCCTGTGAGAAGTAGCCAAGAAAGTGGCCACTAAATAGATGTGGTCTACGCTAGGTGCTTAAGAGTCTAAACATTCCACCCCTGCTTGTTCTGGATTTAAAATGAGATACTCATCTATAAATATAGTAGTCAATAATAGTAAGTATAACTACAAGATCTAAATGCTTCATTTCAAAAAATTGGAAGGAAATGAAAAGAAAATCAAGGAAAAAGAATTTAGTTACATACAGAAAAAGTATTCTAGAACTAATAAAAAAGTTAACTTGAGGGAGTATTTATTACTCAGGGCTGTCTAGATTCTATTGTGTGTCTTCCTCATGCTGGCCAACAATTTCAGGTGAAAAAGCCTTGTAATTGCTTCCTCAGCTTCTTTTACTTCTACGAGGCAGCATAGTGCAGCTTCAAACACAGTCCTTGGAATCCTGGACAGGAAGAGAGTGAGCAGCTCGCTCACCTGACAGCTGTACCCCTTACTCTAACATTTCCGAGGAACATTGTCCCTGCACAAAGAGGGGGAATAGGGAAAGGTTTCTTTCTGAATTGGAGAATATATGAAATAGTCATCAAACTTTGAAGTTTACAGTTCAGTTTACTGACAGTTACAGAGGGTGGCATGTTTTTGTCATTCTTCCAGGCCAAAATTACCCTCAGGTGGTTAAGGTAGAATCTTAAATATGGTAATATGAGTTTACCTTAAGAACTGTACTGAATAATCCGTTTGACTTTGTGGGGGCTGAGAGTCAGAGAGAGAAAGAATTTGGGAGAGATGAAAAGACAGATGAAAAAAGAAAGCGAGTGAGGGGGGAGGGATGGAGGCAGAGAACGAGCAAGAAATTCCAGAAAGCTGAGTAGATGAGAAGAGAGAACCTATCTTAGTCATAAAGGCAGCAGATGTAACAGCTGTTGGTCACAGAATTCATTGTGCTCACTTGAGCTCTGAAATACATGTGTGGCTCAGAATGACATCACAGCCTTTTCTACTGTTTCCTTAACTGCTATTTTCTCCCAGCAAAATCCTCTGTGCCCTGAGGGAAACTAAACATGTATTATTTTGTCACCAGAAGGAGACTGGTTAATAAACAGAACATTATAATTTTACTGTTTTCATTTTGTCCTTACAGGAGGCCCCTGAGAAGACCTTGTATTTGGAAAATGTGTGAGCATCAATGAATAGAATTTTGCTGTCTTTCATTCCTCGGTTCCGATTTTTATATTTCCTCCACCTAAAGTCCTGTGTGGGTATGTTCACATTAGATATCAGAGGGTTCCAGAAACTACTTTCTCTGACTTTAAAAGGGTCTAATAGCCAAGAAACCAGGCCGTCCAGCTTGAATGACAGCTTTCCAGTTCCTCTCACTTACCTTTGCGATTTAACAATTTCTGTTTTATTTCAGAAATTGAAGTAAGTTTGCATCAGATGTTCACAGTTAAGACACAATCCTGCATGGACAATCTTGACCCTAGACACAGATTTCTGCCAAGGCCATTAGATAGAGTATCTTCTTTGCAAGGAAGAAAAGACGCTACATTCTATTAACAGAGACAAATGTTTTTACAATGATATGGTTATATAGTTGTATAAAATATTCTCATGTTTCTCTTATGAACCTCAGCTTCAAATTCCCCAAATATATATGGAATTACATTAGTAGAGTGATACATGCCCAGAAAATATTCACTGTGCCCAAGCTGAGTTCCTAGTATGCATTGTTATTCTCCAGCCCAGTTTGCTGTCTTTTCTCTTACATATAAAAAAAGACCTAAAGAAATAAAGTGTACAACAACCTACTTAGTTGGAGATATTGTGTCATTATGAGTTCATTTTGGTTCACCAGCATGTCAGTTTTTGGGCATTCTCTTCCATACAAGCCATACCGTAAAGGTAGCTGGAGGGCATCATTCATAAGACACTATTTAATTGAGCAGCACCTGTGTTCCTGGTGCTGTGGGAGGTACAGCAGTACAATATTGAGCAAAACAGGCATGATGTTCACCTTCCTAGAACCATTGTACCTTAATTAAGAAAAATATGCAACCATGAAGGGTATTTGAAAACATGTCCTGTGGTGTATGTGGCTGTCATAGAAGGGGAGCAATCTAATTTGCTTTACTTTAGTGAGCCCTAAGCAGGTGAAGGATGGGGAGTTCAGTAGGTAGCATTTGAATAGGCCAGCTGAGTTCCATGTGATTCTTCTGAAACTATTAAAGAATAATTGAGTATAGAAACAAATGTTGTATATTTGTTTATAGTCCATTCTTAGTTCCTCATACTGGATCATGGTCAAGAACAGTCTGGGTTATTGTTTTAGTCACGGATATCTGTCTTAGGGTAGGTTTCACGTACACCATCCTACAAAAAGGAGGAAAATATCTCAGATAGATAAGATAGCCCATGGGCTGGACTGGAAGCTTTCTAGGTTACCTTCCTTTTCTGTTTGCTATGTCTTTACGCCTTGATGCCACATGCCATTTATGAGAAAACAGCTAATACTTTCTCACTTTCCAGAGTTCACAGCTTTCTGCTTTCTGATCTAGCCTGCAGGAGCAGCATGCTAAACCTGAATACAATTACAGCACACATTTCCATTGTGTACTCCCAGGAACTCACACATCATCCAGTGTTCAGTAGAAGGTCATTTATCACCTATTGTTTTCAACCCTCAGCACTAACAGAGCTGAAAATATTTTTACTCAACAAAATACTACCTTGTTTCAACCATGGCTTGTCAAACACTCCAGAGAGGATGCTCTCAGGCATCCCCTGGGACCAGAATTAAACACAAAACCAGCAATGCCTGAATTGTGTGGGTGACCTATTTTGAGCAGTTTAAAATCTGAAAACTGAGAAAGAAGACAAAATTCATGTGCACACAATTGTGTAAGCCACTGCCAGGTCATCTGGGGGCAAGTGAAAGGAGAAGAGTTTGGGAGATGAGACACATGCCTGAATATCCTACTGTTGTTTTCTTTCACATGAAGCACTAAATACGTGTAAACCATGAGATGTTACAGCGGGAAGAGTGTTAGAGACCCAGCCCAGAACCCCCAACTTACAGATAAGGAGAAGACCCATCATGTTGGCCTCAGGCAGACTAAGAATGTGTGTGGTAAATGTGTGTGAGCTCTGGAATTAGGATTCTGATATCACCTAGATTGCAATGTGAATGCAAGCCTTATATAAGGCATGCATACAGTACCTAAAACAATGCCTGTAAATACTAGTTATCACAATAGTTAATGATGGTGGAGAAGTATCTTAAACATGTTGTATCAGTTTAAGGAGGGATTAGCTGTAATTTCTGGGGAAATCTCTCTCAGTGTTGTTCCCAGACACTGGGCCAGCAGACGTCCTAAAGGCCTGAGGTAGGGGTAATAGCACGGGCTCATGATGTATAACCAAACCCATACATACACATGGAACTTAAAGCCCAAATCTATTAAATTTATCATGTAAACTATGTGCAGTATATTGATCTAAGCTTTGCATGAACCGGGGTTGTGGCACAGGTGGGTCATTTCCTGGCTCTTGTTCTTAGTCTTCTCTTCTGTGTACTAAAGGTTCTGGCCTGGATCTTTAACCTTCTATTTATAATATATTATGACTCAAGATATGTTTACTGCTTTATAAGGAATTTTGACCCCCTATTTGATAAAGTATGTCATCTGTTCTATAGTGAGAGGTGGTTACTTAAAACAGTGTGTACATGTACATACATACATACATACATACATACATACATACATATACACAGAAGTCACAGCACACAGAGGAAGCAAGAACAAAGAGAGAATAATCTGAAACAGCTGTTATACCTGCAAACTTCCATCAGAAGAAATCAACCAAGTTGAGAGTACTTTGAAAACTAGCAGAATTTACCAATCTGGAAATCTAACGTTTGACTTCAAGACCAGATATTAACTATTATTATATACAGAACCCCTGCTGGGTCAAGTTCCTGGGAAGCTTAGATGCCAAATTAGCAATGAAGTCTGACAAGTCCATCTATCAGTTCTGTTCAGCCAATCCGTTGGCAATATCCTGTTTCCTTGCAGATCTAGGGAACACACACTTGCTAAAGGAAAAAAAAAGGTACTTAATTACATTTGCTTTTGAATAATTAGTTCATTGAAATTCTTTAGCTGAAGAAAAATGGCATTTCTAATTTACAGAAATCACTATTTGAAATATAGTTATGGCTGCTCAGAGAATCCCTAGAATTAAATAAATTTAAGTAGGCACATTTAAGAAAGCCATTAGAGCTACCTAATGATATCCCCTCCAATTTTCACTCCAGTATTGCTGAGGTGGAAATCTACCAAAAGACAGCCCACCCTGCTCCCACCCTGCTCCCAGCTGAGGGTGTATGTGGCTTCATGGCTGGAGGCCCAGATGGAGTGGACAAAGGTGTTTTACACCCACCTCTCAACTCTGGAGCTTGATGGGGCTCTAAGAAGGACAGCAACACATTAGGCAGGAACAATCAACAAGGTGTGTGTGGGTGGGGGAGATTCCATTGAAAACTTCACTACCCCATGGGAGAATTCTCTCAAAGGTACATGCCATCTGCTCACAAATTCTGCAAGAAACCCATCCTAGAATTTCTTTCTCGCTTATCCTTACCCCAGCATCTTAGAGAGCCAGGAAGGGCTACAGCAAACCCTCTGACCATTACCTAGTAACCTAAAACGTTATTAGATAGGATAGTTGACTGAGAACAAAGAGCCTATACTTCTAAATCTGCTTTTTTCGGACATTAGTGTAATTTGAATTCCACCACATCTCTTTGTTGTTGCACAGAAACACAGGCAGACTGCATGCAAGAGAAAACATCACCACATCACTTTGGTAACCAAGGCCACTGCTGATGAGTCAGGGAGTAAGGCCCGACTTCAGAATGAGAAAAGTTAACTTCTGGCCTTGAGAAGCTGTCTATAAACCACTCAGTAGCTACTCAGCAGAGCCCAACCCTAGAAACCTGCAAACTTGTGAAAAAAGAAGGAAATGTTATGGTCCAATCTGGCCCTGTTCGCTACTGTGACAAGAAAGCATAGCCCCTGATAATAAGATAAGATATGGCCCACTTAAAAATTTGTTTCTCTGTTTGGAAACAATGAGGCCAAGCTGAAAAGTACCCTCTGTAAGCATTTTATCAGGCATGAAAATAAACATTTGTGGGCTTAGCATTCCCAGGTCCCTTCCCATTTCACTGGAACAGGGCCCTCATCAACACTTTCATCTCCACTAGTACACATTACCTAGATGGCCAGAACCAGGAAATGAACAAAATTTGCCATTGGCACTATTGTACGAGACACAGAAAGGCATGTCCCAGAACCCCTTCAAGAAAGACCTTATTCCCTGATGGGCAGAACATGGGCCATAGGTAGCCTCCTGCTGTCAGTTTCTATAGGGCTTGCCACAGCAGCAAAGAGCCAAGAGACAGAGATCATGCTCTTTCTTCTCAGGGTAACCTGTGACAAATGGGTAGGCCAAGTAAGTGCTATATTGGCTAGGGTACTTATCCCAGTGATGAACACTGTGCTAGGCAATAATTACCCCATCACTTCCTGCTAAGCCAGTACTCTTAGGCTAGACTTAGACCACACAGACTTTTTCCTCTGTTTTGTTTGTGTGTCCTCGTCGTCTCAAGTGCAACTGCAGTGAACATGCATCACTTCAGGATCGACATCATGTGTGTTCACACCCCCTTCCCAATGCTTCCTGCCTCTGCAACTGAGTTAACCCAGGGCCTTCTGCATGCTAAGTCCTGCTCTACCACATAGGCTCAACCTCAACCCACAAACTACATTTTAGACTGCTTCCAGAGACCCTATTCTGCGACAACTCTTTCTTTTCATTCTGTGACTATATTCCTCTTCCCTCACTCCCAGGAGCTCTTAAGTAAGTTAATATAAGACATTTGATTAGACATTCTGGTTTTGATTTCACTTATTGCTCAAAGCATGATATAGTGGAATAAGAACAGGGTTTGAAAACAGAGGTTTGGGCTCAAATCCCACCTCTGGGTCAACTGAAGCTTGGAATTTAATCTTTCTAATCTGCACTTTTCTCCTTCATCAAGTGGTAGCAGCACAATTCAGCTAGTAGAGGTTTTGTAACCATTGAATGTGATCATATACAGCAGAAAGGGTGTAACACTACATGTCTAGAACACTACATGTAAAGTAATTAGTTCCTGATTTTCATGGTTCTTTAGCATTTGAATGTCTTTCTACCTGCATTCTAACTCACCCTTCCAAACATTTAGACTTTCTCCTCTTACACAGTCTAACCTTCTAGAAAAGAAGAACTCACCTGCTTATTTCATCTAGATTTTCTACTTGATGTCAAAAAATGGATTGATGTTATACATGATGTAAAAAAAACATATCTCATTTGTCAATTTAAATAGACAAATTTGAAAATGTAAGGATGAGTTAAAATGCCTCAAAGTTGATGTCTATCTAATAATCAACTTGAAACCAGGTTCTAGGTGTGTCACATTTACAATAATAAATTGTACTGGTTTGTATTTATTGTCAGGGAAGAAGGAATCACAAGTGAAGAATTATATTGATCACATTAACCTTTGGATACATCTTAAAGGACATTGTTCTTACTGACTATTGGTGTGGGAGGACCCAGTCCACTATGGGTAACAATATCCCTAGGCAGGGGTGTGAGGGTATAGACTGTACACATAAGGCTAACTCAATATAAGCCCGGGCGGTGGGGCAAGCCAGAAAGCAGCATCTATCCATGATTTCTGCTTCAGTTCTTCCCTGAGTTTCTGCCTTGATTTCCTTCAATAATGGAGCATGACATGAAAGGATAAGCTAAAATAAACTCTTTCCTCTTTTAAGTCACTTTTGGTCATAGTGTTTATCACAGTAACATAAAAGTGGTGTGGGAGGTCCTTCTGTCTCTGTGTTGCTAATGAATAAAGAACTGCTTTGAGCCTATGTCAGGGAAGAACAGAACTAGGAGGGGAAACCTAGGCTGTATGCTGGGAGAAAGAAGGGCAGAGTCAGAGAGAAGCGATGGAGCCTCCAGAGATAGATGCTGGGAACTTTACCTGGTAAGTCACAGCCACGTGGCGGTATACAGATTAATAGAAATGGGTTAAATTAATATACGAGTTAGCAAGTGAGAAACTAAAGCTAATGGGACAAGCAGTTATTTAATTGATACAGGTTCCCTGTGATCATTTCAGATCTAAGCTGGCTGTGTTGCTGGGAACCAACAAGCAGCCTTCTCCAACATAAAAGCAAGCCAACACACAAAAGCACAACAGCTAATTCCATAAGAAAGTCCACAGAGACCTCAAAGTAGATTTCCATGTCCTCTTCCTTGATGCCAAATGCATAAATGATTACTAACCTATATACACACTGTGGCTTCTACCCAAGATGACCAGACTAATCCAGGCTCCCTACTCAACTCCCTTAAGCACTTAGGAGATCCAAGGACAAGCAAGCATAGATCATCGGTCTATCCAGACAGGTTGGGGAGAAGGAGCTGTGGTGTGTAATTGGCTTTCTTCTCTCACTAGATATGAAAAAAGAAGTGGATGTGTCAGTTTCCAGTCACGGGAAGAAACAGCACAGGGATGCAGCTGCTATCTCTGAAAGTGGAGAGACGGGAGGCTCCTGGGTAAAGCTTCCAGCACATTGAGATACAAAGCCAGCACCATTTCTCATCTTCCTGCTATGTGAGAGAATAAATGTCCTTACTGTTTTGGCCGCTTGAGGCTGGAATTTTGTTCACCTAAATCTTCAGCTGAATGTGTAGTGGAAGGCAAGACAAGCATTCGATAAAACATCAGTAATTATCCAAGGTAAATCTTTTCCAGTGGAACAATGCCAAAATAGTTGTGGTTTGAGAGTTGTGTCTGTCTGTTTCTTTTCTTTTCTTGTCATACACAGATGATCTAATCCGGAATGCTTTTTTTAATGAAATAAATTAAGGTACAGAAAAGTTGAATGAGTTATTGGAAAAGACAACTCACAGATACTGTGAAGTATCTACATAGTTAGAACCCCAAGCTATGCAGAGTATGGATTTGTTCCCCAGGACTATGTTTATTCTCCAAACAAATCACAAAAATGGACTCTTCCTCTAACAATTTGCTACCTGAGTGAAAGAGACAATAAGTATTTGACCTGCCCTGAGAAGTCACCATCTTTTATAGAATGCTAGAGACACTCACAATGAAATAGAAAATGAAAGTGACCTAAATGTAGTAACATTTCATTTTGTATTTTAATAAATAAAGTTTTCCTGAAGATCAGAGAATAAAACAGCCGCACTGGTCAGCCTTACAGACCAGGTGGTGGTGACACACACCTTTAATCCCAGTAGCCACATTAGTTTGCCATAAAAATAGAGCAGTACATGCCTTTAACCCCAGTGGCACATGCCTTTAATCCCAGCCCTAGAGAGATTATAAAACGGAGGAAACACCTCTCAGACACAGTCTCATTCTGAGGCTTCCTGGAGGCAGGGTTGTCATTTCAAACTGAAGTAGAGTTAAGAGCCAGTGACTGACTGTTCTATTTTTCTGACCTTCAGTTTGAACCCCAATTTCTGTCTCTGGGTTTTTATTAATTGTGCTACACTAAGGAAGAAATGGGAGGGGTGTCAAGGTGTTGGGAGAGGTTTACCACATTCAGAACGAAATTCCACTGCCCTCAGAAAATCATTTAAAAAGATTTTTCACATTCATTCACTTGTCGTGTACAAATCATGCAAAAGGGAAAAGCAACACCATTTGGCAGTTTATCAATTTATTTTCTGTGTATATATTCTGCACTCATTCACTGAACTAAAGATTCCATATGGAGCAGGTCTTTCTGCAGATAGTAGAGAAACAAAGAGAAATCCCAAAATTTTTAAGAAACTACATATTGCCTCCAAAAATTCTCCTATAAACAGGGTTTTTCTTCAACCATTTGTACAGCCTTTCTTTCCAAACATTCAAGAATGAGGCTATTGTATGTTTGCCTATCAGTTCCTAATAAGTGTTGGTAGAACACCACTCTCTCACTCCTACCCCCACAGGAGGTCTTAAGTTAAAAACTAATACCTTGCTTAGTTTCTTATCTCAAATGGACAAAAAGATGGGGCTTACTAAGATACCTCATCTTACAAAGCCAGATTTCAAACAGGCCTCCCAACTCTAAGACATTTAAAGTTCTAATAGTGGTGGTTATTAAACATCTAATAACCTCTTATGCCCAAAGACCATTAGCTAAAAACTTGACAATCTGAACATAGACTCTGTTGCTTCCATTTAAAATGCCTTTAATCCCAGCACTCGGGAGGCAGAGGCAGGTGGATCTCTGTGAGTTCGAGACCAGCCTGGTCTACAAGAGCTAGCTCCAGGACAGGCTCTAAAGCTGTAGAGAAACCGTCTCGAAAAACCAAAAAAAAAATAATAATAATAAAATAAAATGTGTTTCTCTCTTTTGTTGTCTGGAAACTATCATGAAATGCCACCAACTAGGAAAAAAAAGAAATTTTATTCAAATAAAGTACAGAAAAGCCACATGCACACACCCTCCAAAAAAGGAACCAACCCCGGCCCGCTAAAGGCAATGAACGGCATAAGGGTGTGTTACTGAATTCAGGTTGCAGAATTTCAGGGTCAGGGTGCTAGAATTGTGGTCTAAATGCAAACTTTGAGCACAGGAATAATGGGACAGTGTTAGACAAAGGACTGGAGAGGTAGGTCAGCCAGGTACCAGCTTGACAGACAAGCATGGGGACTTGAGTCTAATCACCAACATCCTCATAAAAAGATGGGAAAACAGTATACACCTGTAATCCCAGTACTCAGGGGACAATCAGAGAAGAATCTTTGGACTTGCTGATGAGCCAGGCTACCTCAATCAGCAAGTTCAAAGTTGAGTTTGAGTTCCTGTCTCAAAAACTAAGGTGGAGAGTGAAAGAGTCTACCTCTGGCCTTCACATACATGCACTTTTGTTTGTATGATGTACACAAACACACACACGCACACACACGCACACATACACACACACACACACACACAGAAAGAGAGAGAGAGAGAGAGAGAGAGAGAGAGAGAGAGAGAGAGAGAGAGAAACACCCATATAGAAATCATTGCACAAAATGACAAATATTTTTTCATGAGTTTGCTATTTCCTTATGGTTTGGGGGGAGGATGAACATGGAAGAGAAGCATGGGAAAGTTGTGCCTAGAATATTCACCCATCGCTCACCTGGCCTTTATCACAGGAGGCATCATAAGACGAAGGAGGAAAGGAAAACGTGTTGGAAGCACAAATACAGCCTGATTGGCAGGGAAAGAAACAGAACAATAATATCTAAAATCCTAGGCTTGAGAAATGGCTCAGTGGATAAGAGACTTGCGGCATAAGCTTAGAGACCTAAGTTCAAATACCCAGAATTCATGTAAAGCTAATTGCAGTAGCAAGTGCCTCTAATCCCTGCACTTCTACGGAGAGATGGGAGAAAGAAACAGGAGAATTCTGAGAAGCCAACGGGACAGATAACATGGTAAACAAAGGACCTAGCTTAAACAAGGTGAAACATGAAAACCAAGAGATTTGATTTTCCCCTGACGTCCACAGCTGTGTCACAACACACATAACTCTTCATGAACACACATAAACTTGCATATGCATACATTGCACATATAGACGAATATCATAATAAAGTAATACTTACAATCCTTAAACAGCGTTTTCAAAGTGCTCAAGTGTCACTTTTTTCTTGACATCACTTTATCACTGCCTTTCCCTCAGCTGGTGACTTCAACCCCCGTGTACTGAAGTCTGTTGCAATCTGGAAGAGGGATAGCATGTCTTGTTTCCCATGAGCAGAGACCACATAGGAGCTGTAAGAGTGGAGGACAGCAGGCTGGGCCTTGTGCTTTGTAGTTCTGCAGAATAATAAAGGACAATTTCCCTGCCACTGTGCAATAGATACTGAAACCAGAGCCTCAAAGAAAGAATGTCGTAAATGACCCCAGGAAATCTGTCACATCATCTGGATTCCTTGACAAAGCATTCAAAATCAACCCAGAGAAAATGAGAGTACAAGGAAGAGAACGATCTTTCAATGTAACACCATAACTATGAAGGTGAGCACCAATACATAATCAAAGAAGAAGAGAAAACAAACCCGAATCCAAAGAAGAAGCTGCTTAAGATCAGTGAACTATAAAGCCAAGTATCTAAATGTTTAAACACATAATGAAATTCCCCTTTCAAGCCACATAGTGTCATGCTGTCAAGAACTTCACAGGATTCTTTGTTAAGAGCTGACAGGCTTTGCTTGAAAGCAGGCCTCTCCCCTCTCCAACAGGACAGATGTTACTGGTGCATGCCTATTCTTCTCCCAACATGGGAGGAGGCTTGCAACCCACTGGTTTCCTACACCATTAAAATGACAGATTGCCACTTCGTGATAATTGTCATAAGATTCCATGTCTGAAACTGAGATGTTTTCTTCTTATTTTCCCACTTATGCTATTTTAAGTGACCCTACTAATGATATATCACTACTTGAAATAATTGGCTAATCCAAAACTGAGAAATAAGCACTTTCTCTTTCTCATTGTTTTTCTGTCTTTATCTCTAACAGCCCCAGGAGATCACAAACATTTGTCCTCGGGGCAATATCAGCAGTTAATGATTCATGTTCAAAGGCTGTGAGTTGTCTAATTAACAAAAGACAGTGTTTTACAGAAGCCATTTTCAAAGTTAATAGCACACACTCCATACGAATGCTATGATGCCATGCAGGTCTTCAAAGCAGTGGCATGCTACTGTATCCAAACATTCTAATCTCATTTATGTGACCCAAACTTCAAGCCATTAAAAACAAACTATTCTCATTTGCTTCCTTTTGATTTATTGACACTCTCACGGCACCATTCACACACAACATCCTCTCATAATGTACTCATAAAATTGTATTTTGGATTTTATTAAAATGGGCACTTTTATTAATAATAAAAATAGTATGAGCACATTTTCTGTTAAGTATATTCTTAATGATATCAGTCATTTTTAAAAAATCACAATATTTAAAATAACACAATCATCCTTTTAATGTAAATGGTGACTCGAGTGAAATATTTCCTCAATAGCAAGCGTGTGGTAAGACTTCTGTTGCTATAGCAACATGCCATCCTGCATCTTCATACAGAAAGACTGATAAATATTGACATTTCCAAAATTACAGTATGCGTATCTGTTTCTGTTGTCAATGCCTTTGAAATCAGCAAAACTTCAAATACTTGAGATGAGACACATCATGATCTTGGATTTCAAAGTAAACTCGGCAAAAAAACAGAGAGCTTGTGCCTCTGAGATGGCTGGATACTTCGCAGGTCCATTTACTTTCATTGCTCAATTCCGTGTCTGTGTTCACAACAGCAAGCAGGACCATAGCTTCGCATCTTTACCACATAGCACAGTAGTTAAGAACATCAGCTCGCAAATGCAAGCTGCCTTGGTTTGAATTTAGACACCATGGTCCTTTATGGAACTTGGAAAAGTTACCCAACCTCAAAGTGCAATGCTCATTTTTCTTTTCTTTTCTTTGTTTGTTTGTTTTGTTTGTTTTCTGAGATGGGGTTTCTCTGTGTAACAGTCTTGACTATCTTGGCACTCACTTTGTAGACCAGGCTAGCCTCAAATTCACAGAGATCTGTCTGCCGCTGCTTCCTAAATGCTGGAATTAAAGGCATGAGCCACTACTTCCTGGCTCAAAGTACAGCTTTCTTGTCTGTAACATGTTGAGTTTTCTTATCGCTAAGTAAAGATGATATGTTTAGAATTAGTGTACTTAATATTCATCAAGAGGAAGCTGTCATTGGTACATCTAGTCTATCTGGCCCTAAGATGGCTATGAAATGCTTACTTTAAAGTAAAAATTAATTTGGGGCATGGTAGCCTATGTCTATAATCCCAGCACTTGGGCAGCAAAGGCAGATCTCTGTGAGTTTGAGACCAGCAAGGATACATAGTGAGACCTAATATGATAGAGAGATGATAGATAGATAGATAGATAGATAGATAGATAGATAGATAGATAGATAGATGATAGATAGATAGATAGATAGATGATAGAGATAATGAAATAAAATAAATCACAAAATAAAAACAAGAAGTAAATGAGCTACTTAACAAGATAAATTTTAGTATTCTTCTTTATAGGTGAGTAGAACTCAAATTCAGAAAATGATGGGACTTGCCCTGTGTTAGGGTAGAAACGTTACAAGTTCCCTGTAAGTCACTGCCAATTAATCTACTGAGGAGCAATAGTATAAAATTAGGACATTGTTTCCAATATCCTCTCCCAAAAAACAGATGAATAGGGGACAGATGTTATTCCAACAGCTAACTTCCCCACAAAAGTTCTGCCACTTTCAATCTTTGTCAAAATTGGTTTCTCATAATTAAAAATCATTGTTCTCAAAGAGACGAGTGGCAACCTGGGATGCTAAAACTTGCTGATGACATCGCATGTAGCAGAGCACAGAGACTTGTGTGTTTATCCCCACCTCACCCATCCCAAAGACTTTGCTCAGCAAAGAACACATGAAAGCCATCTATGCAAGAACAATTTAAATAGATCTCCTCATTCCCCAGTGACAATTACTTGCCTTACGGCCTTATGCCATTGCTGTGAAGAAAATCATATTTTATATGAGTGTATATAGATTATGTGAGCATACTTAATAGCTCTACATAGGTGAAATCTGTCACATGTTTTCATCTAGGGAGTTGCCACTAAGATAGATGTTCTTAATATATACTTTGTAAAGAAGACCCAGTTTTCACTCCAAAAGCCTTATCACTTTAACACATTAGGGTGTTATTGAAAAGTTTCTGTGTGCCATAAGCCTCTCCACCAACATAATAATCCAAATCAGACCAAATCAAACTGAATTAGAAAAAGCCCAGGTTTAATTAATACAAATGCTCCCAGATGGCTTTCCAGCCCCCCACCCCAGAGAGGATATGGGAAATGAAGATCAGAAAACCACGTGTTTGTTCCCTGGGAGGTGCAGTTTAATACCTTATGAGAGTGGTCTTGAGCATCTTTGTGTAGGGGGTCAAAATTCGGCAAGCTTTCATGGGTGAAGTCTGGACTGAGACAACTCTGGAGGGAGGGGGCTTAGAGTGGAACATCTGCCCAAACATTCCAGACTCTTTAGATATATGGATGCCAGGGGCTAGGGTGAAGTTTCCATCCAGTTATGTAATTCTTATTCCAACAGAAAGGAAAGGGAACCAAAGCTCACATGCAAGACTTTTTAATCACATCCAATCTATCTACATGTTAAAATCCATTCACAAAATATATGCACATAAGATCTATCTTTTCCTTTCATATTCAATATTCACTAAAGGCAATTGGATTTCATTCTCTAGAGAAGAAAAATGACCTAATTTTACACATTAAAAAATTAGATATTAAAGAGGTATCTGAAAAATGTAATGGATGAGACTTCTGTATGTACTTGTGTCATGAGTCTGCATTAAGCTACTGTGAATTGCATGGAACATGTCCTGGAGGAAAAACTGAGAACTTAGCGGTGGTGGTGCAAGCCTTTAAACCCAACACCTAGGAGACAGAGGCAGGCAAATCTCTGTGAGTTTGAGGCCAGCCTGATCTACAGAGTGAGTTCTAGAGCAGCCAGGGTAACACAGAGAAACCCTGTCTCAGAAAAGACAAGAGAAGGAAAAAGGGAAGATGAGAGAGAAAAAGAGAGAGGGAGGGAGACAGAGAGCTCAGTCCTAAGTTTCTATATAACCTAGATGCTACACCATGCTACAGTAGACATTTTGCAGCAGGCAATAACCTTAAAGGTTTTTTTTTAGAGTCAAATTATCAATTTAGAGAAAAATACATTTACCAGGTACTTTAATCTTTAAACTTTGTAGAATTCAGAAAGGAACAAAAGTTTAGAATGAATGAAAAAGGCATAGCTATGGCAGGCCTATTAGCATTTCAATATCTATATTCTCTCTATGCTTTTCCTCCTGTTAAAAACATCATTGCAAGCAAAAACATGACCAAAGTCCCTACATTCTCAAACTTTTTTCACAATTAATGTCTTTTCTTTATTATTTGTTTGTATGATAGACATGCAACAACAATAACAACAGGGAGATAGTGGGAGATGTGGTATTGTTGTCTGTTTCCAACTGCTCCGTTTGTCTTCCTTCCCATGCCATAGCACATGAGGTAGTGTCTTCTCTGAAAGGAGTGTACAGCCCTGGCCACGTCATTAAGCCTGGCCTCATAAACTGGCTTGACCATTGGAATGTCGTCACGGATTATGGTAGATGCAACCTGAAGATCTAGAATACTACAAAATTTAATTCCATCTCATACTCCTTTGCTAAAGCTCTCAGCCTCTATCCAGAAATGAGAAGACCCATGATAAAGGACCACAGCTGATCTCTAGCCCCTGACATGTGATCAAGACACAAAGAAGCTTTGCTCTATGATTTGAATTGGGTTCTGACACTGAAGTGTGACCCCAGGAATATTTTTATGCTCTAATCCCTATCAAAATTCTTGAGAAACTTGTCTCTAATAGTTACCTTCTTCTCTAATCTCTCTTCAGCTCCCATTGAGCAATCTGTTTCTCACCATGACTGCCCTTTGCCTTCATCCTACCACTGTCTTCCTTATTCAAGGGCCTTCTGTAATCCCAACTCAAATTAGGATCTATCTTTTTCTATTTTACCCCTCAGTAGCTTTGGGTGCAGTTTTCCCTTCTTTTTAAAGTCTCCTGGTTTCTTCTTGCTTGACCGTGATCTTACTGTCCACTCATCTGTAACTGTTAGTCCCTTTCTTCTTTCCAATGACCGGGGTTTGCCAAGGCCTGTTTTCTGTTTATATATCATTTTTTATTGATTGTTATTGAGCTCTACATTTTTCTTTTAATTCATCTCATTGACACCTTGGTTTTAAATGAAATCTATGTGACAATGACTCAGCTCAATTGAGCTTAAGCCTATGTGATTATCTACTTGACATCCCTATCTGTTCATCTATATGCCTTTCAATCTAAGCTCTGCCAAGATAGGATTGTTGATTTTTCCTGACTCTCCCACCATCTTCTCCGGCCCTACAAAGGATACACATAGATATGCACAAAGCTGACTATGACAAATACTGAGGTCAGGATGACACATCTCCAAGCCAATGAAGAAGTGACATATATCCCCAAGAAACCCACAGCGAAGAGGCGTGCCACAGGTTCTTCCTCACAGCCCTCAGCTGAACCAATCCACCTCTTGATGCTTTCTTCTCAGACTGTAAGCCTCCAAAATTATGAAAAATTGTATTTCTTTAATTTAAAATATCAGTCTCAGGTACATTATTAAGGCAGCTGTATAAAACTAACAGAAGTACCTACATTGCCAAATGAATGGGATTCATACTCAGCCATGAGAGGCATACACATCCCTCCCTCATATTCTAGACATATCTTTGTGTTTTAATGTAACTACAAGCCAATGCAGGCAGCACCATTACACTAGAGCAGTGAGCTAGCAGTGAGCCTAGCTTTCCTATGAATCCCATTGTCCAGACTCACCACTTACTCCCAAGATCCTACCATTAGAGAAACTGCCAAACTTTGCGATGCTGGTCTTGTTACACTGTGAGCCACCAACCTCTCTCTCGGCAGTTATCAACCTGTGGGTCATGAGCCCTTTGGGGGGTCACATATCAGACATCCTGTATAACAGATATTATATTACAATTCATAGCAGTATCAAAATAGAGTTATGAAGTAACAATGTACTAATTTTATGGTTGGGTTGATGTTACCACAACATGAGGAACTGTATTAAAGGGACACAGCTTTAGGAAGGTTGAGACCAGGATGGAGTCTACCCAGTCTCACATTCCAGAACCTCTCCTCTCCTCTCTGCTTCCTCTGATTTGGTGGCTATACTGTCTGATCTTTTACACCCACTCACCCTAAACACAGACACATATCTCACTAATTTATCTTGACAAAGAAGGCATGTCCAGTCAAGAGCTATTGAACCGATAACAATTTTAATACAGTACAGTGTCTAGTGTCAAAGTGGTCACAGTATGATAAGATCACAGCTAGAGTCCTTCATAGTCAGAACAGTGACCCAGCCCATGTGTAAGAAAACCCCTAAAGGCTCCAGGAAGCTGCAAGGCAGAGAAATACTTCACATTGTTTCTGGAAACCCAGACATGTCTTCTATCCTCTCCCATGCTGTTCCTTCTCCCCTCAGAGACTCAGTTTTATACTCTTAGCAAAGAGTGTAAATTAAAGGAGGATGAAGAGCATGGCCTACACTGTAAGCTCCTGGGCCATTTTTATTTGTATTCCCTCCCAGGAACTTCCTACTGACTGTACATGTCCAAGCCCTTCTACAGTAGGGAATGAATCGGCTCCTTTTCTGGTAGAGCATCCATTATAATGCTGTTGTTCCTGAGAATAAAAGCGCTCAGAGGTAATTAAATAAGCACTGGGTAGTTTTTCCCTGAAACAAGAAGAAACAGCCCACCACTTTTTCTGTGATAAATGGCTTTTCTTCTCAATAAAGCAGTATTGTTTGCATGCTACAACTAGCTTCTTTTTCATGCCTAGCTGTAATCCCCTGAATGGGCCTAGATGCTAGTGTTTCATGACATTCATTATTACAAAAGAAGTTTTGTTTTGCTTTGTTTTATGTGTTTGGTGTTTTGTCTGTACATCACATGCATGTCTGGTACCTACAGAGGCTAGAAGGGTGAGTCAGATCTTCTGGAACAGACAGTTGTGAGTTAGCATGTGTGTTCTGGGAATCAAACCTGGGTCATCTAGAAAAGAAACCAATGCTCTTAACCACTAAACCATCTTCAGGCCAGGAGTGGAGCTGTATAGCCTTCTCATATAGGAACAATTTCATAGAAGCTTATATATATTTTTATATAATATTCATAAGCTACATATTATTTTACTAAGCTTCATCATGGGTTGATAAGCACAGCAGAGAAGATTTCCTGAATCTTTTTCCATATTGCTCATTTCCGCATACTAGTTTTTCATAGCAGGCATATAAAATGTGCACCTAATCCTCAATGTTGCAAGAAATAGATACATGAAATTTTAATAGTATCCCCATTGTGCGGAGGAGGGGGAAATATATTTTGTTAACTCTATAATAGCCCAAGTTGAAAACTCGCAGAATTTCTCATTTAAATGATTTGCATACCCAGTTCAAATTGCTCTAAAATATTTTGAAATTTCAAAGTCAATTGTCCTCAATGTTGCAATCATTCTCCAATTGCTTTTGATCTGGAGTAGTTATGGGCACAATAAAAAGATTGGGGTTTATGGGTCTAAAGAAAAATTAAGGAATTTTTCTTTCCAATATTAAACTAGTCCCACATACTTAGCAATATTTACTTGTATGTTTCCATTCTGTTCTGTGCACAGAAAGTTATAGATAGTGGAAAACATAAGTAGAAAACCTTAAAGGTATTGTTGTGTGCACAGAAATTCCTGGAAAGAGCCCTACCTGTCTCTGAGCCTTCTGCAAGCCTGAAGAACTGATTAAAACTTCAGTGCTTATTGGGAGGTGGGAAAGCTGTGGTCCGGGGCCTAATTACAGCCTACCTTAGGCTAGCTTTAGTCTCCTTAACAGCCGTTCCTTGTCAACTACAGTGTCACAACTCACATCCTTGTGACTATGAGATGAAACCATTTGGAAAATGTAAACAGAATGTTAGCGGCCACCAACCTAAAGGCTAGGAATGTCCTCAGGCAGCATCGCAGGCCTACAGCCCAGATTTCCCAGCTTTGCTGGAGCTTGCCTACCTGATTGCTTCCACTAATGTATTGGAAAAGTGCCTTGATTAATGAATTTTCCTGCTTTGTTACTGTAAAAACTTTATGAAAGTGTTACCATGTTGGAATATAGAACCAGGGAAAACGTAAATCTGTTACTGGGCCATGGTTACTTATATCTGATTCTGGAATAA
The DNA here is from genome assembly GCF_903992535.2 of Arvicola amphibius. Classification (NCBI taxonomy): domain Eukaryota; kingdom Metazoa; phylum Chordata; class Mammalia; order Rodentia; family Cricetidae; genus Arvicola; species Arvicola amphibius. Next base: position 40,451,379 of record NC_052048.2, on the reverse strand, counting down.
GCCGACCTTTATCCCTTTGAGGGGAGCGCTGTATTTTTGCATCAACAGTTCACAAGGAACCTGTGTACTTTCATGAGTTACTAGAACTATAAAAGGGTTTTTATAAAACACATCTTTAAAGTAGAAAGAGTGTGTAAGTTAGAAAAGGAATTCTGAGTTTCCTTGGAAAATTATAAGATATATTCTGAAATATTTTCTTTTTTGCTGTGGTTGAAAACTGTCAGCAAAATATAAATAAGAAATATGCTTTTCACAACATCATGAATATATATATATATATATATATATATATGTTTTAGTTTAGATCATAGTGTTTAAAATAATGGTGTTGGATTATGGTAAGCAATAACAACACTGGCTACATGATGACAATTCATAACTTTTTTGTTTTCTATGTCTATAGATCTGAGCTCATCTTTAAGGAGAGACTGGTGTTTGAATCCATCCATGCTACTGCTCAGATGTGTCTCTTCTCCAGCTGTGTCTCTCTCCAACCTCATGGCTGACTCTGCAACAAAGCCCAAGCCAACAGACTCCACATCTTAGCTGGGTTTAGATGAGGACCACTTTGTGTCCTGTATGTAGTTAAATGGGCCTCTCCACTTCAGTTCACCCACATCCTCGAGGTCATGCAGTCCTGCCCTGGAATGTAAGACTCTACCTCCTCTCTGAGCTGTCCTAGAATCAGAGATAGCCTAATTACAGCCATGTACCGTAGACTATGGGCACGGACCTATGTCCTTCCTCTAAAATCTGTAAAAGAGATCCTCGCTTGCCTACATGGGCCTGAATTCCACTAGAGGCCCCACCATGCCTTTTTCCTGTAATGTTAATATTAAAGTGTCTTATCAAAGGAAATCCTCCTCAGTGCCATCCTTGAGCCCCAAACCAGAATAACATCTTTTAGATAACATCTACGATGCATCGGTGCCTACAGAAAATGCTAACACTCTGAAGACCTCAACACTGAATATCTCCTTTGAAATAAGGCAGCACTGTGCAATGGTGGTGTAATTTAACTGTAGGTGGACTGCCAAAGCATTAGCATAACTGGAGATTCCCTTTGTCTTTGAAGAAGAACTCTTTTGATCTTTTCCACCAGAGAGACATGAAGCCACAGTGGAGATGCAAGCTACTTACTTACTGTTTTTCTCCTGGGAGTCAGCTTTCTAGTGTACCTGATCACACCGCATAATACAGATATTCTTATCACCTTTCTCTAGGCATACAAAGTGAGGTCCTGAGAGTTTCTGTGATCACTGGCCAGGGACAGAACCACGCTATGAACCTATTTCTGCCTTGCAATGAAAGCCACTGGTTTAGACTTTTCTGAGCTTTCTCAACGTTGTATCATTTTATGCAAGTTACAGATGAATCGGCATGATCCCCAAGAGGCAAAATTTTAAAGAAGCTCAGCTCTTTTTTTTTTTTCTTTTTCAGTCCCATTCAAATTCTCTCAATTGAGATAGGTGAGCTTAAGGAACGCCCAGGGACCAGGGCAGCTACCCCAGGGGAATCATTCATTGCTGTAACTGCTCCTTCCCCAGCACCACCCATACTGAGGAATTGTACTCAGACACATCCAAGTGAAAAGAAATGTAGAATAGGCTACTTTAGACCAGGGTTGGGCACAAGCTCACTGAAAACTAGTCTGTCTCAGAAGACACCGGTCAGAAGAAAACCCTATTCTCTTTCTCATGTGTGTACATGAATGAGTGCATTTATGCTTAAAATTACATGATATACAGTCCATGCGTGAACAGATTATTTAGTCACATTGCATCCAATATGTCAATCAATGTAAGGAGCCATCCCATTCCCACGCCTAGAAAGTTACTCCTTCCTCTGACTAGTAAAGACCTCTAAAAATGTACTTGGGGTTCTCGAGCAATATGTGTGCTTTAGCCCACTCGTGTTCTAGGAGGCATATTCCATGTTTTTAACTTTTGCTTTCAATAAACCTATACCTTAACTACTACTGTGTGCCTTCTCTGTTTTTTTTGCTTGATTCACCAAGAAACTGGATATCCCGGCACGGCAAGCCCTGGGGCCCGCTCAGGTATACCAGCCCTTCCCTTGCTCTTTTTGCCTACTCTCTTCTCATCAAACCCTCTGTAAACAAAATATATGTCATTTTCACAAAAGCTTTCAAAGGATTGCAGAACTTTTCCCCCTGAATTCATTTCATAATGCAGAAATTTCAATGCAAAACATAGTCATTATCTCAAAGGGAAGACGAGATAGCTTATTCTTGAGCCAAATATGAGTAACAGTGATCCTGAGACACAAATTTAGGTTGTCCCCAACCCATGTTTCAACATGGAAGCGGCCCCATGAAGTTTTTACAGTAACAGAACAAAGAACATCATAAATCAAGGTGTTTTCAGATACAGTGGTGAAAACTTCAAGTCGGCAGTAGCAGCAAAGCAGAAAACCCACAGCCTTAGGTTTCAGATGCTGATTGATGACTTTCAGCCAGAGGTGGGCAAGGAGAGGCTATCTAGAGGGCTAAGCATAGCATGAAACAACATGCAATTAGGCTCTAGGCCTAAAACATAACAAACTCTCAACTATTGCTGCAGCTCAGATGAGTTAATGAGCCTTGCAGAGAGGGTTTCATGTGAAGGGGCAGCACCTTTCTGAGGACTTTAGTTAACAAGACCACACCACAGAGAGGCTAGAGTGCCTACCAGAATTCACAGAGATAATTACTGCAGAGGGAAGAGGTGTGTTTCCACATTCCCAACTCGGGACTCCATTCCGGACATGTTCAAGGAGATATTTCCACTAGACATTGTCTTTACTTCTAAGGCAAGGCTCTGACTCCTCAGGAACTTCGTAAAAGAAGGACTAAAGAGAGAAGGCTCATTAAACCCCAGGAACCTGGCATGAACCCTTGAAGCAGCATTCACAGGTGGCTACCTTCTGTTATGTTACGTGAGGCCAGCCCTGTTGAGAGAATCCACTGGTGAGCACAGAAGAGCAGACCACACTGTGCGCATTCCTCCTTCGTCCTCTTAGAAAGGCAAACATTTGCCTGTCCTGCTTCCCCCAGTAGCAATCAAGGCCCCATTGGAAGCCACCGCTGTGTAACAACAGCATAAAGGTTCAAATTGATCATTGCTGCTTGTTGAAAGAAGGGACGAATAGACTTTCCCTTCCTGGTTATGTTCATTATCATAGATTTTAATTTGTCTCAAATTACAAAGGCAAATAGATTGAAATCTATAGCTCAATCCCCAGGTGCAACATTTCACTTTTCCAAATCAATACAAATGGAAGCCATTTTACATTAAGTACTTGGCTTTGGCGCTGAAGTACAAGGCCATTATGTTGCATTTAGTCATCCAGATAGTTGATCATATTCTGCATAGATTTGTTTTCCTCTCAATCTTCATGTCCTTCATAAATATGAGACTGTGAATGTCGGTGGGTTTTGAGAGCTTCTTGTCTGTCAAAATAACTGTGTAGTCTTCTCTAGCTAAGTATTGGTGCGTGCGTGCATGCGTGTGTGTGTGTGTGTGTGTGTGTGTGTGTGTGTGTGTGTGTGTGTGCCCATTTCTATGAAGACAACTGAAGGCAGAGAATGAGGCAAATTATCAGATGATCAGAGGGAGGGGGCTAGAAGAAGGTGGGAGAACTTCACAGAACAGTCTCATTATTCTAGTTTTATGGATAATCGTTCAGGTGTTGAAACTAGAGAGTCGCATGAAAGTCAAGTCAAGGAGAAGTAACTCAGAGTCTTAACAAATGACACATGTTAGTTCTGACTGAAGAGGACAATGAATGACTGTTCTGGAGGGCCAGAGCTTAGCCCAAAGTAAGGTGATTAATTAGTCCTGAGGCCTGTAGCCTTCCAGTCTCTTCACATGCCACAGTTCTATCAGTAGAAGCAGGCATAGCTTCTTTCCAGGAGTAGTCATTCATGGTAGCATTTAATTAATGTATTTTTGTGTATCTCCTTATGCATGTGCACCATGACACTTGTTCATTCTCTACTTCTATTATGTGGGTCCCACAGATCAAAATCAGGCTGTCAGATGTGGCAGAAAGCATCTTCAGTCACTGAGTCAGCTCACCAGTCCCCAGCTTCTATACTCTGTAATGCAAATACATCAGCTTGTGTTTGTCCAGGTCTGAGCAAAATTATTGGGTGGCTTATTTTGGAAGTAATTAAAGAAATGAGATGAAGGAAGCGGGACAATGTCATAAAGCCAAGGAAGGTGGGAGTTATCCATCTGGTTCCCACGGTGGGCACTGAGGACCCAGAACCACTAGGAGTCTATGGACACTCAGAAATAGACGTCTCATCACAGGAAATTAGGGTATATAGCTCTCCACCCCTGCAAATTGTAAAGGATTACCCACAGAGGCATTTGACTCCTCTGAACTTTGATGCTGTCTATACCTTTTCTAACCAAATCCAGAGACTTGAGAGAAAACTCAGGGAGAGAAAAGCAGGGTGTTTGAGTTGTCCCACTTTGAGAACAATCTCCATCACAATTGAAGTCAAAGGAAACACAGGGAGATGTGCAAAGCTACAAAGGATCTACAGGAGGGGCTTTTAAAATATGTGTAATAGAGTTTTGAGTTGCAAAGAAGTTGCTTGTTTTGCAAAGAAGTCCCAGGAGACCAGAAGAAAGGTAAGTATATTAGTCAAGGTCTTTCAGAGAAACAGAATCAATAAGCTATTGAAAGATATGTGAAAAGGATTATTTTGGGAATTTACTCATGGTTACAGAAGCTAAGTATCACTATACATGCTCTTAACGCTAGAGAACCATGAGAGCTGGTGATAGAAGGCAGTCTGAATCCTGGAGCCTTGAGAGCCTGGATAAGGGCCAATGAGGAATGAGTGCAAATTCTGCAGTCTGAAAACATGTGCCCAAGGCCTGAAGAAAGATGGTGCCACAGTTCCAAAATTGAGAGTGAACTAGCTTTTCCTCCATGTCCAGAAATAATGTTAGGACAGTCTCTGAGTGTCCCATTACCCAGTTGGGTAGGTTACAAAATTGACCATAGCATTAGGAAACTCACACTGTGGGATTTTAGGTATTCTGCTTCTGCTAAATGTAGGACAAATTTATGTTCAGCATATACCAAAATCAGCCAAAAAATTGTCAAAAAAATCATCCACATCTCTTTTTAATAATATTTCTAACTTTGCAGGCCTCAATAGGACCCAAAATATGGACTTATGAACAATTTTAAAGTGATAATGACAGCACTACTCCAAAGACGGAAGATTCATAGTCAAATGAAAAATAAAACAGGGACAAGCTACAAAGCAAAGGGATGTGGGTGGACAGAGTCTGCACTTTGACAGGAAGAGGAGCAAAGAATCCCTGACATCCTTTAATCTATTCCAGGAGACTTTGTGAGAATGTCTGACATAAGCGTAATGACATCTAGGAAGATAAAAGGCAATCAAATGGGATTTGTACACTTATTAAAAGGTTTTTCCAAAATGTTTAGAGATGGAGATGCAAACATTGAATTATCACCCTGCCGCTCATATATGTGAACATTTAAAATAATAAAACAAATTTAAGATCAAACAATAGAAACCAAAGAGTTTTAATACATGAAGAAGTAATCACAGAAGAAAGGAAAGAAAGAGAGGAGTGGGAAGGAGAAGAGGAGGAAAGAAGGAAGAAAGAAATGAAGAAAAAAGAGAGGAAAGATGGGAGAAAGGGGATAGAATGGAAAAGGGAGGGGAGGAAGAAAGAGATCAATTCTAATTCTAAACACAAAGAAATAATAGGTTATCAAAGCATTAACAGAATGAAGAATAGTTTTTATGGTTTCATCAGTAGAAACATAATTGTCTATGCATATAATTTGGGGGAATAAATAGTCAAAACAAACAAATCTCAAACCTCCTGAAAGTAATAAGCAGTTATAGCAAGGCTGCTGCATACAGTGGGGCAGTTGGTCTTGGTAGTTTATTTAAGATCTGCCTAGGAGTCATGATGTTGTCTGAGGTTTCTGTCCTGCCTGGTTCTCACAGTCATTACATCCCCCCAAAAAAATCACACAGAGGTTTACATTAGTTATAAACTGATTGGTGTAGTATCTCAGGCTTCTTATTTACTAATTCTTATAACTTATATTATCCCATAATTCTTGTCTGAGTTAGCCACGTGGTTTGGTACCCTTTTCAGCAAGGCAGTCACATCTTGCTTCCTCTGAGGCTGGGTCACAACTGTGGGCTTAAACTTCCCTCTTTCCAGAATTCTCATTGCCCCGTCCCTACTTCCTGCCTGGTTGTCCCACCTATACTTCCTGCCTGGGTACTGGCCAATCAGCGTTTATTAAACAAGTACAAGAAACAAATCTTTACAGGGTAAAACCATTGTCCCACAGCATCATGAGACATATTTGTGTGTCTGCGAGGCATCCCTGGAAAGGAGTGACCTATGGTGTAATGACTAGGGCAGGGGAACACACCTTGCCTCAGTATGGGTGTTAATTTTGAAAGGACAACCCAGATAAAAAAAAAAAAACCACAGAAAAAAACAGCATGGACACAACTGCCCTTGCTCTGAGCAGCTACATCTCTTACTGCTGCTGTGGCTTCTTTAGCCTTTCAACATGGACTCAATACTCTCCAGGGACATTCCAGACCTTCAGTCCCACATAGAAAAGGCTGAGCCTCCTGTATTGGGCAACTATCGTTTTCTGCCTCTCTAGTGAGCAGGCAACCATTATTGGATTACCCAGCCTCTATCATGTAAGAGAACTGAATAAATCTTGTGTGTGTGTGTGTGTGTGTGTGTGTGTGTAAGAGAGAGAGAGAGAGAGAGAGAGAGAGAGAGAGAGAGAGAGAGAGAGAGAGAGAGAGAGAGAGAGAGAATTTTATATTGGTTCTATCTGTCCTCTATAGTATCTGTCCTCTACAGCAAGGATTAGTTCTCATGTAGTAATTAACAAGGTATACTTCAACTCCATGATAGACAAATAAAGATATGATATATAATAAGAATAAGCTCACACCCATGACCACATAATTTAGTTGCAAATATCGACAGAGAATTAATAAATGAAGTTCTATGAATTATCATAGGAAAATATTGCCATGACTTTTCAGTAGGCCAAGTGTTTTTATAATAGTTAAAAGTACTAACCGTAAAGGATTGATGAAACTAGATTACCTTAAACTAAGCACCTCTGATCATCCAAAGAGATATTACAGTATTAAAGGGAAAACTACATAGAAAAACAGGTATGTGCTGGAGTTAATGATGTGTACATATAACATATAAAGGATACCCTCATTCTCACTATCATTGTTACCACTGACTCAACAGAAAAAAAAAATTGGGCATCAAACTTCAATAGACACATTATAAAAGGATATTTGTATTGTCAACAAATGTTTGAACCGTCTTTATTTTCTTAATTAGCAAAGAAACATGAATTAAAACTACAGTGAATTGCCCACTTTATAACAACCAGAATGGCAGAAGAAGTATCAAGTGTTGATGAGTCTGAGAGCTCCAATTTTCAGGTGATAATGGAAGCAAAATTCAGAAGTGGTTTAATAATACTTAAGTAAATTGAATATACCCATTTACATTTTATGAATACTCCTAGCTCTCTTATAACTCAGTAACTTCAGCCTTTGGCCTTTATGCAACAAAAATTCATGTATGTGTTTGTATGCCAAAACATACTTGCAAAATATTTACAATACAATATATGAACAACCTCAAGCTATCAATAGAACAATTAAGTTGTGACATATTCATGGTAGCAGAACACTACACAGCCATGGAGGTGATAAAACTATAATCATAAATAATATGAATCCATTTGCAAATATATTATCATTCTTTTACTGTTATTTTCATTTGAACAGCTTTACAAGATATATCATAGTAACTCAACACACATACATATCCTGCAACAATCAGGATAAGTTATAATTCTACCTCTTCAAAATTTATGCTTTCAGTGTGTCAGAAATATCATAAATATAGTGCTAGGCAACATTATTTATAAACGAATACATAGATTACACCCATGAACAGGTCAAAGCTGTACTGTAGATATTGGCAGTATAAGACATGGGTAAAGACTGGAAGAATGAGGAGCATTTTAAGACCTGGACCATGGTGAAATGGGTTTGTTCACACTGTAGAACCCCATGGTGCTGTACATTTGTACTTTTTAAAGTTTGGGGGTTTTTTTTGTATATATGCTTTTTGTGTTCACCATAGTTTCCACTGAAAAGCATGAATATTCATAAATTTTCACGTAGAAATATTGCTTTATACAATATGCTTTGAGCTTATAAACTAAACATAACTTATTAAAGTAGTCAAAATAATAAAATAACCAATAAATAAATAAATAAATAATTAAATATGCAATGCTACTAAAGATGTCCTTAAGCCATATTTATACTATACATAATTTTGTACATTATCAACAGCCATTTTAGGATTCACTCTCTAGTTTCCTGTTATCTCATGCTGAACAAAATCAGTACAATAGATGTTAGTTTCTATACACCAGAAATAATGTGACTCACCTTCCCGGGTTTAGAAAAAAATAGAGCCAAAGACTATTTACCTTTGAACACATGCACTTTGAGGAAAGAAGAAGAAAAAAGATTAATGCCTGGCCTAGTTTGTTATCTACATTAACCAATTAAAAGCTGACCTGGATTCTTGAGTTGAATGCTATTGTTTTAAATTTTTACAAAGATGTGCAGTATTAAATTAGGAAGGTTCTCAAAGATATCTACTTTAAAAGGTTTCAAAAAGGAGAAACATTGACTTTCAAAGGTTTGTGTGTGGGTGTGTGTGTGTATCAACACATGGGTTATATGTATCATTGGCAGTAATTTTATCATTCCCAGCCATAGAACAATTTTTTAAATAAATTATTACTAGGAAAGCTGTGACCTTATCTTGTTCCCATCTCTATATAGGCAAGTCATTTGCCTTGTCTTCAATTTCATCATCTATGAAATATAAAAACTCAAGAAGTTTCCACTTAGCCTTAACATTTTACATATAGAGCAGATGCTGATGAATTAACATTTTCAACAATACTGGATGTTTTTAACTTAGTATTAACTCTTACACAGAGCACTCGGAAAGATCGTATTCATTGTTCTAACCTTGAAGTCCAAGAGGTAATTCAGGAAGCCAACTCATAGCCACCATTTTTAGAAGTTTCTCTTCTCTCCATTGTTAGCCAAAAGTAAGAAAGTGGTAAAGTATTTCACACCTAGAACATATCATCAGCCTTTGAAACTTTCGCATTCTAACTCACAAGAGACACTTTAAAATCTGTTTTCATTGTGTTTTCTGGGGAAGACAAAACAAGTAGCATTCCCAGAGGAATGAGGTTTGCATCTATTCCTGATCTCACTGATGAGAAAGCTGACAGCGTAGTCGCTAAGAAAGAAGATGACAGGAGAGAAAAGAATCAAAGATGCATCTAGAAGGCAGAATATGTCTAGGAAATGCTATGCTATATTCAAACATGTCACCAAACTATAAAGCTTTTGTCAGAATGCTGTCTGTCTTTGTAACAAGTGGTAACATAAAAGGAATGTGTTACTGTTCAAATCTGGAGATCTTTAAGACAGGGAATACAGAAGGAGGGGGCTACATAAAAAACAACTTATATCAAAAAGTAAAAAGAATTTCTCAGGACACTTTGATCCACTGGAATGCTTCTTGACAAACACACATCAGAATTGACTCAATATCTTTTTCTTTTTAGTTAAACTGCCTATTTTAATGTACTGTGCTCTGTTCTCAATGGCTACTGATAGAATTATCAAATAATCAAACAAAGAAGAAAATACTAAAGAAATGGAAACAAAATGACTAGCTACACTTTTCAGCCCCATATACTCAGGTCCTCACCCTTAAAGGCAGAGCCAGGAATAGAACCTGTTAACAGCAACCAGTGTTGCTGTGTAGACTTGACCTCCAAGTGACCAGTAAGACCCAAGCAGACAAAAGAAACATATCTAGTCTCAAGGTAGTTAAAAGACCTTCTCATACTGTCACAAGTGGGTAAATGAGTCATGTGATTTATTTTACCTCCTCCACCTATGCGTGTGCAGGGGAGGTTGGAGAAGTGGGGGTGAATCTAATGCACACACATACTCCATTACACATAGTAAGACCTTTCTTATCCACCTCCAAGCTTATGCCCTTTTCCCAACCACTCCCTTCTAAAACTACAGCCCATGAAAAACCCATTATTGGAAAGACAAGCATCTTAGGATCTTGATTCACATTCTTGCCTATAGTACTAAGTTACAACTATTAAACACTCCTAGATGCAGCCAGAGAGTTCAAATGTCTGTAGTTCAGATTTATTATGTAGATTTACTCTATGAATTATGCAAAGTCCAAAGACATACAGATAACCCCCAAATTGCATTAATACTACATGAAGACAGGAAAAAATGATGAATTCCAATTCTGTTAAATTATTAACTAGTAATCACAAAAGAATTATATAAAAACATTTTATTACTACCATTTGCTATCTGAGCAGAGCTACTGTGGTTAGCAATAATAAGCATCTTATAAAATCAGGCAGAAAGAGAACAAATAATTAAGTGATTGACTCATTATTAAAAATGGTTAGTATATGAAAAGTACTGGCAATGCTCAATATTAGAAATACTGGGAAAATGTTAGTTATGAGAAATAAAAATTATGTTTGATGGCCTGGGGGGTTGTGTGTTTGATATGAGCCTTATTGATCTACAGAATAACAAAGTTACATTTAGAAAATGTAAGGTAATTCTGAGACTGTTAGGTCAAAACTGACTAATTTTCACTGCAAGGATTTTACTCATGACAAAATCCACACCATGGCCCAAATTGGCAGGCACAATGGAAGTGTCTGCTGATGTCAAGGCAAACAATAAATGTCTCCATCCGTGCTTTGTCTGTTTTGTGTTGGTTTTCTAAAGAAAGAAAAATAGCATAGCTGATATTCAAGACCTCCTATATTCAGCACAGACAGGCAAGTCTACCAGGTCCAGGAGATGATGGAGGAAAGTAGATACCTAAGAGGTACAGTCAGCCACCTGAGAGACCAATGATTCTGTGCATTCCCAGACAGTACTGGGAAAACAGAGTGAAACCTGGTCCATTCTACTCAGCCTCCTAAGAGTGGCATTAGGAAAGTGAGCCTCCTGAAGAAGCCCAGACTAGACTTGGTAATAGTCTCAGTCTTCATGATAAATATCATACTCCTGGAAAGCTGCTAGTGATGATATAAGGGCTAAAATTGAACAAGATGGTACATGGATATGAGCAACCCGCCAAGAGAGCTTAATAATGACAATCATATTTGTGAGAAAAGTTCTCTGGCAAAAGATACGACAGGGAACTGTTTGAAAAGACATCAGGACATGGTAACCATGAATCTTGAACTAGCTTTGCTCATTAGAATTTCACTCTTTATTTCATCGCCTATTGTTTAAAATTATTTATCCGCATATTTTTTGCTTGTTTATTGGGGAACAGCCTTTGAGGGTCAATTCTCTATCTTTGCATCATGTGTGTCCTAGGATGGAACCCAGGTTGTCAGGAATGGTGTCCCACACCTTGACTCACTGAGCCAGCACAAGATCTCTTCATTCTCTTTTCAATCTTTCCAGTACAATTTATTCCCTTCCCAGACACAGAGATCCACAATTAAGCAATGGGCCAAGCTCCTAGAGCCGAGTCAAAGAGAGGAAAGAGGGATTATATAAGCAAAGAGGTCAAGGTCATGATGGGTAAATGAAGAAAGACAGCTGACCCGAGTTAGTGGGAGCTCATGGACTCTCAGACTCTAGACCAACAAGTGGAGAGCCTGCTTGGACTGAACTAGGCCCTCTGTATGTGGGTGACAATTATGTAGCTTGGTCTGTCTGAGGGGTCCTTGGAAGTGGGACAAGATATATCCCTGGTACATGAGCTGACGTTTTGGAGCCCATTCCCTATGGTGGGATGCCTTTTCAGCCTTGATGCAGGGTGGGGGCCTTGATCCTGCCTCAACTTAATGTGCCAGGCTTTGTCGACTCTGCATAGGAGCCTTACGCTTTCTGAGGAGTGGATGGAGGATGGGTTGGGAAGGAGGAAGGGAGAGCGGTAGGAGAGGAGGGAGGGAGAACTGTGGATGATAAGCAAAATGAATGAAAAAATTTAAAATAAAAAAGTTATTGCCTTCCTCTTTACCTAGTGCCTTACCTCTGTGACAGCACATGAATTTTGTTTTTCTTTTTATAAGGCAAATCTTGATTTGACAATTGTTCCTCTCAGCCTTTTAAGATTATAAAGTGAAAGTTAGATTGCTTTGCCTAATTTTTATAAATGTAAGTAATTACATAGGAAATATGTGAGTAATTAGTAATGTTTTTCTTGAGTTATATTGAAGATTCCTAATGATCTCCTTCATGAAAATACATAAACTATTCCTTAGTAAAAATATGATGTTATTTAGTCCTTTAGCAGAATCCACAGTAGCGGTGTTACCTACAATCCAGTCTTCATTTATCGTTCTTATAGGTAAATGACACAAGTATAATTCAAGCTAAGCAAAATAAGATAAAACAGTGGTTTGGTGGTAATAAATGCAGAAGAATTTCCGGCTTCTGGCATTCTTGCAGGTACTTCAGAGATCTACATCATCAAGACACTGTTTTGATCCACTTTATGCCTCTACTGCCCTAGTAATTCTCAGGAAGGCTCCATTCTTCTTGTGGCAAAATGAACAGCAGGCATTTCCCACTCATTCCTTCCTATCCCTAAGCTCAGCATTTTGAGTAAAGAGAAAATACCTCTTTCCAGAAGTCCCAGAAAAAATGCGCACATACATGTTTACTCACAGTGATTTTGTACAGGTCACACCTTCATCCACAGCACAGACATCAATTTGTTTGATGTTTCAATTTGTTTTCAAAGTTATTTTGTTTGTGACAGGGTTACATTATATAGCCCTGGCTAGCCTTGAACGTACAGAGATCCTCCTGCCTCTATCTCCCAAATGCTTGGATTTAAAGTTTTATTTAATATTTTATTAGCATATATTAAATATACATAACTAATTTTTAGCATTTGCATACAAGTACATAATATATATTGATCACAGTCCCCTCTCAAGGACCTCTTTTCCTCTTCTCACTTCCCCTGATCTCCTCATCAGCACAACTAACCCCCTCTCTACTTCCATGTCTTTTTGTGTGTGCCCCAGGGAGCTTTTTTAGTGTTGCTTACAGGAACGTGTTACCATTGGCTACACTACCGCAGAAAATAGCTTCCAAAGGTTCATAGGAAATAGCACTATTAGGAAATGTAGCTTTGTTGGAGGAAGTGTCTCACTTTGTGGGTAAGCTATGAGGTTGTAGTAAGGAGGCTGCTTGTTGGTTCCCGGCTGCTTAGCCCCAAAATAATCATACAAAAACTATATTATTTAAATCACTTGGCCCATTAGCTCTAGCTTCTTATTGGCTAACTCTTACATCTTAATTTAACCCATCTCCATTAATCTGTGTATTGCCATGTAGCTGTGGCTTACTGGGTAAAGTTGCCAGTGTCTATACCCAGTAGGAGCTACATGGCTTCTCTCTGACTCAGCCCTTCTTTCTCCCAGCATTCAGTTTAATTTTCCTTGCCTAGCTAAGTTCTACCCTATCAACAGGCCAAGGCAATTTCTTTATTCATTAACCAATAAAAGCAACACATAGACAGAAGGACCTCCCACATCATGAGGTCTCCTTTAATCAAGCTTCATTCAGTGTGACATTCAGTCTGCCTCCTGTTGCCTGCATACCAATATGTAGCAGCTCCTTCTCCAGCACCATGTCTGCCTGCACACTGCCATGTTCCCCATCATGATGATAATCGACTAAACCTCTGAAACTGTAAGCTGCCACCTCAATTAAATGTTTTTCTTTATAAGAGTTGCCATGGTCATGTACAGTGATATTTCATTTGCATTTAATAAATAAAGCTTGCCTGAAGATTAGAGAGTAAAACAGTTACCTTGGTCACCCTTACAGAGCAGGCAGTGGTGACACACACCTTTAATCCCTGCAGCCATATTAGTTTACCATGAAAATTGGGTGGAAGTAGTGCACATCTCTAGTCCCAGCACTAGAGAAGAATATAAGACAGGAGGTGACAGCTCTCAGACACAGACTCATTCTGAGGATTCCTTGAGGCAGGATTGCTATTTCAGATTGAGGTAGAGGTAAGAACCAGTGGTTGACTGTTTTCTGACCTTAGGGTTGAACCCCAATATCTGTCTTTGGGTTTTTATTAATGTTATTACATTAAGAGCCAGTGGCTGGCTGTTTTGGTTTTCTAACCTTCAGGTTGAACCCCAATATCTGTCTCTGTGTTTTTATTAATTATGCTATAGTTATGGTGTCTCTTCACATCAATAGAAACCCTAACTATTAACGGTATACAAGGTCTCAGGGAAGGGTGTGGCCTTATGAGGCCCTTTCTGCTCCATGACAGGATGTTAACGGGTCCCATCTTGTCAAGTTATGACAGCTGCTGTGAGTTAAAGAGTGAAATGGCCCTGTCTTGCCCCCTTTTCCAGTTCGCACCCCCTGGCGTAAGAGGGTAGACTTAAACAAACCCAAACAGATACTGGAAGGGAGGAATTGTTCCCTTTCGTAGGAAAACCAGGTTCTATAACCAGAAGAGATAAGATGGATTCTGACCAGAGGAACATGACACAGGACATGCCACTAACCAGGAATTGTACCTTGAAAAGGGCAAAAGCTTCCCATGAAAGCACATAGAACATTCTTGCAGAGTCCCCTCATGAGGCCTTAGCTCACAGATGCTCTGAGCGTGTTCTCACAGCTTCAGCCACTCATATCTTACAGGGATGATGTCTACTGAAACAGCAGCAATTTTATAACTATGCTGAAAATTATAAAGTGCTCCTGTTTTAAAACAAAAAGAGAAAATACAAACTCAGAAAAAAATATTCAAATATACTTCATAAATTACAAAAATTTTAAACCAAAACTCTTTCATACTTTAGGATTTTATTCACCCTTCACCAACCCTGCAACTGACAAAGGTCTGATCTCTAAAATATATAAGGAACTCAAGAGACTAGACGGTAAAATGCCAATTAACCCAATTAAAAAATGGGGCGCTGAACTGAACAGAGAATTCTCAACAGAAGAAGTTCGAATGGCCAAAAGACACTTAAGGTCATGCTCAACCTCCTTAGCTATCAGGGAAATGCAAATCAAAACAACTTTGAGATATCATCTTACACCTGTCAGATTGGCTAAAATCCAAAACACCAATAATAACCTTTGCTGGAGAGGTTGTGGGGTAAGGGGTACACTCATCCATTGCTGGTGGGAATGCACACTCGTGCAACCACTTTGGAAAGCAGTGTGGCGGTTTCTCAGGAAATTCGGGATCAACCTACCCCAGGACCCAGCAATTCCACTATTGGGAATCTACCCAAGAGATGCCCAATCATACAACAAAAGCATATGCTCATCTATGTTCATAGCAGCATTATTTGTAATAGCCAGATCCTGGAAACAACCTAGATGCCCTTCAGTGGAAGAATGGATGAAGAAACTGTGGAATATATACATGCTAGAATACTACTCAGCGGTAAAAAACAATGACATCTTGAATTTTGCAGGCAAATGGATGGAAATAGAAAACACTATTCTGAGTGAGGTAACCCAGACCCAAAAAGATGAACATGGGATGTACTCACTCATAATCGGTTTCTAGCCATAATTAAAGGACATCGAGCCTATAAATTTGGGATCCTTGAGAAGATAATAAGAAGGTTAACTCCCAAAAAAAGATATAGTAATCCTCCTGGATATTGGAAGTAGACACGATCGCCAGGCAAAATTGGGAACTTGAGGGTTGGGCAAGACTGGGCCAAGGGAAGATGGGGAGAGAAAAGTGTGAAGGGGAGAACGGGGGGAGCTCGGAGGAATGGGGTGCTTGGGATATAGGAAGGGTGGTTATGGGAGCAGGGAAGCATATATCTTAATTTAAAGAGCTACCTGAGGGTTGTCAAGAGACTTGACCCTAGAGGGGTTCCCAGGTTTCCAGGGAGATGCCCCCAGTTAGTTCCTTGGGCAGCTGAGGAGAGGGAGCCTGAAAAGGCCAGTTCCTATAGCCATACTGATGAATTTCTTGCATATCACCATAGAACCTCCTCCTGACGATAGATGAAGAAAATGACAGAGCCCCACATTGGAGCACCGGACTGAGCTCCCAAGGTCCTGATGAGGAGCAGAAGGAGAGAGAACATGAGAAAGAAAGTCAGGACTGTGAGGGAACCTCCAGCTGGCGACAGATGGGGAAGGTGACTGAGCCCCACATTGGAGCACTGGACTGAGCTCCCAAGGTCCTGATGAGGAGCAGAAGGAGTGAGAACATGAGGGAGAAAGTCAGGAACGAGAGGGGTGCGTTCACTCATGGAGACAGTGGGACAGAACTAATGGGAGATCACCAACTCCAGTTGGAATAGGACTGATGGATCATGCGACCAAACCCGTCTCTCTGAATGTGGCCAACAGCGGGGGCTGACTGAGAAGCAAAGGACAATGGCTCTGGGCTCTGAGTCTTCTGCATGGACGGGCTCTGTGGGAGCCTTCTCAGCTTGGTCGATCAACTTCCTGGACCAGGGGCTAGTTGGGAGGACCCTGATCTTAGCATAGAGTGGGGAACCCTGATGGCTCCTTGGCCTTGAGAGGGAGGGAGGGGAGGTTTGGGTGGAGGGGAGGGGAGGGAAGGGGGAGGAGGAGGGAAGGAGATGGAAATTTTTTAAATATAAAAAAAAAATAAAAAAAATAAACCATGAAAAAAAAATAAAAAATAAATAAATAAAAATGTTACCAGGCTAACATGATTTCAGAGTTATGTTTAAATGATGTATATACAGGTATTTTTTTAATATCGGCTCTTTACAGGAATCTTGATCTTCTTGTAAAATCTGCTACCATAGTAATTTCAGCCAATAATTAGCTCCTTGGGGAAACTCTCTCTCCTCACAACTTCGCATTCAGACAGAAAATAGCCTTTAGCTCCTCCACCTAACCAAGTCACAGTCATTATGCAAACGCTGTTGCTCGTTACCTTTGTGAAGAAAACTTAGTTTTTCCATTAAATACTTGCAGATTTTACATCCACCTTTTCAAGATATTATAGGTTAAAAAGGATTTCATTCAAAGTTAATTGTTAGCAAGTTTTTAAAATATTAATATGCCCCAGAGTTTGTAGCTTAGAAAATTATTTGAAAAATAAAAACCAAACCCTGTTCTTTTTGTCCCCATTTCCCAATCCCCTGTGGCTAGAAGCTATATGCAATAACCATCCTTCCTTCTTACTAGGGGAAAAGGACTATTTTTGAGATAAGTGTATCAAATGTACCTATAAATGACTCAAATAATATCATTCAGTGTAAATATTAAATTCTAATGTAAACACTTTATCATTTGTAATATTTTTTAAAAAAATATTTAAAATCTATTTTAAAGATAACACAAATGTAATATTATAAAATAAAGGAAGATGCAGGGAAAAGATAATATAGTAAGTAAGTTTGGGTCCATGATGAGGTTGGTACCCGTGTATCCCAATCAGGACAGTGATGAGATTTTTGACCATGCATCCCATGAAGTCTACTTCATAACAGGGTTCCTAAGCCCGAATGGAAAAATTTCAAGATATTTGAGAACAACATAAAATACTGATGAGTAAAATAGAATCCTGAACTGTAGATAAGAGATGTCTATAAAGATTAAAACTGAGACACCCTATTGCCACCCCTGACTCCCTCTCTCCTTCTTTCTTTCTTTTTGCTCTCTTATGGATGCCAGATTTTTAAAACCTGATATTACAAGCTTGACTCTTCATTGATTGTGATAAACTCAGACCAGAATGATTCTATAATTGTTTTACTATAGATCTGTTTTCAGCCTATCCTAACACTATAGTTTCAGTTGTCTAAAAAGATTTGTTTTAAATAGCTCTATGTATACAGTAGGATTAAGCAGAATTAAAATCAGAAGTTCAAGGCACCAGACCTAATAGGAGACAGGGTAGGCTTCGTTCCAGTGCAGCAGAGTCTGGGGAGACCAAGGGGTCATTGATTATTGAATGTGGAATACAGAAAGCCCTTGAGGGAGTGCAGATGGGGGAAGTGGGAAAGAGTGGGACGCCGGGAGGACAGGAGAGGCAAAGAGAAGGAAGAGGAACAGAAATTTAAAGTCAAAAGGATAAATAAAGATGAAGTTAGCACTAGGAAAGATTTAGCATACCATTCAAATATTTCTCTTCATAAAAAGTTACTGGGGATGCTTTCTCTTGTGTATGGGAGGGGGCACATGTGTACTTCCCCATATATGTGCATGTCAAGAACAGAAGTCAATAGTAGCTTTCTTCTTCAATGGCTCTCCACCTTATATTTTGAGAGTCTTTCACTGAACCTGAGTTCCCCACTCCAGGTAGCCAACAAGCCCCTGGGACCTGCCTGTCTTTACAAGTGCCAGCACTAGGCTTATGCATGAACACTGTCATACATGGCTTTTCCATGGATACTGGGGACCTCAACTCGGGCATTCAAACTTGTGGATCGAGCACTTTACTCACCAAGTCATTTCACCAGCTTACCTATTTCTTTTTAATAAGCACTTGTTAACTTACAGATTCAAATTTCATTCATTCACCTTTCTTTAAATGGCTTAGAACATATTCATTTTTCTCCTCCAGCAAGTTAGTCACTATAAAGGAGAGAATCCAGGCTGCTATGAGCAGAGCATGTCAGCACACAGTCTCTGAGTAGTGCTGTACTTAGAAATAAGCCAGGTATGGTGTTAAACTAGGGTATGGCTGGATTCTTGGTGATCTTCTTTAGTCCAGGCACCATTAAGTGTCCTATCCCAAGCCCTCTCCAAGAAGACTGCTATTCTTATGCTGTTAACATTACTAACTAAATCTACTTACTGGCAGTCCAGGTCAGTTAGCCTTTCTCTATTTCAGCATTTACTGTAAGACAAGAGTACTACATCAAACCCAAAAATACAGTTATGGAAGCAAAATTAGGCAGTATTGCAAAGTATCTAACTATGTACCTGTCCATCATGGAATGTGTGGGCTACCAGCAAAGAAAGAAGACTGGGCCAAAAGCACAGAAGAAGGCACTGTCTAGTATTTAGTAGATGAAAGTCATTTCTTAGAGTCAAAAGCCGGGTTTTCACCCAGTTAACCCCATCTTCCTGTGCAAACGAAGCTATCAGTGTCTCAACATCTCCAAAATATGGCTGATTTGATGTAAAAGGTCGCAGGACTGTTGTGATGTATACCTTCAATCCCAGCACCTGGAAGGTGGGGATAGTAGAATCATGAGTTCAGGGCCAGCATGAATTACATAGTGAGATACAGGCCAATCTATGCATGTAAGAAAACATGCTATATTTAAAAAATAAAATAAAGCTAAAACATTTTTTCAATCTAGACAATCCTGTAATTTCAAAAATACTGTAAATTTAAGAACTTTCTGATTAATTTGTCTTTGTTTTACTTTTAAAAGTTTAGTTTTATTTTTAATTGTGTATCTCTGTGTGTGTTGATGTGTCTTTGCATATGTAAGTGCAGTAACTGTAGAATCCAGAAGAGGGTGTCAGCTCCCTTAGTCTGTGAATGTGGGTGCTGGGATCTGAACTCAGGTTCTTTGCAAAAGAACACATCATAAAATATGTTATAAATTATGAAAGAGAATATCTGAATAGTCAATAAATATTTGAACTGGCTATATTTTCTTAATTAGCAATGAGACATGAATTAAAACTACAGTGAGGCCGGGCGGTGGTGGCACAACCCATTTAATCCCAGCACTCGGGAGGCGGAGGCAGGCCGAGCTCTATGAGTTCGAGGCTAGCCTGGTCTACAAGAGCTAGTTCCAGGACAGGCTCCAAAGTTCCTGTTTCAAAAAACCAGAAGGAAAAAAAACTAAAATGATATGTCTACTTCATAATAACCAGAATGGCAGAAGTAGTGCCAAGTGTTGATGAAGTCTGAGAGCTCCAATATTCAGGTGATATTAGAAGCAAACTTCAGAAACTAATAATACATAAACCAAACACACAAACATATCTCTTATAAATTCTCTTAGTTCTCTTATAAGTCAGTAACTTCAATCTCTGACATTTATCCATCAAAAATTCATATATGTATTTGCACTCCAAAACACACACAAGATATTTATAATACAATAAGTGAACAAACTAAAGCTATCATAAAACAGTTAAGTAGCGATATATTCATGAAGTAGAACACTACACAGTCATGGACGTGATTAAACTATAAACATAAATAATATGGATCTATCTGCATGAACTACTAGATCATACCTTCTTCTGTGTTTTTTGGCCCAGTCTTCTTTCTTTGCTGGTAGCCCACACATTCCATGATGGACAGGTACATAGTTAGATACTTTGCAATGCTGCCCAATTTTGCTTCCATAACTGTATTTTTGGGTTTGATGTAGTAGTCATGTATTATACTAAATGCTGGAATAGAGAAAGGATAATTGACTTGGACTGCCAATAAGTAGATTGAGTTATCAGCCCAGGTTTGACACCAAGCTATCATAGACTTAGAGCAGCATAAGGATAGCAGTCTTCTAGGAAAGGGCTTAGGACAGGACACTTAATGGTGCCTGGACTGAAGAAGATCACCAAGAATCCAGTTGTACCTTAGTTTAGAACTGCACCTGGCTTATCTGCAAAAGCAACATTACTTGCTCCTAACAATGAGACATTTCTTTAGTCCCCAGGAATGGCCTTTACATTGAGGAGTGATAAAAATGTTTGTCACTAGGCAGGTGTGGCTTTAACTCCCAGCTCTGCCATACTGATCAGAAAACTGAGCAGAAGTTATTGCAGTTCCCTGAGAATGTTTGCTCCTCTGAGAAGTGGACCTAAGCATCTCTAAGTGTGAGAATTCCCCTGGCTTCCATCCTCCCAGCTTTCAGTAGCCCTCCACGTTGGTTGTTTTGTTTTGTTTTCTGAGCCATAACTAAAAGACCCTAAATAAATCATTTTTAATTCTTTCTACATATATTTAATATATTTTTATCAAGAATACAGCAAATTATTAACATTGCCATGATATCCAGTCTAATGAAAAATAATGGGTATTAAAGTAACAATGAGTTACACAAAATGATTTCTTTAACTTCACTACCAAACTGGTGAGATGAGACAGCTGAACAGCAGATGTGCACCTCTGACCAATCTATCTAGAATTACAACCACTGCAAGAAATACTTTTAAAATCGTGTAATGAGCACTCATTAACAATGAGGTCATGAATGTTGTTCGCTTCTGAAAGGCCCCCAAAGTGAATATTAAATGCATATTAGAGACTTAGAGACTGTTCTCAAAAAAAAAAAAAAAAAGGTGCATCAAATGTTCAGGAAGATTGTTGGTGAATAAAGAAACACCATTTCAAAGCCAGGAGTAAAAACTACATCCTGGCTCACTTTACAGTTCTCGTGTTATTAGCTCAATAGGTTTATTTAAAAATCTTTCTGATCTTTTTCTCTCAGTCAATGAAAGTCAATTCTAAAAAGTAAAAAACCTGTAGGGCTTTTCATTTTCTATTAAGTACCATCCACATACCAAACATCAATAAAATATGACAGTCCAGGACCCAACTGTGGCAGCCATTAAAGTATTCTAATGCCTTGCCCACCACATGCCCAGAACAAACACCAAAGCCAGTGGGAGTGGAGATCAATCAGGAAAAGTAAGAACATGAGTTTAATCCAAGGACCCGACACTACCAAATGAGTTTAGTGCCTCTTAGTTCTGACTACTTGCAAAATCATAAAACTTTATTCAAGATATATAATTGACTTAAGAGGAATTAAGAAAGTGATTATTTCTGCTCTATTCAGTGCCTGGAATAGTTCAGGAAATAACAGTAATAATGCTTACCAATTTTTTGGAGAATTTGCAAGGGTTTCAAATCACTGACTGATGCATGTAACTGATATATGCAACCTGATTGAATCCTTTAGACAATCTTACAGGTGAGGAAACTAATATTCTATGAGTTCAAATTAACTTGACCAAAACACACATTAGATACACAATGGAGATTATGGAAATGGGATTTGAATTCAGATGTTTTATTTAACTTTCATTTATATATGCACATATTTTTTATTTCAATAGTTATCTTTTCTTCTAGACCAGTGTTACCGTAATTGAAAAATGGCTATGAATTTTTAGTCATTCCTTCCACTTAAAGTTATAACTAACTTTTCTCCCTTTGAATCTAGGTTTGCCTTAAGTTTTGTTTGACTCATTCCAATGAGAAGGCAATAATTGAGTTGCTTCCCAGACTGCCACTAAGAAGTGATATGAAACCCTTGCAAATTCTCCAGGAATTGGTAAGCATTATTACTGTTATTTCCTGAACTATTCCAGGCACTGAATAGAGCAGAAATAATCACTTTCTGGTTTTGCTATTGCAAGAATGCCAGAACATCCTTACAGTCATACCACAGTAGAGGGAGAAGTCAAAGTCACATAGGAGGTCACATGGTGAAAAACAAGAATTATTCAAGGGTCCCGGTAGTCACCAGCAAATGTAAGTTGTGTCAACATCACTGCAGCACAGATCAACACAGGAGCAAAACAAGGCAGAAGATTATGGTCTACTGAGTATAGGGAGAAATAATAAATGGTTATTGAAAACCACTCAGTTACCAGGGGTGTACGGATAAGTATTATACCGTGAGATAACCTAAAGACTCGCAATTTTATTCTTGAAAAGAGACTACTTGGTATAATAATACAGAAAATACAACTGAAAAAGTTAGAGATCAGATGGTGTAATTGTTTTTCTGTTGTGCATATTTAACACTCACAGCCTCGCAAAGGCTCAGATACTGAAACCATGTGAGATATTTAAAACATGTTTGGCCAACTGCTGTTTTATGAGGATAAAAAGCATCTCTAATTGTAAAATACGACCTAAAGAGAAAGAGACACAACATGCCAGTTTCACCCCAGGTATCAACTTGATGACATCTTTTACCTTCCAGATGAATGCTTTCTTCTGTTTCTCAGCTACTCACTAAAATCAGAATAAACCACGGGACTTTCCTTATTCATTCAATTATGTGCTCATTTATACACTTAAGAAGCAAGTATTTTCCATCGTGGACCAATTCCTGTGTTAACTTTGAGGGTTATACATTAAACTAAGATACCCTCCTTTATACCTTTAGCAGCTTTTCGTTCTAAAAATGGAATATTTTTTGCTTAATTCCTACTCATTCTGTAGAGTGTATAATGGAAATTAGGAATTTTCAGGGTGGTATGTGGAAGGCATTAGAGGTCTTGCCCATGTTTTCAACGTTCACAATTAGTAATTTACAGAGTAGATTATAGAATATATGCACTGCATTTATGTGTTTTTAAATATTTAATTTTTATTTTATATTTATATGTATGTGTGTGGAGACCAGAGGTTGTTGGGTCCCCTGAAGCTTGAACTACATATAGACAGTTATGAGCTATGTCTTGTGAGTGTTGAAAACTGAATCTGTGTTCCCTACAAGAGTGGAAAGCATCCTTGGCATTCTTACTACTGAGTCACCTCCCCACTCCCTGTATTTGTGTTTTAAGACTTTATTCTGCTCCCTAAAATGCTAACTGCAAAATGTAAATGATGGAGGAGAGTCATCTGTCTATGTGTTACTTTCATTGGTTAATAAAGAAACTGCCTTGGCCCTTTAATAGGACAGAAAATTAGGTAGGTGGAGTAGACAGAACAGAATTCTGGGAGAGAAAAGGCAGATGCTTCAGGCAGTTACCATAGGCAGTCACCATGCTTCTCCTCTCCAAGACAGATGCAGGTTAAGATCTCTCCTGGTAAGCGACCACATCATGGTGCTACATAGATTACTAAATATGGGTTAAAGCAAGATGTGAGAATTAGTCAATAAGAGGCTGAAACTAATGGGCCAGGCAGTGTTTAAATAAATACAGTTTCCATGTAATTATTTCGGGTGTAAAGCTAGCCACCTGGTGGGATGCTGCCCCACCACTCCATTTACAGGTAAACATAAAGGCAATGTGCATTCAGTTGCTTTTGTTTTCCTTCTTAGTTCTCCATAAGACTACTAATTTTCTAACATTTCTGGCTCAATGATAGACCCTATGTTTAAAAGAAAAACATGGAAAGTAACCAAAAATGATACCTAACATCATCCTCTGGCGCCTACAGTGCATTCCCAGGCATGTATGCATACACGCAAGTGCATGTGCTTCCCCCACACCTCCCACATACATGACCCCTCATAACCAATGCACATATGTAAAAGAAATATAATCCCAGTAGTTGAAACCTGAGGTAGAATGACCACCCTGAGTTTGAAGACATCATGGGCTATTTAATGAGTTCTAAAACAGCTTCAACCATACAGTGGGATTTTTGTCTCTCAAACAGAAAGAAAATAAGGACAAAAATGGAAAAGAGGAGGTAGATAAGGGAGAGAGAGAGAGATTAGGTTAACTAGGGAAATAGAAAAAAGGCTATATTGATAATCAATTAAAATTAAATTTGTAAACCACTAGCAATTGTCTGGACATGTGCACCCATCAAGTCAGGCCAAAACACACGTTTTAAGAGTCACGTGCTCTCTTAATCCTCAGAACTGCTGCAAAAGCAGCAGCTAGAAGTTAGCTGCTTCTAGCTGCTCGTGAAGCATGCGTCTGTGTCAAGCTTTCCCTGAGATCCCACTACCACCATCTGCCCGTGTGTCTTCTGCCTGCCTGCCTCTCCTTTTCTGTGCCCTTAGACATCAAGGGAATATGACAGCCAGACTGAATAATGATTAAAGTGCCCTGGGCTGTCACTCTTTAATGCTAGCCATGGCAAAGGTAGCAGACTGGAAAGCAGGCAAACCTTGTTTCTATAAAATAAATTAATTGCTGTAAGGAAAACTGGAATATATTTTCTTCTGAATATTAACCCTAGCAAGAGCAAGATTTGGGGGGGGGGGCATTTTTTTTTGCTTACATCCAGAGCTACCTACAACTGAAGTGAGGATCCTCAGTAGACAGCGAGTACCTTCTATCCTCCTCCTTTCAGAGATGAAAGACCCCAAGCCTCAAATGCAACAGAGTTCCAGGCATGGACTTTTCCAAAAGGAAAAAATCAAAACCCAAAAAAGACCACAAGTTCTTTTTGAAATATGGAAAAATCCAGGCTTCTAAGAATGGCTCCTTCCCAGACACACTAATGCTTTAAAGACAAAAACAGGTTGTCATATTTGTTAGGATGAATAAACAGCCTAGAGCAGGGCTCTCTCAAGCCTCTCTTTTTATGCTCGAGAACATCATCCCTATAGCTTGCACCTCAGAGGCAAATGAGGGCAGAGAGATGAATGATGGGAAATTCCTGGCAAGATCAGGAGAAAAGCCGTAAGTCCATAGGGTGGTTGGTACACAGAACCCAGAATAGAAGAACATCAAGGATAAAGACAGGTTCTGGGGCTCTTCATGTAGTTTCTCAAACTTTATTAACAGGCAGCCTGGAGTAGTTGTTGAGCATACCTTCCATCTTGGTCACTATCGTAGGTTGCATGGGTGTGTCAGTGAGCAAGCAAAATGTCTGCTCGTGTTACAACGTGAGGGACTTTGAGGATACAGATGAACAGCCAGTTAAAATGAATACCATATGAATGTGAGAGTACTTCAGAAACAATAAGTCAGGAAGAGAGGGCACGGAATGACAGGCAGGCAAAGGGTAGGCGTGCCATTTTCACTCGGCATTCAGATAGACTACACAGAGAAGTCAAGGATTGAAGAAAAAATTAGAAGAGTGTAGTAAGGAGCAGACGGGCTGTGTCCTGCCACTCAGCTCCTGGTCACCCGGCTAGCTTTACCCCGAAATAATTACATGGAAACTGTATTCTTTTAAATACTGCCTGGCCCATTATTTTCAGCCTCTTACTCACATCTTGACTAACCCATATCTAATAAACTGTGTAGCACCACAAAGTGGTGTCTTACCAGGTAGATTCTAGCATACGTCCATCTTGGGCTGGAGCTTCATCGCGTCTGGCTTCTCTCTGAGGAGAGGCATGGCGGTCTGTCTAACTTAGGAGAGGCGTAGCATCTGACTGAGCCATCTACCTCACTTCCTTCTTCCTGTTCTGTCTACTCCACCCACCTAAGGGCTGGCCAATCAAATGGGCCAAGCAGTTTCTTTATTAGCCAATGGGAATCCTCCATCATTTCCCCTTTTTCTGTTTAAAAAAAAAAAGGCTTTAACTTTAACATAGTAAAATTACATATAACAAAACAGTTATCAAGTAAGAATTAGTTATAATATTTATATCTACTTTATCTTTTATCATAACTAAGGAAAACTATAACTATCTATCTATTTTTCAACTCCATCAAAGACTCCAGAAGGATATAATATTACCTAAGGAAACAAGAAATAAGCAACTTCCAAACTCTAGAAATGACAGAGACATCTCGCTGCCTGGACAGTCACCCAAAGTTCTTTTGTACTGTTGGGGCATCAATCTTCGGCCTACAGGCCCATAAATATCCATCAGACATTTCTATGCAGCAGGAAATTTCGAAGGCAGTTCATTCACTATCTGCTGTGTCCTTCAGAATGTCTCGCAGACTCTTTCTTGAATCAGGAACCCCAAAAGATCATCTCATATTTAGTCCTCTCTCTGTGGGTTCTTCGTGTCCAGTTTATGCCAACAGTCCAGGCAAGAGCAGTTTCTTGCCCAAGTGGCTATCAAACTCCATAAGGATCCTCTTCGATGCCCATCTTCCTCTTGAAGTAGATTGGTGCTGCCAGGAGCTGACGTGTCTCATTGTCATGAAAAGCCTTAAGTTATTAAAACATCTAAAATGCGATATTCTGTAGTCTTTGAAAGATATGAAGAATGCCTATGTAACTTAAATATATCTCTATATAGCTAGAAAATCTAACTAACATAACTACAAGTTTTACTAATATTGATAACTATCCATTAACAACCTATATACATTACATTTTTAAATGAACTACACAATCACAATACATTAATCAGTATCAGAAATATATATACATATAACAAAATTGACCTTAAAATCCATACCAATGCAAATTATTCATATCTATATCATATCCCCCTTTAAATATAAAAGAACATTTATAAACAATATTTGGGAAAATGGGCGCAGTTATTTCTCTCCAAACTGCTTCCTGCTGAATGGGGACGCTGTTAATCAGATCTTTCATAATGTAACCTGTGTGCCAGGTTC
Source organism: Arvicola amphibius (assembly GCF_903992535.2). Classification (NCBI taxonomy): domain Eukaryota; kingdom Metazoa; phylum Chordata; class Mammalia; order Rodentia; family Cricetidae; genus Arvicola; species Arvicola amphibius. The sequence goes on along the minus strand of NC_052048.2, from coordinate 40,424,045 downwards.
ATCTTAGTCATCAGTTGGGTGAAGTAATTTTCTGAAGTTGTTCACAGCAACCTTTCAGGAGGGCGTGGTCTATCATACCACATTGGGATAGAAGCAATCCGCAGGGTTTCATTTTCTGTAAAAACAAAAGAAACTCCTTTCCAAAGCATTATGTCCTTAGATCCAAATTTTAAAGTCAAGGTATTTTCAAGATATCTTTCTTGGATTAGTTCAGCAGCATTTATAAACAAATATCTTTTAGCAGCTGTTGCTCCTTCCTCAGCATTCAAACAATTCAAAGAGAGCATAATAGTATACATCATCAAGATTCTCTGTGTATTTTCCATCTTTGTGCAGCTTTATTTTAGCCTCTATTTCATTTATTTTTTACTTTTATTTTTTGAGACACGTTCTCTGCATATCTTTGTCCTGGAATAACTCTTTAGACCAGGCTGTCCTTGAACTCACAGAGATCCACGTCTCTGCTTCCCAAGTGCTGGGATTAAAGGTGTATGCTACCACACCTTGAACTCACAGAGATCTGTTTGTCTCTGCCTCCCAGGCATTCAGATTAAAGGTGTATGCACCACACCTTGAAGTCACAGAGGTCAATCCACTTCTGCCCCTTGAAATCATAGAGGTCAATCTACCTTTGCCTCTCAAGTGTTGGGATTAAAGGTGTGTACTACCACACCCAACTGCTTCCTTTTTTTTTTCTTAAGAACTTTAATTTTTAGCCTACATATATTTCCAACACATTGTAAACCATTTTGACTTTTCTTCGACTTTGAATCTTTCTTTTACTGTATATCTCTCTTTTTCTGACTATATGAGTCTTTAATTTACCAAACAATATCGGTAGGACTAGAGCCGTGGCTTTGACAGCAAGATCCAGCCCATTCCTTAGCTTTCCAGCCTCATTGGCAGAGGTACTGTCTGTACCCATGTTTATCACCACAACTCTGTGGCGGTTCAAGGTCCCTGACAGCAAGCAAGCTGCAACAGTGTTAAACAATCAAAAGCTCCATAGTCAGGACTGCCTGCTTGAAAGAGTCAGAGTTTGCTCTGGCAGGATGGCCCAGAAAGCCAGCATTTTAAAACAGCACAACTCTTTTCCTGCTACAGCTGAAAACTGAAAAGCATGCGTTCAGCTTTTCATCAACACCGTTTAAGTGTTTTGTGGCAGGACCTCTTAATGAGCCGCAGGGTTTTGCAGCTGAAGCTGAGTCAGGAAGCCTCTCTTAGATGAGAGCGCTTGCTCAGACCTGAGAAGTTGCTGTTATCAAGAAAACATGCTTTACTCTAGTCTTTCCCAAGCTTTCTCAAGCTATCTGTGGATCCAGTCATCCACGTGGGCGCCATTCTGTAGTAATTAGCTGTGGGCCGGCTTCCCACCACCTGCTAGCTTATGTCCCGAAATAACAACACACAAATTGTATTCTTTTAAACACTGCCTGGCTCATTAGTTTCAGCCTCTTACTCACATCTTGACTAACCCATATCTAATAAACTGTGTAGCACCACAAAGTGGTGTCTTACCAGGTAGATTCTAGCATACGTCCATCTTGGGCTGGAGCTTCATCGCGTCTGGCTTCTCTCTGAGGAGAGGCATGGCGGTCTGTCTAACTTAGGAGAGGCGTAGCATCTGACTGAGCCATCTACCTCACTTCCTTCTTCCTGTTCTGTCTACTCCACCCACCTAAGGGCTGGCCAATCAAATGGGCCAAGCAGTTTCTTTATTAGCCAATGGGAATCCTCCATCAGAAGAGAAGGGAAAAGGCTAGGGCTTGGGAGAAAGAATATGAAAGGCAAAAGAAAGAACAAGTTCAAAGGTCACAGGGAAGGTTCAAAGGAAAGCAAGGAAGGTTCACAGCTGGAGCTAGAGGCAGTGGCAGCGACTGGAGAGGAGGTCAAAAAGACCTTTGGAATAAGACTGCGAAGGGGTTGATAGGATCTCAGCTTTGCTTTGATGAGGGACATCCTTGGAGAGCATTAAGCGGTGGTTTAATGTCTAATGTGGCTGCTGGATTGGGAAGGTTGGAGTGAAGGACTAGTTAGGACCTTAAAATAATACTTGTTGTTACAGGGAATCCCATCTGCATCTCAGTTTCAGCTCAAAACCACTGCTTTACTTCCAATAACACCAAAACCTTCAAATCACTTCATAATAGAATTCTTCGATTCTTCTCTTTCTGCTATGGTCTTACTCACGTCACAAATCCCAAAATATACTAATAAGTATTTTTCTCTAAAGGAACATACCTTTCAGTGTTGGACTTGAGAGGAAGAAAACTTTAATTTTTGATATTGTTACCCAGGCAAAACGTCCCACTGTTGTTTTCATATTTCCCACTTATTTCTTCATTATGGCCACAATTAAACATATACATTGTGTGTATGTGTATCTTTGTATGTCTGCATACGTACGTAGGAGACACAAGCATGGATGTATGTCTGTAGGGAGGTCAGAGGACAAGCTCAGGTGTCGTTCCTAAGGAAGCCTTCTGCGTTTTTGTTTGAAACAAGGTCTCCTGTTTGCCTGGGAGTTCACCAAGTAGCCTAGTCTAGCTGGCCAGGGAACCCTAGGATGTATCTGTTTCTGGTTCCTCGTCTTTCCATTGTATAGGTTTCAAGTAGGCACTATTCTGCCTGGCTTTTACACTGGCCTGAGAATCTTTTAGGTACGTGTTTAGTGAGGCAAGAACTTTACTGCCTGATCTATCTCCCTAATCATTAACTTAAAACGTGAAGACATTCCTCAGAGCTGGTTTGAAGCCCTAGTCTGCTAATTCCATCACTTCTACCATTCCTAGATCTGACTATGTTTTCTGATTTATTTTCTGGGTCACATATGCTTTCTTGCCAGACTAGAAAAGAGGCTCATATTTTCTTTCTGATTAGATCCTTGACTTTCTTGCTCTATATATAGTACTGAAGTTTGTGAGTAGACATTTCCTGCAAATAGATACATATCTTAAAGACTTATTTTAACCAATGTGAAGGTAGATGTAGTACAACTTTATTTTACAGTTAGTCTAGTCCTCCTGTAACATAAACCTCCTGGAGCCTCCCCTGAGTGCATGGGTACTTGATTCAGTCAACTCAATACAGCTGAAACCTAAATAGTTCCCACCTCTCTCCAAGATCTGGTAACCACATAGCTCACAGTTAACCAGACCATTGCCAAACCTTCTGAGTTCCATCATAGGCAGGAGCATTTAATGAAGATTCCAGAAGAATTCCATGTATGCTTCTGTAGCCATCTTATATATTGCTATCCCTCCTCTGATGCTTTCAGCCACAACTTTAGTGCCCCACCTCTCCCAAAGTTCCAAAACTTATCTCTTCAACTCGGAGCTCCTGGTGGGCTTTCCAAGGGTTTTCCATCTCTATGGGACAGCTCAGAAAGTGCCTTCCAGCTCTCAAAGCTTGAGCAGTTTAGGTATCACTGTAATTGTTGTCTTCCTCTCAATAAGTAAAGGATTACATGGCCAGTTTCCTAACAGTCTGAAACTATTTTAATACTTGACATGTTTTCTAGGGTTTTTAAAGATTATTATCATTAAATAATAGGGGAGCAATAGTAAACCAAGAACCAGAAGTATCTGTCTACATCTTTCTCATTTATAAATGAAGCAACAGACACTCAGGGAGGGACTGTCACTCAGCCAAGGTCATACAACTCAGGACATTAAACTCAGGACATACCGTTCCTAACTCCAAGCACAGCATCTATTCTCTCCGTTAATGTGTTACCTCCTACATGATGATGGATGTGGAGTAGTATACTCATCTCCTAAAGCTGCTGTAACAAATTAACACAAACTGAAGAGCTTGAAACAGCAAATGCCTTCTCTCCCAATTGTAAAGAGAAGAAACCCAGAGTCAATGTATTGACAGTGGTATTCATTCTTGATGTTCTGAAGAGAGAATACTCTATAATTCTCTCCTTGCCTTTGTTGTCTATTTACTATTCTTGGAGTGACTTGAATTATAGATATAGCATTCTTAATTCTGCCTTGTCTTTATGGACCCTGTGCTTGATGCCGTCAGTACTTCTTCTAAAGGCAATGGTTACTGGAATTAACACCTATCTTTTAACTTAAGATGAATTCAACTCTGAGTCTTGATGCATCTGAAAAGAACTTTTCTTCAAATAGGATCACATCCACAGGTATTGGATAATTAAGACTTGGATATGTCTTTTTTGAGAAGTAGCACAACTTGACTAGCTGTGGATAAGAAGACTAGCTAATACTGCCAAGGTCATTTCATGAGTTGGAAATGTACAGTTCACATAAAAAAAAACAGACTCTTTGAAGCTGATTCCTGATGGGTCTACTTTAGAGATTTTGAAAGAAGAGATTTAGGAAAAACACAAAAGCAGGTTGATCATGTTTCATTTCCTCTCAGCCTAATTGTGTTACCCACACCCTCTCACTGTTTCCTGCTTCATGACTAAACACCACTGGTAACTTGCAGTTAGCCCCTTATTTCTCTAATAGCCCAATCAGGCATGCTTTAGTCTTAAAAACAGAGGTTTAGTAAGAAAAAATTGTTAACAAGACCTTACTTGTAACAAAAAATTGTCATTGATGCAGTGGATATATTTATTAAAGGAACCCAACTCAAGTATGTCCTTAAAGGGAGGGGAGTTGTTTGTGATATCTAGTTACTATTTAGCTACCATTCCTCACTCCCCAGTGACCTTCATTTTTTCAAATGAACTTCTTTCAAATATTTTCCAACTTTCTCAGCAGGTTTATAAGATATTATGAGACAAACAATAAGATTTATCCCATAAGAAAAGAATAGTAATGAAACATGACAGGGTGGTAAAGGCACTCCCATCCAAAAAAAAAATCAACCCAGCACCCAAAATTTCCCAATAAACCTAGAACATGGCCCTGAGACCCTTAAATAATCATTTAAAACTGCATTTGCTGTGAAAACATACATAGAGCAGAGCCCTCAGAGCTTTAAATAATGGTCTGAAACTTCATTTGCTATGAACATCCACAAGATTGTAATTAGGAACACATCTTTAAACCCACATTTCACCTGGGCTGTAAGTCCTACTGGGCACTGAACAGAGGCAGTTAATTTGGTTTGCTTTATGATCTGGACCAAACACCAACATTAAGTGAGGTCAAACAGAACACCCACTGGCAATCCTCACGTCTCTAAAGCTGATTTAAAAGAAATGGGAAAATTGAGTTGAATAGGAACTGCACAAACAGAGGCTCATTTTTAATGAAAAAGAAAGCCTGCCAATACCAACCCCATTGTGACAATGATACCCCAAACTGGAATAGAATATAATAGCTGGCAAATCCAACTGCCCCCTTCCCCGTGAAAACACAGCAGAGGGAACAATTTAGAAGAATATTGACTTAGTACACATAACATGAGAATCCTGGTTGGAAAAGGTGCCTAGAGTAAGACAATAAAAGGTAGACAAAGGAAGTTACATACACAGCTAAAGTAATCAGAAAATAAGCCAAATGCCAAAGCATCACAGAAAACTGATCATAAAACGAAAATAGCGATCAAACTCCTCATTTTATAAATACTGACAGAAAGGTAGTCACTTAAAGTCACAGTGATGGAAAAAGGTGGGAGCGTAGCCCACAGCCTTTACTGCTGCATCAACTCTGTGTATGTGTGTGTGTGTGTGTGTGTGTGTGTGTGTGTGTGAGAGAGAGAGAGAGAGAGAGAGAGAGAGAGAGAGAGAGAGAGAGACTTTCTCCAAATTCACACTTAGCTGTTCCCATTCTTCCCCTTCCTCATCCAGGCTATATCTCACCCAACCCCTAAAACTTGTATTCCTGTTAGCAAAGACAACTAATTTTTCTCCATTTCTGACTTCTCTGCACTCCAAGCCTAAAGCCAATGGTCTAGATTTGTGTTTCACAAACATCTCAAACTTAGCATGTGAAAAACGTTAAGTCCCAAAGTCTATGCTTCTGCCCAGCTGAACTTTGGCGCTAGACCTGCTCTCCCCAGCTAAACTCTAGTTGCTAGACAAAATGAACTCTCATCTGACCAGTTCCTAAAGCTGCAAGTCAAGGCATAAGTTGAGGTGTTACCTTTTCTTTATCCTACCCTACATCGAGTCTATGGGTAAAGCCATTCAAGTGTCTCTGCCCATTTTCACTTCCATATTGATGGCCTATGCCATCAATATTTCTCATAAACACTACCTATTAACTTCTCTTTGCTATGATTTCTTAGACTAAGCTATTTGCCACACAGAATCTAGAGAAATCTTTTCAGAAAATTCTATTTAGAAAGATAGCCAAACCTTTCCTCGCTGCCCAAAAAGACAGACATCATTTGGCTGTTTCGTTCTCTTACCTCATTGCATGCTACCCTCTGACTTGCCCCCACTGCTGGAGCCCTGCTGCATCCTAAATTCCTCTATGTGTTTTCCACTTCAGAGCCACTGTGCATGTTTCTCTCTTTATTGGGAGTGCTCTTTCTGGTTTGAAAGGCTGGTTTCATTTATACTTAAGCGCTCCTATTAAAAGTCCCTTATAAAAATAGACCTTCTTGAACTACCCATGGAACCAAAACCTTAGCTTGCTCCTGCTGTCCTTTCTACCAGCAGCTTTAATTGCTTCTGTCATATCATTTATGACAACCTTTAGACATTTATTGATTTGGCTATTAGTTATCATCCATTATAAGTCTCTCAGCTAAATGCCGAGGATATTCAAATCTGTCATCCTCCGTGTCACTACCATGTCTTCAGTGCCAAGCATATAGGATTTGATACATGTTCTTTAACATAATAAAAACAAAGGACATGCTACGCTGTTCTCTCCACCCAAAGAGGGCAAAGACTACAGGCTCATTCGGTGCCAATATATTGGACACAACAGCAGGAATATCACTTCTGAAGGTTGCTAAAACACCAAAGGGTTGACTCTTAATCTCAGGAGATCCTTGTTAAACAGCATCTCATCCATCAAGGATGAATTAAATTCATCCCTGGCTTGAAGAAAGAATAAGATGACATCACCAAGTCTCTTCCAATCTTATGACTGTATGAAAAATCCATAACCTTTTATTCCTACAGCACTCTGATAACAAGGTAATTACCCTTTTAATGAAAAAGAAATCCTTTGGCTATCTCTTCTCATTGAGTTATAGACCTTTTATTTGAATTGGAGCCTAATAGACATCAAGAACAACTTCCTGCCTGCTGCCTGCCAGATGAGAATGACATTGTTTGTAGGACTCAGACGAAACTGCTGATGGAATATCCTCCCCGCCTTCAGAAGTCACAAATCACTGCAAACATCGAGTCTGCAGGTATTCACTGGGCATCTTCTTAATCTTTTGATCCAGTATCTGACAAAAAGAAAAACAAACACTTTCTATCTGTTCAGCCAATTTGAAATTAAGCCTCTGTGCAGATTTGCTTAGACCTGTAACCTTCTCCATCACAACTCTGTTGACCTAGGTCAGCAGGCTGGACTCGGTCCTAATGGCAGAGCAGTTTCTGTGCTGCAGTGGGCTTGTTCTGGAACCTCAGTCAATTTCCTTGGTGTCTTAACAACTATCAAAGTCGCCAGCATCCATTTCCTCTATTCCTCAAAGGATCAATTTATAAAGCCACAGCACTGACATCCCACCTCAATTCCAACAGAAATCACTCTCTTCTGGTTTGTAAACGCTGCATCCATCAGCATCAGTTCGGATGAATCAGCTGACCCACTGCACATACAAGACTATCACTAACCTCACTTCCTCTATCATATGTTGCATAATAAATCTTGTTCAATTTACACACTTATAGCTAAATTCACACTGTTCCTCAATTTTAATAATCTGTGGGTTCTCTTCATATAATTGTCAGTTGGGAGACATAATCTCAAAAAACAGCTATGCACTGGAAAACTCCATTGTTCTTAGTTACGATTCAACACAGAGTGACAAACATTTTGGAGCGTGAACCACTTTTCTCCCCTTGAAAATCTTTGCACAACTTTTTATATTCAGTACCCAAGGTCATTTTCTTTCTCTGTGTGCTAACACAGAGGACAGTGAGGTCACATTATCTAGAAAAAGCCCTCTACTGACAAAGATGTTTTTGAAAAGTCACTCAGAAAAAAAGCTCTGTCGATAGCCTTATTAAAATAAAATGTCACATCTTTGTTATGTTAAAGTCTCTGTTTTGCAGTTAAAATACTGGTCAATTCTATATACAATGACAAGTCTTTTAAGAGTCATGTTTTGCTGCAGTTGACTTAGCTATGCATAGAAGAAAGCTATAAATTTAGACTCTCTTGGCCCATCTGACATTTCTTTACTGCGTCATGTAAGGCTTTTTGAAAAAAGAACAAACCTACAGAATAAGATGAGAGATGGGAGTTATACTGAACACCAGATAATGGAAACCATAGAAATAATTATACTGGTTTCATCTCATTCAGGCTAAAAGAACTAGATATTGTCCCAGCCAGCCAGCTTTCCTATCTCTGTAACAAAATACCTGAGATTGGATCTGTTCTAAACAACTGAGATCTAATTTAGCCACGAATCTAGATGAAGTTGAGAAGTCCAAGAACACATCATTTTCATCTTCTCAGCATCTAGAGAGAGCCTTTTGCTCAACAATAATCTTGTAGAGGCTGTCACATACAAAACAAGACAAAACAAGCATGCTAGAAAGCTCCAAATACTATTAAAATAAAATTTTTGAGATTAAGTCCCTAACACATAAGATTTCAAGATACATTATTAATTACTTTATTAATTACTTTGCTCATCTCTGTGATGGAATACCTGACAGAAAGCAGCATAAAAGAGGAAAAAAAATTTTTTGACTGGTTGCCCGAAGGAATCATAACCTGGAACAGCAGCAGGTGGTTTTATGATGGCAAAACCATGAAGCAACTTGCTCAGATTTCCCAAACCAAGAAGCAAAGAGATTCAACCCTGAACTGGGGATCTTGAGATCCATTCCAGAAACATCTATTTTCTCTTACTAGACACCACTCCCAAAATGTTGAGTCTCTCCAAATACTGTCAACAACTGGGGACCAAGTATCTGTGGGGGCTGTTTCACATCCAAATAACAACATGAGTACACATTTGCACTCTGGAAGGTCTCATTTTTGTTCATTATTAAAACAAAAGAGCTAAACTTTTTACATTGGTGAGTATTTAAGAAATTGTATTCCCACACAATATTCCCAGGACAATAATTATTGAAGCATTTCTTACAATATCTTTGATGGAACTGAAAAGCTGTAGCAGGCTATTTTTTGGAGGGGGGTCACCAATCAGCTCCCAAATGATGCATGATCATTTTTGAATGATCTGCCTAGCTTAAGTTCATTTCTAGCTAACTCTTTTAACTTGAATTAATCTGTTTCTCTTTATCTACCTTTTGCCTTGAGGACTTTTATCTTTTCTTTATTCTTTTGTGTCTGCCTGTCTGGCAGCTGCCTGACTAGCCCCAGGTATCTCTCTCTTCTTCCTTGTTCTCTCCTCCATTTCTTCTTTTTCTTTTCTCTATATTCCTCCTATTTATTTTCCTCTTCCCACCAGCCTTGCCTATCCCTCTCCTGCCTAGTTATTGGTCATATGACTTTTCACTAGACCAATCAGACCTTAGGCAGGCAATGGAAAACAGTAACACATCTTTTCATAATTAAACAAATGTAGCACAAACAAATGTCACAAACCTTTACACATTTAAAGTGATATTCCACAGCATAAATAAATGGAACAAATATTTACAAAGTTAAATATATACTACAACAAAAAGTAAAATTCATATTCCCTTAAACTCAGCCATTTCTCTAAATAAATTATAGCTGTCTACTTACCCATGTGCAGAAAAAGAATTCTTACCATGATGCTCATTATAGGATTGTTCATGACAGTAAGGGCATCAAGATTTACAGAAAGTGCCACCAAAAGAAAAGTGTTACATATACGTGTGTAATAATTTTAAATAGTGAAGAATCTTCACAAGGATAAAAATCTGGGAAGATGACTACATACTAAAAATAGTACAATCCAACATGTACAAAAACTTTTTTAAAAAAAGATTTAAAATTTTTAAATTTAAATAAAAAGCATACACATTTAAATGTATATTTTTTCGTACTTTTAGCTAAGATCAGTAAAAGTATATTTCAAAAGGTTATTTAGAAAGTACTTAATAGTCATTGTTTGACATTTTTACGTACTTTAAACCAGTATATTTACTATAAATACATGGTTTAATAATTTTAAATAATATATTTTCTATAATAAACCTGGTAATTATAATAATATTTTTAAATAATTGTTAATCATGTTTAAAAATATATAAAGAATGCTTACACCTTGGCGAAAAAATTAGTAACCCAAATTTAATATGGACAAAAAGACTAGAATAGCTGTTTCTCTAGAGAATATATAAAAAGGAGTAAAGGAACAAACAAAGCTAGAGACCAATCACCACTAGAAAAATAAAGGCCAACATCACAACGAGTTACCACTTTACACCTTCAGGATGTCTGAAGTAAAAAAGACAGACAAGAACATGTGCCAATGAGATTATTAAAATGGTGGAACTCTCAAGCATTTCTGCTGGGGAAGGAAAATGGGCTGCTGCTTCAGTGAAAGTTTAGTAGCTCCTAAGAAAGTTCAACATGGAGTTATTATATAAACCGACAAGCTGGCCACATAGAAAAATCGGGACAGAGAGGCATCAAAAGTGAGAGGCAAACCCAACAGGATGTGTGCAGGTATGTGGAGGTTCCAGGGAACAATAACCATTAATAGCTGTGGCCATAAAGCTGTCTTGTGGGGGACAACTCTTATTCTTAAATCAAACTATACATATATACATGTGCATGCAATCACCATGTGTGTACCAAAACCTTATAGCCACAGGAATGTCTATAAAGTGTTATCAGAGTGCTTTAGCCAAGTCAAAACAAGTGCCTATTTAAGGATGAACAGCTATATAGAATATCATATATTCCTCCCATATAATATATTTCTCCCATCAAAAGGAATGAAGTGATGAAACATGCTACAAGAACTTATGAATCCTGGAAACATTATAACTGACAGAAGTCAGACACAAAGGGCTTGTGGAGAGACTACATTTATATGAAGTGTTCGAAAAAAGCAAAACCACAGGGAGAGAAAATAGATTGGTGTTTGTTGGGGCTGGAAAGTAGACAGGGGTTTACTGAGAATTGAGAGGTGAAATGTCCCAAACACATCAGTGACAGCTACAGGACTCTGAAGAGGCAAAAACCACTGAGTTGCAGTCTGTAAGAGGGTGAAATTCATGACATGAGGAGTATTCTGCATTAAATCTTCTATTTAAAAAGCACCTACAATGTTGATCAAAGCAATGACAGTGAGAGAGGAGATTAACACATTTTTTGAAAATAAGAAAGTATACATACATTATTGTAATTAAAATTATTGTTATATATGGCTTATATAATTTAAAGTATATTAAAGGGGGTGCTGCATTATGAGAAAAGCAGAGTAGAGTATTTTAATCTTTCTAAAGGACAGATATCCATTGCAGAAAATAAGCACTTCAGGGTAATCTCCTTGGCTCACATATATAAAAATGTATAATCCACTTCTTTTTCTTCTAGGAATTTATGGTGCATACAAGCATAGAAACTTATGAGTTATTCACCATTAAAGAGTGGGATAAATGCTATACAACTAGACGGTGCCAGCTCTGGAAGCTCCGGGGCAGAAACTCAATGAAGAAAAACTGAACTTTTAAATATCAGCAGAAGATAGCCAAGCATATGAGAGGGTAGGGCAGAGAGGTAGCAGAAGAGAGAGTCCGCAGAAGCAGCATGAGCCAAAGACTGCAGATACACACATAGACACACACACACACACACACACGCTGGTGTGTGGTGTTTCAAGGAAACAGTGACCAACAGTGGCTGGGACCACAGCAGGTATTTAGTGAAAGAGTTTCTTTCAGATACTAGTACATGGTGAAATCAAACTGAAAATGTCTTACACAGTGCCTTGCACAGAAGGATTGAGGACAACACAAGAACACAATCTACAGACTCAAGTAGACAGGACTCATAGGGGCTCACAGAGACTGAAGATGCAATCCCAGAGCTTGTAATCTGAGCTAGGTCCTCTGCATATATGTTATTGTTATGTAGCTTGGGGTTCTTGTGGTTCTCTTAACAGTGGGAATGGGGTGTCTCTGACTCTTTTGCCTGCTTGTGGCATCCTTTTCCTCCTACTGGATTGCTTCACCCAGACTTCATGGGAGGGTTTGTGCTTAGTCTTATTGGAATATGTTGTGCCTTGTTTGGTCAATATCCCTGGGAGGCCTGCTCTTTTCTGAAGGGAAACTGAGAAGGAGTAGATCTGAGAAGGAGGGAAGGTAAGAAGTGGGCGGGGATTAGGTTTAGGGAGATGAAAAAGTGATGGCTCTGTGGGATAAAAGCATCTTCTGTTCTACCAGATATCCATGTTTGGTTTTCAGGGCCAACATCAAGCAGTTTACAACTTTATGTCTAGTTCCAGAGGATCTGATGTCCTTTTCTAGCCTCTACTGATACCTACAGATGTAGGTGTCTACACCACACACACACACACACACACACACACAAATAAATAAATAAATATCTTAAAAAGAGATAAGATGGTGTTTAGCAGAGAAGGGAAAGATGAAGCAAAGAGACTGGAGGTTGGGAAGCACATTAGGATCCTCTTCCTAAGCTAGGTGAGAGATGGGCACTTCTAAATAAAGACAGCAGTGCTGCTGTCAAGACACACTTAAAAAGAACAGAAATGCCTCTGCGACAGTTGCAGACACAACAGTGTTCCCAACCAAAGAAGCCTGGAAGAGGGTGTGATGGGGGAGAGTCTTCTGTTTGTGTTGATTTCATTCGTTAATAAAGAAACTGCCTTGGCCCATTTAATAGGCCAGCCCTTAGGTGGGTAGCGTAGACAGAACAGGAAAAAGGAAGTGAGGTAGATGGCTCAGACAGATGCCATATCTTTCCTCTCTGAGCCAGACGCGATGAAGCTCTGGCCTAAGATGGACGTATGCTAGAATCTTCCTGGTAAGGTACCACTTCGTGGTGCTACACAGATTATTAGATATGGGTTAATCAAGATGTGAGTAAGAGGCTGAAACTAATGGGCCAGGCAGTGTTTAAATGAATACAGTTTGTGTGTTGTTATTTCAGGGCATAAACTACCCGGTGGCTGGGAGCCAGGTGGTTTGAAAAGCAGGCCTGCCCGCAGCCCCTCACTACAGAATGGCGCCCAATGTGGGGCTCGAACCCATGACCCTGAGATTAAGAGTCCCATGCTCTACTGACTGAGTAACCTTAGTGGTACCCAGGATGTCTGCTAAGCAAGTGAGGCAGGCACACTCTCATCCAAAAGCACCCTGGCTATGTTTCCTGACATGGACTCAAAGCAATACACAGCCCACAGCCCTGTCTCTAGATCAATAAGGCAATGAAGACTGACCTTCAGGGATTCAAATTCACTATGGTGAATTTAGATTGCTCCTATTTGAGAATCTTCCACAGATTGAATCCTTTTCGTGTAGCCACCCCTATTTTTTCTAGTGAAGCACACATGATCTAGATTCAGGCTATGTAGTAGATGTTCTTTTTTTTTTTCTTTTTTTTTGTTTTTTCGAGACAGGGTTTCCCTGTAGTTTCTAGGGCCTGTCCTGGAACTAGCTCTTGTAGACCAGGCTGGCCTCGAACTCAGAGATCCGCTTGCCTCTGCCTCCCGAGTGCTGGGATTAAAGGCGTGCGCCACCACCGCCCGGCTTAGATGTTCTTAATAGGTGAGCAAATGATTTGGGTTTGGTCACCTAGTACTATATCACCTTTGCCCCAGAAATGTAATATAATTGGGACCATTGAGAATAAGATCCAAATACTGTTTCAAATTTCTCAGTTTGAGAAATGTCTTCAATTTCCTATGTTTAGATCTACAAGAAAAATAAATATAGGATGTTTCCAAGGATGTTGTGATGTTCTACCTGGACAGATAGCCAAAGCCAAAGGGAAAAGAATGGAAAGTTAACAGTGGAAATGTTGAGCCATCAAGCCACTCGTGAAACCTAAGCTGAACCTTTAAATGTTATACAATCTAGTATCTTCTCAGTGCTTCAGCCATTTTCAATGTTTCACATGTTTTTGGTATGCAGCCAAAAGCACCCTCCAAAAAACGAAAACAAGAAAGAAAAGGAAAAAAAAACACCTGCCAGCACCTGGATGGGGTAGTAGATTGTGCTGAGCAGACAACTAGAATGCCTTCCAGGACAAGCAATGCTTCAGATGGGGCAGTTCCTCTGGAAGGATGTTCTGCAGCATCTAGAAGCAGGAGCTATTGTAGGAGCTGCCACACCCTGTGCTGCTTGTGTTGGTCTTGTAAATAAATAGTACACTTCATAGAGCAGCTGCGGACTTCAAACAATAAGAGAGGAAGCTAAATAGTCTTTGTGATCATAGCCTGACTCTGCTGTCAGCCCAGCTTTCCCACATTCTGGTAGATATAATGTCCTCTATCCTGACACTGTGCATTTAAGTTCCTCCCCTCAAATGCCCTCCCTCTTCAAACTCAGATGTTCCCATTCTAACTGTTCTTTGAGACTCACCTCCATGGAACCGTGTCTGATCATTTCAGTCTCCCCTGGTATTTTTTTTCTGAGTTCTTAGAACTTTTAGCCATACTATCACCTATGTAGCATCTGGGTGAAAGAGATGCATTTGCATATCTAGCATAGAAATACACTCCCTGAGGCTTGATTTCTATGCATGCTGCCAACCCCTGGGTGAGAACACAAAGAAGAATTTAAGGCTATTTTCAGGTTGATAAGAACACTGAAATTTAACACTATGAGAGGAGAGAAATAATATTCTATGATTTTATGGACCTTGTGTTTCTGCAAAGGGTATCCTGGAATAAAAACAAATACAAAGCACGATTCAAACTTCAAGACATTGAGATGCTGAGAACACACCTGCACTGCAGCTCCTTCTTTGTTCCCTCCCTCCCTTCCTCCCTCCCTCCTTTTCTCCTTTCCTCCCTCCCTCCTTCCCTTCCCAGGGTAGGAATGTATCCTGAGGATTCTGTGAAGGTAATCATAGAAATAAAGAGAATTGTACATCAACTATAAGCTCAGAAAAACAGACTTCAGGAGACATCAAAGTGTCTAGGAGATTGCTCTGATAGGAGAGTCTCTGGGAACACCCTCAACCAGCAACATCCATAAGGAACAACAACAGATAACAGCTCTTGGCCATAGACAACAGGAAAATCCTTTGCCTGGAGCTGCCTCTGTAAATAACAGGTAGATTTTAGCTGCAGTGTAAATGAAGATCATCTGACAAGGACTCAGCTTCTTGTCCTAGTGTAAGAGATTGTGCATACAGGATTACGATCCCTGCACTGATAGACTTAGATTAGCATCATAGTTCAGCTCCTGACTATTCTATGTCCTTGGAAAAATCACTTGCCCACTCTGTATGTTTTATGAGATATAGATAGAAAGAAACAGAGACAGAGAAAATACAAACACCTCAGAAGATTGTTGGACAGATAAAACAGGATGACACACATAAATCATTTTACTCCACGCCCAGCAAATGGCAGGTAACTTATACACTGCATCAATATCATCATTGTTATTAGCTGAGAAAAGATTACAAGGATTATAATTGCTAGTAAGGCAAGATACCATTAACTGAGAAGAAAAGGTATTGAACTCTTCCTTGGAAGCCTAGGGCAGTGACTAGAGACTTAAGCTTGACTGAGTGCTCAAATTGATCCTTGAAGCTTTACACTGTGGAGGCTTCCCATGCCTTTTGAAGATGTGGTTCATCAAGGGAAACTATAGACATTCTGTACTAAACTATTTGTGATATTTCACACATAACTTAATTTTGTTAGAATTCAAATGTCCACAACTTTCATTCATATCTTACACTTTTCATTAAATCCTGGAGCAATATAAATCAAAGTCAAAGAACCCTCATTAATCTTCTGGCTGATACTAAAGTCCCATTGTGGATGGTGCTCCTTGTTAGCTTCAGGAGATATGTGAGGGAAACTCAGGAAGAGGGTTGCCTTGATCATACTTGTCTACAATCATATTTTTGAATCTTAAATGTTAATTGATGTAGGAGGGTCAATCAACTTGGGTGGTACTATCCCCAGGCAGATAGGCATGGGTTGTGTAAGACAACTATCTGATACCTAAAGTTTCCTATAATGAATGCAAGTCAGTGTTGATATATATAGTTTGAATGAAAATTTCCCATCTAAATTGACAGTGTTGCTCCCAAGACCTAAAGACCATCTAACAAAAATCTCAACACCAGTCATAAGAAACCCTCTTCTGAGTTGTTATTTAGGGTTGCCTAACAGTCTCCCAAAACAATACAGGCTATTGCTCTTGGTTCTTCTACCCTGAGAGGTGAATGTTAAGTCCCTATTACTAAATATATCGTGCACTTCAGACACAGGGCACAGAGGACCTCAAGCTGGACCTTCCCCGAAAGCATCCTCCTTAAGGATTAGCTCATCCATATACAAGAGGCCTACCAACCACTAAACAGACAAGACCAGAAAATAAACCACCATTGACATATTACTATTAAGCACTAACCCCACAAAATAAAGAGTGTTGAAAACTGCAAGAAGGTCACTTATAGAGGCAGAATAGCAATTGACTATTCAACAGAAATCTTTAAAGTCAGAAGAACCTGAAAAGACATATTCCAAGTCCTGAAAAATCACAACTGCCTACAAAGACTGTTACACCAAGCAAAACTATTATTTATAATTCAAGGAGAAAGAAAATATTTCTAAGATTAAAAACAGACTAAATGGATTTATGACCACTGAGCCAAATTACAGAGGATACTGGAAGTAATACTTAAATCCAAAGAGAAGGCTAAACACACCCGGTAAATAACAATAGATCAATAAATACTAGGACAATTAACCAAAAGAAGTAAAAGAAAAACACTATAAAATAAAAAATTTACAAGAATTAATATACATCTTTTAATGGTGACTATGAATTTTAACTGTCACAATTACCCTAGACAAACCAAGGCTAGCATATCAAATTACCAAACTTTTACCCGCCTCCAAGGGACATACCTCACCATTAAAGATAGATACTACCTTGCAAGATAGGAAAACATAACTTCTATGGAAATGGAACTAAGAAACAAGCAGACATACCTATTCTAACATCTAACAACATAGACCTCAAACAAAAATTAGTTGATAGAAATGAAGCGCATCTCTTGTAGTCATCAAAGGAACAATCCACCAAGAGGATGTAACACATACATGGACCAAATATAGGTGTACCTAAAGTCACAAAAAATGCTACAATATGTAAAGCTACAGATGAATTCTAATATTTCACTTGTTTATTTTGTTTCATACCCAAAACAAGCACATCATAGTCCAGACTCAAAGCAATGTTGTACAGTGGCTGCATGTCCATCACCCTCGACTCAAGAAAGCTCACTCTAAGAGCCTATTTATGTGATAGCAGCATCAGTCTTTAGCAGCCAGCCCACCACCAGGATCAATCTGTCTCCTCCCCTCACCAATCCAGTCTTCTTTTTTTTTTTCCTTCTGCATCCACCTTCCAGTCAGGTGGTCGCACTGCAGGGAGCTGATAGAGAGTAGCAGAAAGGAAATTTTATCCCAGATTGGTCAATGAGTAGGTACCCAAAGCTTGTAGGGAGCAAGCCAGTGGCTATCCTTCAAATATCAGTCTCTACTATGAATTTCTATTCTGGAAACTGTGGAGATTTTTTTTCTGTTTCCAGTCTCTACTACATATCTGAAATGAAAAATGACATGTATGCCCTGGCAATGATGAAGCATGAATGGGCAGCCGTGTATGGCGGTTCTGTTGAACTTGTCCATACTGGGTTTCACTACATATCTAGGTAAGGGAAAATACCCAACAACCCCGCTGGCTGCACAGATCTGGCTCCTGGAGCATCTCTCACAGCAGCAGGGCCACCATTTGATTCTCTTTCAACAATGACTTTCACTTGAGCCAAGCAAGACGCTTTGATTTTAGCTTCTCCACCACCAAGGGAAGAGTGACATGCTACTGAATCTCTTCCTAGCTACTGAATCTCTTCTCAAGAACTGGGAACATGGTGGCAGTGGAGATTTAAAAAGCTCAGCTTCTGCTTTTCCCCTTGGCTTCCAAAGTCCCTAGAGCTCTTATCCTGACTTAGGAGCTCCTGTGCCTATTTGCCATTGGGGGGACCAAGTAAAAAGGAGAACAGAGACAGAGGAGGGGGCAGCCTTTCTCTGTTCCCCAGGATAAACGAAATTGACTTTGTGAAAATGGAAAGACCAAAGGCTTTTGATTTCTCATTTATATAAAGGAAAATGTTAGAGAGGCATGTGTGTCTATGCATGTGTTTAAAGTTTTGCATCTTTGATTTGTCTACATAAGCAATCCTTCCCCTGTTCCCTCTCCCCTGAAGCCTGAGTGAGATACCTGAAAAGCTGTGTTTCATTTAAAGGTATAAATCAGTAAAGGACTGGAAATTGAAAAAAAAAAAAAAGGAGATACAGAATACATGGTGCAATAGTTCTGAAAACACAACATATTGGGAGGTTGAAAATATTCATAGCTTCAGATGTAACTCTTTTCCTATGTAATTACCTTTCCAGCATAATCTGAAGAATAGATGAAATTTTCCATGGAAAACCATTCTTTCTACACCATCATGAAAAAATTAAAACAATTTAATTATCAGCTATAGAGACATGTTATATAAATTGTAGATCTTTGTTCATGACAAGCATTTTTAAAGAATGCTTACAAAGCATTTGCCCCCCATATGTGGGAGGGGTCATAGGTATACATGTGTGTGCAGTTGTGCATACTTCTGAGCCTAGAGATCAGAAGAGGACATCAAGTGTCTTACTCGATCACTCTCAGCTTTATCTCCTAGGGTTTCTCACTAAACATAGAACTACACTGTTTTATCTTCCCACAGCTCTGGGGTTACAGATGCATGCGTGACCACACCTGGCTTTTTAATGTGGTTTTGGGGTATTTAAACTCCACAGCAAGTGCTCTTAACTGCTGCACACAAACCATGATCATAATTATGTTAGAATACAAAGACTATTACTAATAATTAGTATAAGTAGTTTAATGTGAATGGTGAATTGGAGTGGTTTATTTTCTTGCTTATATTTATAAACTTTCTATGTTTTCTGAAATAATAATTTATTATTATATTAATTATAATAAAGTATTAAAATATTATTTTAAATTCTGTGTGTAAGAATATTAACCACTTTATGCCATCACTGGAGCTACGTGGGGAGAGTAACTTTAGGTAGATACTAGCACAAATCATGACAGATTAATACATAATGTATAAACAGAGTAGGGTAGTAAGTTAGGCAAGTAGGAAAGGAATCCAGCCATTTTTGAATCTAGGGGATGCTAGAATAGCAGACAAAGGCTTCTAAACTCTCTCCTCTGGACAAGCCAATGTTAATGAAATTAATGAAGCTAAAATATAACTCAGAGGTAGAATGGTTGTTTAACATGCATAAAGTGCAAGAATCAAGCCCAGCATAACAGAAACACACATACACACACACACAGGGGGGTGGAGGGAGAGAGAGAGAGAGAGAGAGAGAGAGAGAGAGAGAGAGAGAGAGGGTTGTTTTCTGTTTGTTGTGTTTTTTATTTCATTAAGGACGCCATCATTTGATGGGGTTAACCTACTATAGACCTTCTAATTCAAAGACGCTGAGGTCTGTTTTGCTGAGCCTATCCTGTCTCAGTGAGGCATGGATCTCTCAACTCACTCATCATTGCAGACATCATTTCCAGACAAAGCTCTGAAGAACACCTGGCCACCCAGGAACCTGGGGCCTCTCCCTTGACATTCTCATCACACTCGACTTTTTAAAGTGCTTATGACAAGACAATTAGGAAACTGTATCATCAATGTTTGTGCTAATTATGGTGGGGCTGTGTTTGTAACAATAATAAACCTCATGAAGAAGTAGACTCATAGTATTCGCAATTATTAGAAAACTAGATAGAATGCTTTACATATTTATTGGAAACAAATATTAAATAACTGCTTTGACTTATTACTTCACCGACAAGCTATGGAATAATAAAATCATCTCTTTCTACTTTATATACTTGTTTCCCTGTGATTTTCTAATAAAAATATCTGATGAAAACACATTTCTAAGTTATTTTCTATCAGTTTTTCAGGGGAGGTTTGTTGTGAATACAGATAATGCGGCTTATTATTATTTTCCTAGATTTCAGTGTATCTAACCAACTCATTAAAAATTCAAGTCAAAAGGAAAATTCCTGGAGATATAATGTTGATATGCCAGTTCAGAGAAAAAATACATAATTGCTTTTGTTGGCAACTATTGTCTGGAGACAAGAATTCTAAAGATGCTCCAAACACCCTTTGGGACCCTGGCACTATTCTGAGCACAAACTCTGGACCTTGCTTTCTTTCACCAATGCCTAATGATTTTTTTAAAAAGCATCATGTATTATTTATGAGAGCAGTTATACAGATAAATATGTTGCCTGGCACTTCAAAAGAAAAATGAAGAAAATGTTAGTAAATATAAAATCAATTCATCAGATATATTCTAAAATCATGACTGTTCAATTCAGAATGGGTTCCTCTATTCATGTGGGTGAAACACACACACACACACACACACACACACACACACACAGCTGGGAAACAACAAAAATAGACTTCAGTTTCCAGTTTCCTTAGAAAGACCATTGTACCAAGTTACTTCGTTGATGAAACTTATTCTTTCCTGAACTTGTAATGGGGCTCAGTCAGTAAAGTGCTTGCCTGGTATGCACAAGCCCCACGTTTGATCCCTAGCACCATATAGAACCAAGCAATCTGTAATCTCAGCACTTGAGAGGTGGGGGCAGAGGTATCTGATGAAAACTGAAAGCCAGTCTGGGTCATAGAAGACTCCACTTAAAAAATCTTATAATTCTTTAAGTGTGAGTGGATAATTCCTATATGTTTCTGATAAAATACTATCTGTTGGTCATTATGCTAAGAATTTAAAAAGATAATATAACAGCATGTTGCTCCTAAAGAACTCATGATTCAGGGAGCCAAAATGATAAGAAATATATGCTTCTTGCATAGCAACATGAGCAAAGTGACGGGAACATAGACCAGGAAGCAGTAAATTCTACTTAAAGGATGAAACTGGAAGTCCCAAGGAAATACTGATCCCCAAATGATGAATAATGGGTATTCCAGGAGAAAAGAACTGTGATACCAAAGGCATAGAAGTGAACAATGTGTCTGAGAAACAGTAATCATACAGCATAGAAGACATTTCACACCAGAAGCAAAAATAGTCTAGTCTGTACTTTTATATAACCCTAGTATGATAAAGCATCCCTATGGTTATACATGCTTAGTCCTCTCTGTGTTCCACAGGCACTGTGAAGGGTACCACTGTGTTCTTCCTTTGCCCATGATGCACCCTGTCAGTGATGTGGGATTTCCCCTCTGTATGCTGTGAATACCATTGTTGAATAAAGAAACTGCCTTGGACTCTTGATAGGGCAGAACTTAGGTAGGCAGGGAAAACTAAAATGAATGCTGTGAGAAAGGAGGCAGAGTCAGAGAGAAGCCATGCATGTAGCCAGGCCAGAGAAAGACATCAGACAGGTGGTAAGTCACAGCCACATGGCAATATACAGATTACTACAAATGGGTTAAATTAATGTATGAGAGTTCGCCAGAAATATACTTAAGCTATTGGCCAAACAGTATTGCAAATAATATACTTTCTGAGTAATTATTTTGGGGCAGAGCATCTGGGAACCAACAAACGGCCTTCCTCCTACACATTGGGAAAGGCTTTTCCCTCTGCCTCTACACCAGCCCCCCAAATGCCTGTCCCAGGGGATCTCTAGCATTCTCTGGGGGACTCCATTCTTATTTACTTTGTGCTTCTGTAGCAGATTTTGCATCTCTTGCTGGAGAATATTGTAATTCTTTGTTTACATACATATCCATCCCCAAACAAGTCTGTGAAAGTCTTAAAGACAACAGACTTTTAAATAATATTATGCTTGAAAAACGTGAAGGTGTGAACTTCTATGTGGCGAGCTGGGCATTGAGGATGACAGATAAAACACATGTTAGGAACTTTCGCTAAAAATGAATGGAGACACAGGTAACTCATCAGTGGAAGAAAAAGATTAGAACTGAAGCCCCTCGGGAAACATTTCCATTCCTCTTAAGTCCTAACTTAAATCCAAAGATTTCCTCACATAACAGCTTTGGCATTGATTTATAACTCTTCCTAGACAGATTCATAAACGCGGAGATTTTTCTTGCCACATGTTTAGAGCCCATAAAGGGGTGCTGCAGGGGTAGATCTTTTGAGTATAATTTAATCGTATTAAACAGAAGTGTGAGGGGAAGAAAATTACTGTCTAGTCTTTCTTTCATCACCAAGCTTGTAATCCATTCTAAAGGTGTTAAACTCACCAGTAGGTGTAAAATGAGAGGAAATGAATCTACTGACAAAAACAAAAAATGCAATGAGATAGTGAAGAAAAATTAATGCTGCACAGGCCTCGGATTCTCAGTCTTATTGTCTAGATTTGTTATTTTCATGAATGACCAGAAAGTAAAAAGCATAACCACTACTCCTAAATATAAAGATTTTATTAAGCTTTATTATGCTTGCGAGTGCCTGGAGACATTACCTGTCTTGTGACTTCACGAGCTATTCAGACTGCTCAATCCGAGAGAGAGGGAAACAGCTCATTAACGGTACCTGGTGTCAGGAGATGTGTTATTAAACTTCCCGTCACTCAAGACTCAACACCAAAGAACACTTAAGTCATTCAATACTTTCTGCCACCTACTTCTCTTCAAAATATAATAGCAGAAACTGTTGTTCTGGGAATTGCTTCTAACAATAACCCCCAAACCACAGCCATTTCTCAGCTGCCTTTTCATTAGCAGGAAAGACGCTCTCTGCCAGGAGAGGAACCGCTCGCTGAAGATGATTGGTGAGCGGCTGACACACGGGTGGTAAAGAAACATGCTTAGGCTGCATCATCAGCTGTTCAACTACTTCTGACAAAGTATCACACAATTGTACAATAGCTTATAAGCAATAGAAACTTATTTCTCACAAGTCTGGAGGCTGAGAAATCCAAGATCAAAGTGCAAGCCAACTGGCTCCTGGTGAGGGTTTGCTTTCGGGCTCAATATTGATGCTGTGTGGTCATGTCATTATCACATGGTAAGGGAGTGAGGTGGCTCCTGGGCTGGGTTTAGAAAGGCATAGCCCTTGTCTGTGGCCTCTTCTCTCAGACCTAATCATTTCTCAAACTTCCTAATACCATTCCATTCAAGATTTGGATTTCAAATATGAATCCGTGTGTTACACAATACCGAGACCACAGCAAAGTGACAGAATAAAATAATCCACTTAAGTGACTTGAGCAAAAGAAATGTACTGCCTCACAGATTTAGATCTCACAAATAACGTTCCCTTGGAGGTGATGTCTACTGAGGTTGTCCATAGGTTTGGAAATGACTGCTTGCTGAATTCTCAAATGCTTTTTTCTGTGTGTACACACAGAAAAAGATCAACTTCTCTGGTGTCTCTTTTTCCTCTTATGAAGACCATACCTCTCTTGGACTATGGGCCACTTTTATCATTTCATGTAGCCTCAAGTATTTTCTTTTTTTTTTTTTTTTTTTTTTTTTTTTTGGTTTTTCGAGACAGGGTTTCTCTGCAGCTTTTTAAGAGCCTGTCCTGGAACTAGCTCTTGTAGACCAGGCTGGCTTCGAACTCACAGAGATCCGTCTGCCTCTGCCTCCCGAGTGCTGGATTAAAGGCGTGCGCCACCACCGCCCGGCTCTCAAGTATTTTCTTACAGGACATATATCCAAATATAACCATATGGGAGATAAGTCTTCAACATATGAATCTAGAAGGGGACATAGTTCAGTCTAAGGTACGGAGGTATATAGATAGAAAGAAAAAAAAGATAGATAGATAGATAGATAGATAGATAGATAGATAGATAGATGATAGATAGGTAGGTAGGTAGATAGATAGATAGATAGATAGATAGATAGATAGATAGATAGATAGATAGATAATCTAACCAGTCAATAATCTTAAGGGCACAGAATTAGAGTCAGACTTGTCTGTGTAAATAAACCACTAATTTTGTGTAGTTAAATTAGCAAGTAGATTAAAATAGTATAAAAAGGAAAAACTGAGAAGTATTTTAATAGACCTCATGCTACTTCAAAATATTCCAAATATTTGTGTGAGCAATGAACATACAAAGTTCACAGTTCCTAAAATTTCATGTCAAGGAAACATTGTTCAAATATTTATTGTTTCAGGATTTTGTGTCGGTTACCACACTAGGCATTCTGCAGTATGGTGAATTAGAGTCTTGCTCTAACATGGTAGAAAGGAACTACACATTTGTGAAGTCATTCCTAATCTGCATTTCACAAAGGTACACTTGGGAGGCCTTTGAAAACTACACATCCCATATTCATATCGTATGAACCTATAGAGCCTGAGGTGGGAAGAACATGTGGAAAGGATGTAAGAGCTGGCGGAAGTAGATATCTGCAGCAAAACTAACTGTTTTCCATTCGTGACAGAGCAGTTGTACACATGGTATCCCAGGGACAGAACTGCATGCACAAGACTTGCAATGATGAAGGTCAAGCCATTCAAATCTCAACGTGGATGGCAAACAGACTCAAAGTCTTATCTCATCTGAGGAGCTATTGGCCGTTGCTGGATACTGGGAGAGAGAAAAACTTCTCTTCAGAAATGTAGTTTCTGAGAGGTTACCTATGCTCCAGTAGATGGCCTGACATTCAAGAACATACAGACAGCACTAAGTGATTCAATGAATGCTAGGGAACATAAAAAAGAGAGAGCACATGAAGTAGGTGGTGGAAGAGATAGAGGAGAGAATGGAGTTGGGTAGACTGGATCCAAACATACTGCATGCATGTATGAATATTGAATAAAATATTTAATAAAAATCTCTAGATGATTCTAAAACCTAAGCTCTATGAAAAAGCAATCCAGGCCATTGCCTGCCCCCTTCTAAGCACCAGTTCTTCTGGAAGATATTAAGTGTAGAACCTATTACCTCAGCGTAAATTATCTCACCAGAAGGCTAAAAATAAATGATCCTGGGCAACATGAGACTAATAGCAAGAGAAGGTCTGATCTAAGATAATACGCTGAAACTTAATAGCAGACACAAATCTCTTTGAAGATGTGAGAGGTTATTATCCCAGGATAGGTCACATTTCGCAAGCCAGGCTATTCTACTAGAAGTGCTTCCCGGTACCGAACCAAAGCCTGTCCTTCTGGAACTTGAACCCTATAGTTTTCACTCCCTGCCTTCTCTAGGGAGTGAGTCTGCAAAGCCTTAGGTCTGTAGCCCCCAGTTCTAAGTGGTGCTTGAATAAACCTAGACTAAGGCTGATTGAAACACCCAGGCTTGTGCCCAGAAGTAGACCGAAGGATTAATACTGCTTCTGTCACAGTGGGTTTCAGTGGGTGTAAGGCCAGAGCAGCTGTGCATCTATTGAGGTTCAGGTTCTTCCTTAATCCAAGGGCTCAAGGTCTAGTCCATTAAACTAGATGTCTGTCTGGGCTTCCAGTTCTCTACTTGTGCTCCCAGAGGACTCTATCCTGCTTCACTGAGCACTGATTTTCTGTTCAGCATATTTTATTTGTATATTACCTGTCTGTTGCTGTTGCTATCTGTACACTACCATTGCTTATACATGGAATCCATCCTCTGTGCATCTATTCAATGTCTGGGCTAATTTCCATTTATTCTTGGCATGTTCATGATGATACGTGAATCTCATATTTACATCAATCTCTGATTCTCAATTGGGATGCTTCTGCCTCCATTTTAGAATTAAAAATAATTTGTTTGGTTGGTGAAACAATAAGATCTACCTCCTCCCACACCATACCCCACTTTTACTAGTATTTAGTGTGTAGAGGCTATGGAAAACTGACACCCCACATCTAATCTACAAGCATCAATGGTACTCTGTTCCCCTGGACATTGCTACAGCTGAAAAACTTAGATGCTAAATTCATTAACATATAACCTTAAGGAATTTTTTGTAATGAATTCTAATATGCTATTTTCAAAATTTCTTCTAACCTGTGAATCAGGAGGAGACTCTAGTTTTGAAAATTGTCAAAATCATCCTCTTGAAAATCACTTCATCAATAATACAATGACCTTTTTGGGATGTGAGCCACAAGCACAAAGTTCCTATCTCGGTCTTCACTTATGATTTCTACTCCTCATGTAGAGGCAAGTACCTGACCACTCCATTACATCTTCCGTGGGAACCAGGACCCAAGCACTTACATATTAAAACACATACTACATTAATTTTAATAACTGTACACTTGCTAGACTTTTTATAAAATTAGGACATTACATTGACTTGCTTTTCATATGAAATTGTGAATTAGATAGACTATGCTGTATATGAATTATACTTGTCTTCAGGAATAAAGATGGCATTGCAAAACATCTGTTGGGAAATGAGATATTAGGACTAATAGTTTTGAGAAATGAGTATCAGTCTGTATTCAGAATGCAGTGAATTTCCTAACTAAGCCTATGAATCCTTGAAATGCCCTTCAGGTCTCAGTCCTGACATCAATGGCCTACAGTCCAGCTCCCAACAAAATATCCTCCATGCTCAGTCTTATCCCAGTGTGCATTTCTGCCACATCTACTTGATAGCTTATACCCTATAATTATAAAGTAATTCTGAAAGTTACTTGTGTAATTCATCTAAAGTAAAGGCTATAATCTCAACCATAGTACCATAGAAGAGATTGATCATTATTTTCAAGCCTACATTGCAACAGAACTTCCATATATACTAAACTTGTTTTGTATTAACAGTTCAGTGCCATAACAAGCATTGAACTCTTCTATCTCTGTTTGCCAAAGAGAATGCTGGAGGCTCTGAGAGTCTGACCATTTCAGAGTTAGCAAGAGAGAGCTGGAAATCAAGGCAATACCTTCAGAATTAAAAAGTGGTTCTTTTTTTATTATGTAATGGAGTGCACTAATGACAGGAGAAAAACATAACAAGAATAAAGTAAAGGACTCGGTTTGAAATGGCAAAAACACAGGAACACAAATAGAAGAATGGATACTCCTGGGTGCCCAATGTGTAAAATTAAATACTACCATCTAAAGATGTAACAAAAAGCAATCTTTTTGCACACACACACACTACAGCCTCAGCACATTTGCTTTTTTATTGATTTTATTGAGGTATATGTTTTTCTCTATTTCCGTCCCTTTCCCTCCCTTCCCCTTCAACCCTCTCCTATGGTCCCCATGCTCCCAATTTACTCAGGAGATCTTGTCTTTTTCTACTTCCCATGTAGATTAGATCCAAGTATGTCTCTCTCAGGGTCCTCATTGTTATCTAGGTTCTCTGGGATTGTGAACTGTAGGCTGGTTTTCTTTGCTTTATGTCTAAAAGCCACTTATGAGTGAGTACATGTGATATTTGTCTTTCTGGGTCTGGGTTATCTCACTCAATATGATGTTTCCTAGCTCCATCCGTTTGCCTGCCAATTTCAAGATGTCATTATTTTTTTTTTCTGTTCTGTAGTTCTCCATTGTGTAAATGTAGCACATTTTCCTTATCCATTCTTCAGTCGAGAGGCATTTAGGTTGTTTTCAGGTTCTGCCTATGACAAACAGTGTTGCTATGAACATAGTTGAGCACATGTCCTAGTGATATGATTGAGCATCCTTTGGGTACATACCCAAAAGTGGTATTGCTGGTTTTTGGGGATGGTTGTTTCCTATTTTCTGAGAAATTGCCATACTGATATTCAAAGGGGTTGTACCAGTTTGCACTCCCACCAACAATGCAGGAGTGTTCCCTTTACCCCACATCCTCCTCAGCATAAGTTGTCATCAGTGTTTTTGATCTTGGCCATTCTTACAGGTGTAAGATGAAATCTCAGAGTTGTTTTTGATTTGCATTTCTCTAATGGCTAAGGATGTTGAGCATTTCCTTAAGTGTCTTTCAGCCATTTTAGACTCCTCTGTTGAGAGTTCTCTGTTTAGGTCTGTACTCCAATTTTTATTAGATTATTTGTTCTTCTGATGACCAATTCCTTGAGTTCTTTGTATATTTTGGAGATAAGACCTCTGTCTGATATGGGATTGGTGAAGATCTTTTCCCATTCTGTAGGCTGCCATTTTGTTTTGTTGACAATGTTTTTTGTTTCACAGGAGCTTTTCAGTTTCAGGAGTTCCCAATTATTAATTGTTTCTCTCAGTGTCTGTGGGGTTATATTTAGAAAGTGGTCTCTTGTGCCAATGTGTTCAAGTGTACTTCCCACTTTTTCTTCTATGAGGTTCAGTGTGGCTAGCTTTATATTGAGGTCTTTGATCCATTTGGACTTGAGTTTTGTGCATGGTAATAAATATGGGTCTATTTTCATTCTTCTCAAGGTATGCCAGCAACATTTGTTAAATATGCTTTCTTTTTTCCATTTTATATTTTTTGCTTCTTTATCAAAAATCAGGTGTTCATAGGTATGTGGATTAATATTGGGGTCTTCAATTCTGTTCCATTGGTCCTCCTGTCTGTTTTTATGCCAGTACCAGGCTGTTTTCAGTACTGTAGTTCTATAGTAGAGTTTGAAGTCAGGGATTTTGATGCCTCCAGAAATTCCTTTATTGTACGGGATTGTTTTGGCTATCCTGGATTTTTTGCTTTTCCATATGAAGTTGACCATTCTTTCGAGGTCTGTGAAGAATTTTGCTGGGCATTGCATTGAATCTATAGATTGCTTTTGTTACGATTGCCATTTTTACAATGCTAATTCTGCCTACCCAAGAGCATGGGAGATATTTTCACTTTCTGGTGTCTTCTTCAATTTCTTTCTTCAAAGATTTAAAGTTCTTTTCATACAGGTCTTCCATAGCCTCATTACATACAAAGGCCAAATCCCAATGCCTCTCAGAAGACACACCGGTGTGCTGCCCCCTAGTGATAAAAAATGAGCAAGCTTGCAGGTTGTTACTGGATTTGTTACCTAAATTGCTTCTTTGAGTTGAGGACAACAGATTTTTCTTTTTTATCTTCAGTGACAGACAGCAGTGGTGTTAGAAGCTTCATTTCACATTTACCAGTAAGTGGCTCAATGGTAAGTTTATGTTGAAAGAAACATTTTGGATACATTAGAGTTCAAGAAATTCCTTTGACTTAACAAGTACAATGTCACCACAACTGAAATCTTTAGCACTCTTATTTGAATTCTACTTTGAATCTAGTTGAATGGACACAAGTAATCAAGAATTAAAATTAGAATCCACATTCTTCTAACTTCAGTGTTGAATAAGCCTTAAAGTTCACACAGGGGCAAAAACATGCACCCACATGACAAATCTGAGCCATGACAAAGCTGCTGCCTGGAGAAAGAAAAAAATAAAAATTCTAAGACTGTCTAGCATCAGTGAGAAACAATCAATGTCATTATGGATCAGTAATGTCTGTCAGGAAAGGGCAAGATGATAGTTCCATCGGCAGCATTCATGCCATCCTTGGGTTAAATCAGACCACTATCCCTAAGCTCCTCTCATCTGCTTATTTCCCAGATGAGGAAACTGTGGACCAGGGAGATGGTTGAAACAAGACTTACAAAAGGCCATGGTGCAAAAGGGTCTCTTGTTGTAAGCCACAACAAAGCAAGCCAATATGGAGTTTCCTCACGGGCTCTGAGCGTCCCTTAATTGCAAAAGGTTCTGCAGCAATTAACCAATTAAGCTACAACCAACTAAATTAGCCTCTCCCTCACTGCTGCTTTCCCTGACGGCTGTCAGATTGTATTGTTGGCTCCAACCCTTTGAACCTGCTTTGATTCCAGGGGTCGCCTGCCCGATTCACGGATTATTCTTTGTTTTACTTTGTTGTGCTTTGTTCTGTTCTGTTTATAATTGCTCAAAGACAGGCTGCTAAATTTGATCAGTCTCGGGAATTTTCCTGCTAACCTTGTCAAAGAGCTCACTGATGTTTGAAATCAGGCGAGGTCAAGCACACAAGTAGTTCCTGCACTCCGGAACATTTGCTGTCACTCGATGGAAGTTTCTTAGTTAGACCTCCAGTAACAGTGCTCAAGAAATTCCAGCCCGGATCCCCGAAAATGAGAGATGCTGTTTAGACTAGATGCAGGTTTCTTATAATTCTTTGTGGATACCACTGTGTTTATCTTCTTCCTTCCAAGGAACAAAAGACTCTCTGAAAGGTATGGGCGCAGGCAAGTTCCCTTCATCTTACAATCGATCTTCTTGACGATCTGTTCATAAGAAACTAGAATTTTGCATTATGGAGTCATTTCCATGGTTACCTATTGATTTCCTATAGGAAGCACGCTGTTTACAGGGCGGCATGCCTTTATCTTGGAAGGTAAATCACCTCCCAGCGTCTGCTCTCTCTGCAGCCTGAGGCACGTAAAAAACGAGCTCCGCAAAATTACTAGAATGAGATAAATAAATGATTCATGCAAGTTGGTTTTGCATGAATAAGTGATTAATCCCCTCTTTCAACCTTGCTAAGAAAAGAATGCAGGATTAATGTCATTCTATGCAAATTGAAGCCCACTTTCCTGAATTCTGACCTCATTATAGGTAGTGGGAATGCAAAATGCACGTGAAATTTTTTGCTGCTAAAATAAATAAGTAAAAGCTGCTACTGAAAATCCAGGAGCCACATTTTCTTTATAAGTTTGACCTGCACAGACATAAATCGTAAATCCCCTAAAGTTTAACCCAGAACCTCCTGTATGTTCTTTCAGAACCTTCCAAAGTCATCTAACCCTAATGGTCTAAAGCAAACAGCTATATTTTAATCTTTAATTTAAAACATTCTATATGGCAGCCTCGGCGTCCTGAACTGATTAAACTAATAAAAACAAGACACCTAACAAGCCGTTGTCTCAGTATTTCAGTTGAATGAAAAAAATATAGAGACCATTCAATTCATCAAGTAAAAATGCTCAAGAACTCAAGGCAAACATCAACAAAATGATATTTCCTTAACTGGGAAGCAGGAAATGGCATACCCTTCATTAGAAGGCTGGCTCAGCTCTAAACAAGAGGCTTAGGTCTCTACCCAGTGAATATTTCATTTCACCTCCAACCTAGAGATTTTGAACATAAACTTTGACCAATTAAACAATTCACCAGACTTTCTAAAATAAGGTTCCCTTAGAGTGGAAGATGGTCACAAAAGGCTTTTTACACAGGTAATGTGGGACTTTTTGAATATTGTGAGGAACAATAGAAAAGCAGTAAGGTTTGAACATTTAAAAGAGGAAGGTGATCATAGCTATTTAGTGAACCGTCACTGTGGAGCTTGTGATGACACAACCCTATATACCCATTAGCTTATTTCATTTTCAAAACTATCCAATGGGGTAAATACACTATTAACATCTCTTTGATGCAGGTGAGACAGTTGTAGTTAAACAATGGATATCAGAGAACCAGTGGCTAGAATTTCGAAGCAGACTACTTCCTAAATCTACAGTTGAAGTCTATTCCTGCAGGCATAGGTGAGACCATGGCAGGAAAGCAAACCACACAGCAAGAGGCAAGCAGAAAGCAAATCACCCCATCCAGGGAGACATAGCCAGGCAATGGGGAAGGACTGGGACAATAGCACGAAGGGTGGGGTGTACAGGGCAGAGCTCTGAATGCCATTCTTGAGAGGATAAGAGGGGAGAACAGAGATCCAACTGAGAAGGTGCCAATTAATTCAGGTGGCACTGACCTGTGAGAGAGAAGAGGTCTTAATCACAAGACTATGGAATGCTCATTATCCAACCTTTTAATTAGCAAAGAAATTACCCAGCCTAGTAAAGTGATCGGCAGAGAACTAAAACTTGATCACGCTGTTAGGGAAAGGTGGGGGTGAGGGCACTGAAAAGAAATAAACAGTCCTCTGATCTCTCCCAGGCAACATCATCTGTATTCCAGATGTTTATCTTCCTACCTTCTCAGAGATAAAACAAGCAAAAGATAGAGCAGATGGGACTAAAAACACAAAGAACCTGATGAATGAAATAAAAAATAAAAAAGTAAGGCTGGGAGAAGGGTGTAGGGAGAAGGAACTTGGTAAGAAGAGCAAAATACACAAAATTATTATATTTATATTCATCATAAGAGACATATGAAAATGATGGTTGTAGTAAGAAATTGCAGGCAGGCCTGCTTTCGTCCCGCCCAGATCCCACATGGCTAGCTTTACACCCGAAATAACAACACACAAATTGTATTCTTTTAAACTCTGCTTGGCCCATTAGCTTCAGCCTCTTACTGCCTAACTCTCACATTTAGATTAACCCATATTTAGTAATGTGTGTAGCACCATGAGGGGAGGCTTACAGGGAAGATGGCCTACATCCATCTTGGGTCGGAGCTTCATTGCATCTGCCTGAGGCATCTGCCTCACTCCCAGCATCCTGTTCTGTCTACTCCACACACCTATGTCTGACCTATCAGGCCAAGCAGTTTCTTTATTAATTAACCAATGAAATCATCAGATAGATAGAAGACACACCTACATCAGACGGTGGAGATTAGTGCCTGGGAACAGTTGTTGACTGATGTTTCTGTCCTGCCCAGTTCTTCAGTCGTTCAGGCCCATAGAAATAAATACACAGAGGCCTACATTAATTACAAACTGATTGGCCCATTAGCTCAGGCTTCTTATTAACTCTTATAACTTATATTAACCCATAATTCTTGTCTGTGTTAACCACATGGCTTGGTACCTTATTTGGCGAGGCAGTTACATCTTGCTTGCTCTGTGTCTGGGTCCTTCTCTGTCTATATGACAAATGCACACTGAAACTTCCTTCTTCTTAGAATTCTCGTCGCCCTGCCTCTACTCCCTGCCTATATTTCCTGCCTTGCTACTGGACAATCAGCATTTTATTAAAATACATTTGACATGGTACAGAAAATTGTCCCACAGCAAACAGTCACATTAATATTTAAGAAGATAGGTCCCTTACAGAACCAGATTAGGAATAAGAGCGTGTTCATTGCTCATTGTCACTCATTGTTGAGCATGGGAGTGTCTCAGTTTTTTAAGGTGCTGACTGCTCTTGCAGAGGACTGAGGTTCCATTGCCATGCAATGGCTCATAACCTTCTGTAACTCTAGTTCCAAGGGATCTAGTTTCTGTGGGCACTAGGCATATTTGCAGTGCACAGATAAAGATGCAGACAAAGCATGCATACACACATACACACATGAAATTTTTTCAAGTTTAAAATAATTAGAAAAAGATAATATAGGACAAACAAAGACTCCATCACATTCAGTTGGCTTGTATGTGAATGAAACCTAAGAAAGGACACTGGACTGGGAATCAGGAAGTGAGTTCCTCCTTCTCCCAAGAAAAATAAATGTATTTCCCCAAGATGACCAGATAAGCAATCAAGAACCTATATCATGCAATACCATGCTTCTCACTGTTTAGGAAGTAATGCCTTCTCTCTTTCCCATGAACTGCTACAGGAGTCTCACCTGCACTCAAAGCCTGCCCTGCCACTTTCTAAGTCTACTACCCAAGTGATTATTTTCTTTGCCATAAAAATAAATAGGAGAACTTCACTTCCAAAGAACCATAGTAAATTATGTATGACCAGAAAGGTAAAGTGAAACAGGGATAGCCAGCCCACATTAGGATTTTCTGTTTTCTGTAGGGTAGAATGATATGCCACTGCAGGGACAAACTCCTCCTCCTCCTCTTTGTCCAAAGCAGATGTCTTTGGATTCATTGAGGAGAGAAAAGGGAAGCTATGATAGTACCACTCTTGAAATATCATCTATTGATTAGTTATAGATATCTAGCATGCTTGTAGTTTTGCTTGCATTATTTCATTCATTCAATTCCCCAATAATCCTGTGGATTATTATTTCAGTTGCACAGATGAGAAACTGGAGTGACCTAAACCCCTCTGGAATTAGTACCCTGCTCTCAGTTACCTGCAAATCGGAAAGCTGATCCATGAACACAGCTGAATTCTTAGTGCATCAGCCTTCACCAGTCTCAGGAACTCTCAGGCCATGCAAAGGGGCCCTATTAGACTACATATACATTTCAATGGCTAGGAATTATGTCAATTTCCTGTGAAACTGATTGAATACCAATTTAAGAAATTTGGATGCTCTCAAATGATTGGTGAGGCACTGGAGTCATGTGTCAATTTTAAAAAAGACATTTTTTCATAACCTCAAGAAATTATAACAGCATGAAGATGGCAAACAGGCAGATAACAGAAAGTTAAGGTATCTTATGCTTCGATGTATTTGAACAGCACAGATGTACAAAGGAGGAAGAAAATACATCAAGAGCATGACCAAGAGGAGGGAAGAACAGTGGAGTGAGGAATGAAGAGAGAGTAGGGCGATATAAAGAGAAAGGGGAAAGGGAGAGAGAGAAGGAGAAATAAAAGAGAGAGACACAGAGAGAAAGAGAACAGCTACAGGTCATGGAGACATACTATATGTCATATATTGCATTATCCCATGTATTTTCTTATTTCTTTATTCTCTCAACACCCGATATAGTTGTCAGTATTTCCATTGTATTCCTTCTAGTGGTGATTCTCCACACCATTTAGAATGACCTGGTCCTATACAACTTAGGCCCTGCTTCCTATCTGACATGCATCCTACCATACCAAATTTTCTTCTACCTTGTACACACCTTATCACTTCTGTTCTCTACACCCCAAATGCCCTTTCGCTCCCTCCAGATGTCATGCACATTGTTTCTCCCTCCATCCACATGGTTTCTATATGTTGCTTCCTTTAAGTCCCTCACACCAATTCCCTAACAGTACACCTCTTCCTTCCTCCATTCTGTCTCCTTGCTTTGCTGTATTTTCCTTTGGGACACTTACCATTACCTAAATTTCCTTCTTTCTATTTCTTTGTTTTATGGATCCTCACTTCTCACCTGGAGTCAAAGCTCCATAAAGATGTGACTTTACTCATATATTCCCGCAGTCTACCCTATATGTAGCAAATGCTCAATTAAAAAAAAAAAACATGTATTTATTCCTGCTTCATACTTTGAACATTGAAAGTCTTTGTGACCATGCCTTTGCTGAATCATCCCATTTAAAATTGTTTTTCCACACATGCAATCACCCCTAATCTAATTACTCTATTTTGTATTCTTCATGACACTTCCTCCTCAATGAAATTATCTCATTGTTTGTTGACTTTTCATTATCTACAACATGAAAATCTAAGCATCATGAGAAATGGAGACAATGAGAGCACTTTTTTCTCATTCATTGCCCATGTAAAGCAACCAAAGCACAGAACATGCAAAGCAATGAAAAACAAGCCAGTAATCAAAGAAGAGTATGCATATAGATCATTTGGCAGCATATGTGCCCATAATAAGTGTATACTATGTCCCCTTAGTACCTTGTCACTTAGTTTCTGTGTTGGACAAAGATTGTGGGGATTGGCCTCAATTAATCCCATTGCTTCTGGGAGATTCTTTCAGTCCCACGGATCAAAAATAATGTGTTTCAACCAATTGCACAGCTTTCAATGACTTCTCATGATGTTCACAACTATGTTAAAAACACAAGTATTTCAACCACAGGAACGGCATCTAATGTACAGGTTGATATCTACTCCATTTTAAATCTCTATGTCAAAGCAACAAATGTAGTTATTTTTCATACAAAACCAAACTTTGATGGATTTTTTTTATGTGCCCACTCAGGAATGAGAGAAAGCAAGACATCAACCAATAAGGTCAAGAAGCTGGAAACTCATAGATACTCTGGCCTTAAATTTGTATATCATTAAATCAATATTTATAGAATGATTTATTCTTTTAAAAAAACTTATATGACAGAAATAAGCTTCTAAAGTGTAGAAAATCGAGACCATTCTTGTCTACTCTTTGTTTTTAACCACAGCCTAGCCCAAGCTGGCTACCAAAACTTCTTAAGGATGCCAGTCAGCAACTATGATCTCTGCTCTAGATAGAACTAGCAGAGACTAGGCTGAGTGAGCTTTCAATGGTCCTGAACCATGTGTACTTTCCCATAATAAGGGGTGTGTGGGTGTGTGTTTATGTGTGTGTGTGTTGAAATGTACCTCACACCTAAAAAATGTTAGAGTAATAACAACCCATAGTAAGCCAAAATATGATCTTATTTGGAGACAGAATCATTATATAAGCAGATAAATTAATTAGAGGTCATTAGCCTGAACCTTAATCCAGTGTTACTGATATCATTATTAAATGGGGGAAATCTGTGTACAAATAGAGTCACACAACACACGCAGATAAAGATTCATTTGAAGACGCAAAGTGTATAAATCAAATCATCCAGGCTTAGGAGAGCAGCTTGGAACAGAACCTTCCCTCACAGTCCCAAAAAGGAACCAGTCTTGCCACATTTACAGCCTCCAGAACTCTGAGTAAAGGTTCTGCAGACCTTCACACAGTGCCTCTGATAAGTCTAACAGGCACCCAGTGTAGAAGGAATGGCGGGCTGTGTCCCGCCACCAGGCTAGCTTTACCCAAAATAATTACATGGAAACTGTATTCATTTAAACATTGCCTGGCCCATTAGTTTCAGCCTCTTATTGGTTAATTCTCAAATCTTACTTTAACCCATATTTAGTAATCTGTGTAGCACCATGAGGTGGTCGTTTACCAGGAGAGATCTTAACCTGCATCTGTCTTGGAGAGGAGAAGCATGGCAACTGCCTATGGCAACTGCCCTGAAGCGTCTGCCTCTCTCTTCCAGAATTCTGTTTTGTCTACTCCACCCACCTATGTT
This sequence comes from Arvicola amphibius, assembly GCF_903992535.2. Taxonomy (NCBI): domain Eukaryota; kingdom Metazoa; phylum Chordata; class Mammalia; order Rodentia; family Cricetidae; genus Arvicola; species Arvicola amphibius. Next base: position 40,387,070 of record NC_052048.2, on the reverse strand, counting down.
CTGACCTATTGGGCCAAGCAGTTTCTTTATTAATTAACCAATGAAAGTCTTCCATCAACCCAGGATTTCCTCAATGGTGGTCTAAAGCACATGCTGTGTAGATTGAACTTCAGATACAAATCAAGCTGACTTACCGCTAATCACAAAATGATGAGAAAAATGAGGTTAGGGACATACTAGTGTGATGTGGGAGGGTCTTCTGTTTGGGTTGATTTCATTGGTTAATAAAGAAACTGCCTGGCTCATTTGATAGGTCGGCCCTTAGGTGGGTGGAGTAGACAGAATGAATGCTGGGAAGTTAGTCAGACTGCTGTGCCTCTCCTCAGGGAGCCAGATGCAATAAAGCTCTGGCCCAAGATGGACATACACTAGAATCTTCCCAGTAAGGCACCACTTTGTGGTGCTACACAGATTATTAGATATGGGTTAATCAAGATGTGAGTAAGAGGCTGGAACTAATGGGTCAGGCAGTGTTTAAATGAATGCAGTTTGTGTGTTGTTATTTCGGGGCATAAGCTAGCCAGGCAGCTGAGAGCTGGGCGGTGGGAAGCGGCCAACAGCTCCACACTAGACTAGTGGGTTTGTTAAATTCTTTCAATAGCCACAGTGTACAGAACAATTTTTTTTCATAGCAAAGTTACAAAGCAAGAGAATTAGTCTATACATTAATATTAGGAAATGATAGACTCATTTGAATATGATGTGAGTAATGTTTTGTCTGCCAGTGGAAGCCTGCTGGCTCTAGATTCCCTGAATACAACCCTGTTTCTGATCATGAATTCAGAAAGTTTGCTAATTAAAGCTGTCTGAAAATGAAGTCTGTTTCTTCTTATATTATCCTGTAATAGGGCCTTTCAACCAAAAATCGGGTTATTTTATCCATTCACTTGAATAATAAGTACTTACTGAGTATTAAGCAATGCCCTGGATATTGGGGGGTTATAAAGAACAATCAGAATCATTTCTACTTTGCCATCAATGTTTATACTCAATTAGAACAGATACAGCAGACACAAAAATCTATAGTACGAAAGAAAATTATTAGTGTTACAAAACCTAGTCATATGCTATAAAAGTTGAGAAAAGTTTGAGAGCATAATGTTGTGGAAATAATGACATTTATCCTAAACAAATTGTGTGTGTGTGTGTGTGTGTGTGTGTGTGTAGCATTTATACTATATATAGAAAAAGAAAGCATCCAGAGGGAAAAAAAAGAAAGGAAGAAAGGAAGAAAATAAACAGGTATATATGTAGGTAGCTTGAAAATACACTTAGAAAGTTCATACTTGGATCATTAGTAGAAGTTCTAACTATTTCACCAAGAAGAATTCCTGCAGGCCAAAAGAAGCCAGTCAACCAAATGACTTCTACATATGTTGACAGAGAAATGCCAGAAGTAAAGACACTTTCTAAATGACTTCTGATGTCTCCTTCCAGACCCAAGAAAGTCTAGATTCTTACAAGAAAAAAAAATAACACAAGAAAACACAGGATCAAAGTGTGGGCAGGTTACAAAATCTTTCTGTAAATAGGGCTGTGCTTCTTGATAATCTAAGGAACCACAAAGTTTAAGAAACAGGAAACTAAAGCCAAAAAGACTTTATTCTTTCTGATTCTTTTTGGCAAGAAGCAAGTTCAAGAACTATTTCCTTAAAAATGACAGTTTCTCTGCAGAAGTAACACTTTTTCACGTTGCCTTTCATTCTTTGGAACAGTTGGTAGACTTACTCAATACCTGATGGTTCTGTAAAAATGCTGAAGTGTGGGGGTGAATTGAGGAAAGCTGAGACAGAGCTCAGCTACTGTGAGCCTTTGCTATAATCATGAGAAACAGAATTCAATATCAGCACAGCATAACAGGCTGAGTACTCTATATCCTACCTATAACCTCATCTTCAAGGTGAACAGAGTGATGGAGCAACTAGAGTTTGCTAGCTTCCAACTTGGATGAGCAAATGCAAGACCAAGTTGAGAGAGAGAGAGAGAGAGAGAGAGAGAGAGAGAGAGAGAGAATTTTCCAATAAATCCAGAATCACCTTTACCATAAAAATACATATATGCATCACTTGTTAGCTAGCTGATTCCAGAGGATGGGAGAGTCCTGCACAGAATTCTACAGTGAGTATTCAGTATTACAAACATGATTATCATGATTATATGTAGGATGGGTATAATGCTCTAACACTTTAAGATTTCAGACAAAGTTATGATGCAAATTGTAAACAATGTTTTGACTATTCCCACAGCCCCCATTCAATGTCTCTTTTTGATACTTCCCAAACCTCAAGGTATGTTTCTGAAACTCTAATACAGTGGTTCTCAGTCTTCCTAATGCTGCAACTCTTTAATACAGTTCCTCAGGTTGTAGCAGTTCTCAACCATAAAATTATTTTTCTTGCTACTTCATAACAATACTTTTGCTATTTTTATGAATTAAATAGATATTTGTGTTTTCCAACAGTGTTATCTGATCCCTATGAAAGGGAATTTTAATCCTAGAGGGGTTGAGAATTACTGCTCTAATATGTTAAATGGAAAAAATTGTTGAAAAACGATGATACCCACTTCCTTCCCCACCCCCATACTTATTGAAAAACTGCAATCTACATCTACCTATCATCTACTTGTAGGCTGCGGTCCTACTCAAGGTACATATTAGCTTTATCACAGTCACTGGCCAGGGATAACACAAACTACTCTAAGATGGAAAATAAATTTAAAAATTGGGGTTAACTTCAAAGTGTAATGTACCTGCTGATTGCTTTGGGTTTTTTTTGTTTATTTGTTTGTTTGGTTTTTTTTTTTTTTTTTTTTTTTGCACAGGTCCAACAATAGGAGTTTTATCATTATCTTTTTAAATAAATTTGTACTGTCATTGATTAAATAGAGTTATTTTGTAGTGTTCTTTTCTAACTGCTTAAGAAATCAGAATAAACCATGTTGAGAATTAAGAAAGCCATACAAATCACTGGTAGGTACAATTATGTGACACTATGCAGCTCATCCCCGTCACTCATCATCATAGTTGCCAGGCTTGGATAACTCCAAATACTTTGGATTGGCCTTATTGTGGGTGAGTGTGAAGAGTTCACAGGAGACTTCTCTGGGAGAGACGTGTGAGATGTGACTCCTATTTTGTGATGTCCTTTTCTTTCAGGATCATTATTTCCTGCTCAATGATGTCAGTCTCTTCTCAACTGGTCCTAGTCCACCTCTGCAGGTTTCAGTGCAGACCACCTTTGCTCCACTTTCTGCTAGCATCTCTCTATTTTAGCCTGATGTAGGTGTGTCTTCTATCTATCTGATGATTTCATTGGATAATTAATAAAGAAACTGCCTGGCCCATTTGATTGGCCAGCCTTTAGGTGGGCGGAGTAGACAAAACAGGAAGAAGGAAGTGAGGTAGATGGCTCAGTCAGATGCTACACCTCTCCTAAGTTAGACAGACCGCTGTGCCTCTCCTCAGAGAGATGCCAGAGACGCAATGAAGCTCCAGCCCAAGATGGACATACGCTAGAATCTACCTGGTAAGGCACCACTTTGTGGTGCTACACAGATTATTAGATATGGGTTAGTCAAGATGTGAGTAAGAGGCTGAAAATAATGGGCCAGGCAGTATTTAAAAGAATACAGTTTCCGTGTAATTATTTCAGGTAAAGCTAACCAAGAGGGAGCCGGGCAGGACGAAAAGCAGGCCTGCCCGCCGAGCTCCACACTACATTAGCCTGTGTTTGAAATATCATAGCCATGAAATTTGAAGAGACCATGGAGGGGTTAGAAAGCTTTTTGTTTTTTGTTGTTTTGTTTGCTTGTTTTTTAAAGAAAGGTCACAATACTAGGAAATAGGAGAATCCAATTAAAGTTATAAATTTAATAATTAATGACTATAAGCTTTTGAAATTTCTATATCTGGTTACTATGTACACAGTTAAGGAACCATTCACTCTATAACTATTTTTTGTACTTTCATATAGTATGGATTTTGTCAGATGCAAGAGTTACAATGGTGCATCAAACTATAATCCTGTGTCAAACTACATCCTTGCTGTTGTGACTTATATGATCTAGAGACTTAAATACTTGAATTATATAAATGCCATATAAAATATATCAATTTTGTACAAGTGAAATAAATGGATGGATTCGTGGAAGGGGCAAAGAAGACATGCATTGCAGAAAGGCAGAGCTCCAGTTTCAAGACTCCAATCTAACAATAACAACAACAACAACAACAAAAATCATTGATGTGGTGAACTGAAAGGCCAATGAAAATAGTCACTGAAAAGTACAAAGTGTGGATATAGACATCATAGAGTCGTAATGAGATGGTATAGAAGAGGCACCAAACATACCTTAACTATGAAGGACAAGATATATTAGGAGACGGTGAGAAGATATATCATACAATTCAATCATTTAAAAGAACTCTCATCAAACACAGACACCATCAAGACAATAGCTGATGGTGCGCAACATTCATTGTACTCTGCTCTAAAGGCAGAAAAAGAAATAGTAGCGCCATGATAACTTTTCTTCAAGTAAGATTATCTTCCACTGGAAAGACTAAAAGGCAAAAACCCACTATGTTTATAAAATATTTGCTGTTAGAAAAAGAATCCAGAGCTTTCTAGAAAAATCTATTGCAAAATTACCAATGGTTTTCAGTGCCAGTCCCCAATTGATATAGAGCAGATGAAATGATAGAACAATAGGTACCACATTGCCTGAAAACAACTGAAAATGCAGACAACTGGCTCCACAACCCCAGGGTCAAATCCTAAAGTTCCAATCACAGAAACTGTAAGTAGGTTTTGCTACAATTAAAACTTGCACCATATAATAGATATTTTATTTTGAATTTGCATAAAACTGGAAGATACCAATAGGATTAATAGGTCTTCTTTCTTTCCTAATACTATAAGGAGATTTTCTAATAAATTCATAAATGAGGGTGAAAGAATGTCAGCTCCAATAAGGATATTAATTAAAAGAAAACTGTCACAGTTCTGCAAGTTCAGACTAGTTTATCAAACACAAAGGGGGGGGGGGGGTTCCATAAACCAGAAAGTAGGCAACAGGCCTATAAACAAGCTACGGTATATGAAGTACCAAATCTATGAACTCATATGTAAATATTAAACCCAAGACTTGTGTGTGTGTAGGAAACTGAAGCAAAAAGAAGCTTAAAGAAACAACCTGGGGCTAGAGAAATGAATGGCTCAGTTATTAACAGCTAGGTACACAACCAAAAATACAAGACACAACCTACCAGATACAATCAGTGTGACAGCAGAGTACAGCAATGTAAATTTTCTCCTTTCACAAAGTTAAAAACCACACAAATAAAGAAAAAAAAATAAGGGAATAACAAGGAGCAATCTATTGCAGCTTTATCTTCAGCCATCTTTTAAATTACAATGCCAATGCCCAGGGAAAATAGATTTTATTGTAATGAGATAGCTGCAAATCTTTACTGGAGGAGTAGCTAACTATATACCAGAATAAAATCCTATTAAAGGATTTAAATACACAAAACTAAAGCCATTTAAAAAGTGAATTGAATATGTAACAGGATCTAGAAGGGAAAACTAGAAACAATTTCAAAAACATTAAAAGATAGAGTTACTACATCACCTAGAAAAGAACACAGGTCTGAAAGGCAAGTAGGCAGAAAGCTCCACCCATAACCAGAGCTATTTGAAATTAATAGCAACTAACAAAGGGAAACTCAGTTTTCCTCCATGGAGTGACATTGGATGCTTCAGTTACACCCCAGAGTTGGTATCATGCTCAGGAATCATTGGCCAAAACAAATCTGACTAATGTATTTTGTGGTGTGTGTGTGTGTGTGTGTGTGTGTGTGTGTGTGCACACGCGCGTGCACACTTGCATGTGTGTGTTGTTGGTGTTGGTGTTGTTATTTTGGTTTGTCTGAGGGTTTTGTTTCATTTTGTTTTGTTTTAAGACAAAGAAAGGGCATGAGCTCAGAAGGAGAAGATCTGGGAGAAGTTGAATGAAAGGAAAGAATACAGCAAAAATGTATGAAAAAATATTTTAATTACTTTATAATGAATGATGACTGGTATTAAAAATTACTACAACTTAATAGAATAAATATCTGATAACACACTAAAGCATTAATATAATCTATTACAAGAAAGCATAAAGAGCATAAAGAAATAGGCACCCATAGACTATATGGAAAAAAAAAATCACATAGTGATGGAGGACCCTCATTGGTTAATGAAGAAACTGCCTTGGCTTTTTGATGGGGCGGGATTTAGATAGGTGGAGTAGACAGAACAGAATGCTGGGAAGAAGGGAAGTTAGTCAGTTGCCATGATTCTCTGACCAGAGATGGATGTAGGCTAAGATCCTTCCCAGTAAGCCACCACTTCGTGGTGCTACACACATTAATAGGAATGGGTTACTCAAAATAAGAGAGTTAGCCAACAAGAGGCTAGATATAATGGGCCAGGCAGTGTTTAAATGAATACAATTTGTGTGTTGTTATTTCCAGGGCTAATCTAGCTATGCAGGAGCCGGGCGGGATGAAAAGCAGGCCTGCCTGCAGCTCCTCACTACAACATAGTAACATTTCTGGACATGTAAAAAATGTATGCTATGTTCTTGATAAGCAAAATGCTTAAATTAATAGAGTATATATCAATTTCATTAAGGAAAAGGGGGTAAATTGTGTCCTTTTAAATAACAAAAGATGTGCCGAGTAGTGGTGGTGCATGCCTTTAATCCCAGCACTCAGGAGACACAGGAGGTGGGGATCTCTGTGAGTTTGAGGCCAGCCAGGTCTACAGAGTGAGTTCTAGGACAGGTCCCAAAAAAAACCTGCACAGAGAAACCCTGTATCAAAAAAGCAAAATAATAATAGTAATAATAATAATAATGCACTTCTAAGAATAAAACATAATCTTAAATAAAAACATATTAGAGTAGAAAAATATTGGAGAATTTTTGTTTTTATTTGTTTTTTGGTTTTTTTTGTTGCTGAACTTTTAATTGGAAACTCCTAATATAGAGAAATCAACAATGGAAGTAACTAAAAGCATCAACAACCTATAAATGCTGTGTCTGTGCTTCTAGGAAAATTTTCATGAGACATTAATTTTATCTATTATATTTGTTATTATTATTATGCCTCTCATACATTATATCCCAACTGCAATTTCTTCTCCTTCTACTCTTCCTAGTTCCCTACACATAGACACCTCCCTTCTCCCCCAGATCCACTCCTCAGTTTCATTTCAAAAAAGAGCAGACCTCCGGGGGTTAACTATTGAACATGGCAAAAACATAAATTAAGACTATGCCCAAACCCTCATATCAAGGCTGGATGAGGAAACCCAGCAGGAGAAAAGGGGTCCTAAGAGAAGGCAAAAGAGTCAGAGACACCCCTACCACTTCCACCTTTAGGAATTCCACAGGAATACCCAACTACACAATGTAGACGGAGATTGCACTTTCATTTCCCAGCTGTTCAAACCTGAATAATCACACAGAAACTATATTAATTACAACACTGTTTGGTCAACACCTCAGGCATATTCCGAGGTAGCTCTTGCATCTTTAAATTAACACATTTCTAATAATCTATATATCTCCACTACTCTGTGGCTTACTGGTAATGTTCTGGCATCCTTCTGCTTCAGCAGCTACATGGCCTCTTCTTGACTCCACCTAGTCTCTCTATATATCTTTTTGTATTTCCTGCCTGGCTATTTTCTGCTAAGCCATTGGTTGAAACAGCATTTTTCATCAGCCAATAAAACCAACACATATACAGAAGGACATCCCACATCATCACAATCATAACATGTAAACAGAGGATCTAGCTCAGATCTATACAGGGTCCTTGATTGTTACTTCCATCTCTATGATCCCCTATGAGACCTGCCTCATTGATTCTGTGGGTTATGTTCTAATCGTGTCCTCAACCCCTCTGGCTTCTACAATTCTGCACATCCTCTTCTGTGGCATACCCCTGGCTCTGCTTAATGTTTGACTGTGAGTCTCTACCTCTGCTCCCATTAGTTGTAGGGGACACCTCTATGAGGACATTTGGACTAGGCACTGATCTTTGAGTACAATGGAATATCATTAGTAATCATTTCATTGACTATTCTCCCCAGTTGTATATGGTTCTATCCTGGGTCTCTGGGCTGTCTTTTTTGGCCACTCATACAGTGTCAGGTGTGGGCTCTTCCTCTTAAGGTGTGGGCCCCAAGTTGGTTGACCACTAAAAAATTTCTTCCTTCCTTCCTTCCTTCCTTCCTTCCTTCCTTCCTTCCTTCCTTCATTCCTTTCTTTCTCTCTTTCTTTCCTTTCTTTCTTCTTTCTTCTTTTCTTTTCAAGACAGGGTTTCTCTAGGTAGAAACCCTAGAACTCTTTTAACCAGGCTGAACTTGAAATTACAGAGATCTATCTGCCTTTGCTTCCCAAGTGCTGGGATTATAGTTTTGTACCACCACCATAAGGAAAATATAGTAAACAATTTTGAAACATGGTGATATTTGAAGAATAAGACACCAATGGGGAGAAAATGAATGCATGATAAAGACAATAGCACAAACACCTGTTTGGTTTGTTTCTACTTTCAGACTCATTACTTAACTGATTAGCAAATATGGTTGTCCCTTAAGAATATGAATCTAAGGAGAGTCAGAATTAGGTCTGCTTTGTCCCCTTTGTATACCATGGTGAAAAGGTAGGGGGCTCTCCTTTCTTCCTTGACTATCATCACAATATGACTGCCAATTTCCCATACAATGACTCAAGAAGTGACAAGAAGAAAAGCAATAGTGACAGCCTCAAAGGTCAAACTGTGTTGTCTCCACACCATCTTGTGACTGAAACTTGTCAGTCCTGTCCAGTGTGGGAGATGACCAAAGATTGAGCATTATAAGATTGCCTACTGATTAGCAGTAGAACACCCCACAGATTTTCTGTGTTTGGTAAAATTTTATTGAGCACCTATACCATCTAGAGTCCTAGATATTACTCAAGCAAAATTACCTCAAAATAATAAAGTTTCAGTTCTTTATCCTGGACGTATTTGTGGGCCACTTAAACAAGGATAAGCTCAGAAGTCTACTTTGTAGCCCCAGAACTAGCTATTGATCAAATAGTAAGAACAACGCCTGTCCCAGGAATTTGCACACAAATTTCCCAATAACAGGGACTAAGTATCACTAAGTATCACTGGCCAGGACCCAAAGGTTTATGTTTAAGGCCTGTGGAAATTTTCTAGATTATTCCAGTCTATAAACCAAAATGGCTCTTCTTTCCATTACCACATCATGTGCACTTAAGTGTATAATCCAAGTTTATGGAGTACATACAATGTGCCAGGTACTATTCCAGTTTAGAGGAACATACACTGCCTTCATGGTACAAACAGCCCAGGAGTGAGCAGCAAACAAAATGCCGCTGCTTGTTATCAGTGGCATAAAGTGGGCACACAGAGGGAGCAACTAAGGGTACTTTGAACCTGGTAGGGGGAGAGGTATAGAATGCCCTTCTAGATAATCATGGAGTTGAATCCTGGAGAGGTCCAACAAATAGTCCAGGAAAATCATAACACACCCAGGTTTTCAGAATGCCAAGTGTCAAGCAATGAAAGTTCTTCTCATTTGATATTTTGGCTGAGTTAGGGAGTGAAGAAGAAGTAGCAGACCTAAGATGCTAGGCTCAAATTGTTAAGGACCTTAAGGTCTGTGGCAAGGAACCCAGAATTTATACTCAGCACATGGGGACACAAGCAAATGGTTTTCACCAGGCAAATGACAAGATCAGGCTTACATTATAGTTTGCAATGCCTTCTTCTAGACATGTGTTATGTGGGACTGTCTTTGTGCTGCTTGAGAGTGAGAGGGCATCTAGGGTGAAGAAATGATGTAGCCTGATTTGGCCCATGCAGAGATTAGACCCTTGGCCTGACTAATTAGAACAGTGCCATTTATTTTGGGCTCTGAAATAAATGTAGCTATTGCTGCTGATGGTTAGCTTGCCCTCATTTACTGCAAGTGAAAGGTCTTATTCTTCATGACTCATCCACAAATCCTGCTGATCTCTCTAATTAAAAAGTTTTCAAAGAAGTTGATACATTAGTTATTATGATCCCAGACACACCAGGCATAAATCCTCCCTTCCACCTGTGTATATGCCAGGACTTCGCTGATGCCTCTTTCATCATTGTAAGGGGTATTCTTCAACATAATTTTCATGACACCATCTGCCAGGCTCTTTTCTCAACCTTGCTTGGTGTAGTGACTATTCAGTCAGTATGAATATGTATCTGGCATCATTTTAGAACAAATCCTTGACAAAGACTCAAGAGGAAAGAGTCATAAAAATGTGGTACCTGGCAGGTTTTACGGACCATAGGCATAGGAGCACACTGCAAGTTAGCCTATTTTACACCAAAATCAATGTCACAAGTGGTGGGGGTAAATTGAATTTGTAGCCACTCTAGGTCTCAGCAAAACAACCTACTCATTTTAGTAACCTTTCTAGGCACTGTTGTTTGTAATTGGTATATTTGTTCATATGTTGTGAACTATTAAAGGAGGAAAAAAAGCAATTTCACCTAATCCCTATCTAAAACCCCCAAAGCTGTATCTATCCTAAGATGATTTACCTAATTAATCTAACCACATGACCCATTCCTGTTATTATGACTTAGCCTCTAGTATGAAAAGTAGAAATTGAGGCTGTGTCCTGTTCATTGCCGTACCTTCTAAAACCAAATTAATAAACAGAGAAAAAGACTTCAATGCAAATAATTTATTCTGAAGATATTCCCATAAAGCAGCAGTTAGAAAAATATGGGGAAACAAAATACTGGAAATCATTCTGCACTCAGGGCAGCTGAGGTTAATTCTCAAAGGACCAGGCAGAGTATGCCTAAGGATTACTTCTGAAGGACGGGGCTGAGGCATTTGTTTGACTTCCCATTGGTTGAAGATTGCCCCTAGGGTATTTACTCCCTCATAGTTCTGTGCTGCCTAAAAGGTACACTGAGAGCTCCAGGGGCTTAAGAAAAAGCCCTGAGGCAAAAGTGCAGAGACAAAGGACTCCTAAGGTGGGATGCAGTTGGCTTGTATGAGAACTGTCCAACACGGTGACAGCTGAGATTACTGGTGAATCAAGAGACTGTGGGGCACAAAGAGTATCTACCACAACAGAAAAATGATGCTGCTAACAATAGCAGTGGAGATCTGAGCAATCATCTCTCTTAGTACCACAGACTGACAGGTCAGCCGATCCAAGCCTTGCAAGTTTCCAACTACTAAATGAACTAAGTACCACTGAACAGCACGGGGCCAGGCTGCTGTCACAGACAAGAACTTCAACTCTTACAGACGATCAGCCACTGCGGACATATGACTATGCAGTATGTAGTTCCAAATATAAAGGCAGGATTAGTGAATGACGGTATCAAGAGGATACGATTCCACTCTGGAGTCCACAGACATTGAAACAAATCAAGGAAATGTAGTGAACACATGGACAAGAGGGTTATTTTCTACCTCATGATCTTGTCACACTATAGTTAAAAGACTAACAGCATCCGCATTGGGAAGTGGTTGAGGATCAAATGTGCATGTGGTAGAGCACCAGTCCTAGTGTCAGTCATGTAAGCAGCAAGCACTACTTACTTGTGGAAGAAGAAATTTAACAAAGGGATAGAACAGAAAAGGGATTCCATCTTCACCCAGACTCACCCATTTATTTCCTAGCACTGAGCCCTGTTGTGGGTTTTGTGTGTGTGTGTGTGTGTGTGTGTGTGTGTGTGTGTGTGTGTGTGTGTGTATCTTTAAAAGTCATCATATTTAAAGGAGAGCAACCCAGTTTAAGACTGGAAGATAGGTATTAAACAAGCATAAATGGCACAGAATTTTGAGCAATAGAGCCCAGTTTCAAACCCATGGACCATGTCAGTGCACTACGGTGGGAAAACTTCTTATGAGCACCATTATTCAGTTTACTTACCTATAAAATGGAATTTGTACAGCCACTGTGAAGAGTAGAGGAGAATATTTCTATAAGGTTCCAAACACATTTTAAATCTACAGCAAGTTGCTATTAACTCTCCATCCCATGATCACTGATTAGGCACCTACTATATGAAATTCCTCATACATGATTCTGGGAATAAAAAGACAGCTGTAGATGAGGCACAGTCCCAAAAGTCAAATTTTCTACAGGTTAATGTCATTAATACTTTTTTTAAAAATCTAGCTATTTAAAAGAACTGAAAGTAGTAAGTTTCCCTCCTATCAATTCCCATTACCCTCATATCAATGAGAAGGAGGGAAACAGACTAGAGGAAAGAAGGAAACCAAGACGGCTATCTCTGAGGCAGAGTTCCTGGAAATGCGGGATAATGAGCTCCATCGAAATTCACATCTGCTCAAGGGTAATCAGAAGTCTGCAATGTGAATGGAATTCGGAGACGGTTTCCCTCGCAGGGACTGAGAATACAGAAGGGAGAACCCTACCTGTTCCTGATTTGGAACAAATAACAATGCTACTCTTCTCCAGAATTTTAATTCAAGTGAAACCAGAATGAGATAGCAATAACAGCAATAACAGCTTAGAAATGAATTATGTCATACGCTCATGGAAAGAGAAAACCGAATGAGGTAATGGTAGGGATTACTTCATCAGCTGGGATGTGTATCTGCCCTTGCTCATTGGTAGGTCACTTCAATGAACTAGAAAAGGAGTACTTCAGAAAGAGAGGGATGAAGGCTAGGTCACTGACTCTCTTGCATTTCAAGGATGCTCTCAGCATGAATATACTCTTCACAGGCAAACATCCATTCCTTCTTTATATCTGCAGGATACTTTATACTTCACAAACCACTTTGGTATCCACTGTCTCACTTAATTTTCACATTGGGGAATGAGCCTTTCATGTCCATTCACAAAGGGTCAGTGGTGATGAAGAAAGCTAAATCTACCTGTTCTAGCTCCTATATCAAAGTTTAGAATCACTCAGGCTGAAATCTACGTCTCCCAGCCTCATTTCTAAGGTATTTCACGCTCCTAGGTGAAGACTCTGGGAGAAAGGAAGGCAACAGCAACAGAGCTGGATGGCATTGACCACAGAAAGAAATGTGTCCTGCCGACCTTGAGCGAACTCACTGAAAACAAAATTACTAGTGAATGACGGCTATGATGTTGGGGTGGGGTGGAAGGTGGGGGTGTGGGAGCTGTGACAGTGTGTCATCCTTCCAGGTGTCAGATGAGAAATTCTTTATGAACACCAAGCCTTCTCCATGAACAGCACCATTAGATTCAGGGCAGTAAAATTCATTGGAAACTAATTGGTGAGTAATAAAGTTGCTAAGGTTTATGAGCCCTGTACTAACACTAATACAGAGGTACAGTGTCAACAATAAAACTGTAACCACTGACAAACTCTAGCGTTCTGTGGGAAAGTGGAAGGAGGCAGGCGTTTTCTTTGGGCCTGGAGGCAAAAGAAGCATTACACAATTTCAGAAGTGACAAGATCCCTTTCTCTTGTGCGATCTTTAATAGTAAATAGAAAGAACAGCTTCACCCTTGGCAATAACCTTTGATTATTGGGTAATGCGACAAGAGGAGAAAAGTGGATACCTCTGCTCTAGTTAAATTGCAAGCATTGGCAGAAGTGAACTTGGGCAGGTAACAACAAAGCACCCATGGCCAGAGATAAGAGATGAATAGAGTTCCTTCAGACCCCAAGCTGCTTATCCAACCAGGTAGGTGCTAGAAGAAAATGGAGCTTGAGCAGAGAGGGCCACCCCTGGGACTGAAAGAATCTGGTATCTTTCTTTGCACACATCTACACACACCCATAAACAGAAGAATAAATTCACTGAGTATTGATGGACAATCTATCACCAGCATTTTAAGTTCTTGCTTAATTGATTGAGTTGGTCTTCCCCATTGTAATGACTAAGACAACCAATCGTTTCTAGGTTCCAGGGTTGAATTGTTCTAGCAAGCTCTGGAATCCTCAATAAGGAGGACCAAGTCTTAATGCCAAAATGACATAAGCAGATGTGGAACACTTATAACAAAAAAATGTAGAATATCATATTAATAACATAATATCTATTTTACACAGTAAATTAACAATAAATAAGAATTGGCTTACCTAAAATAGCACACTACATAAACAAATGTATTTCACTTGTTTCTTTATACTTTTAAAATTATATCTATTCAGAATTATCAAAATTCAAATTCAGTTCACATGTTTTAGTTGTTAATTCTATGAAAGGGTATATCTGGTAGCAATACTATTTCTATCGCTCTCTATTAGGTTCCATAGGTCAGTTTAAAGGAGGGTAGTATGAGTGTCCTATATTATGTTAGGAGTTTTTTAGATTAACATTTTCTTTTTTTATGGTTTCTTTTTTTATATTTAAAAATTTCCATCTCCTCCCTTCCTCCTCCCACATCCCTCCCCTCCCCTCCACCCATACCCCCCTCCCTCCCTCTCCAGGCCAAGGAGCCATTGGGGTTGCCTACTCTATGGATTAACATTTTCTTTAACCAGTGAATTTATTTCTTCTATTGTATCTTCAGTCCCTGAGATTCTCCCTTCCATCTCTTGTATTCTTAGTGATGGTTGTGTCTGTAGTTCCCGTTCACTTACCCAAAATTTTCACTTCCTGAATTACCTCAGTTTGTGTTTTCTTTATTGATTCTATTTCTATTTTTATGCCATGGATAATTTCCTTCTTATGTTTGTTTGTTTGTTTTTCTTGGCATTTTTTAAGGAATTTGCTGATTTATCTATTTTTGGGTCTTTTTTTCATTTTTTAAGGGAGTTTTTCCAATTCTTCTTTAAGGACCTCTATCATCTTCATAAGGTTGTTTTCAAAGATGTTTTCTTGTGTTTCTGCTGCATTGCAATGTTCAGGCCTTGCTGTCACACAATAGCTGGGCTCTGGTGGTGCCATATTGTCCTGGATGCTATTGGCTGTATTTTTCCACTGGCATTTAGGCATCTGGGTTTGGGATGATTAGTTCTAGTCTCTGATTTCTGAGTTTGTCTTTGTTAAATGGGTGTTTTGTTCATTGGTTCCTGTTTCTTCTTTGGTTTTCTAGTCTTTGTCGGATAGATTTCTGGTGGTTGGCTTGACCCCTGGTCTAGTTGAGAGTCTCAGTCCAAGTGGGGAGTTGGCCTTCTGCTGTAAGAATTCCTACAGGGAGTAGCCCACATAGGCATGGCCTTTCTTATACTATATATGCCAATGTAAAGCACACATTTGGCCTCTCTTCCAGCAGCATGATTTGGTTCCTGGTCCCTGTTCATGCAGAGACCTGTAATCTGTGAGTCTACCCCTAAATAAATAACCCTCTATTATACTCAATTCTGAGCTAGTATTACAATCTGGGATTTCTTTTAAGCATCCGTCTTTATCCTTCTGGTGGTTAGCTTGGCCTTTGGTGCAGCAGAGGGTCTCTGTTCTTTTGATTGGTGTGGCTTGCACCTGTGCAGCTGAAATCTATTCGAAGTGCTATGGCTTGTGCCTGTTCTAACTGGCATGACTTGCACTGATTCTGGATAGTGTGGCCTGCCTCTGAGTAGTAGAAGCCCACCAATGTTGGGAGCAGGGCCCAGCTGCAGGGATGGAGCAAGTGTGGGCCTGGGTATGGGTGCTGGGGTACAGAATTTAGGCCGGCTGTAGTTTTGCTGTACGTGCCCTATTTTAATTTTTAATGTCTTGGGAGCTAAGCTGGAAATTGCTGCCTTGCTTTACAAAGGCTTTGAAAGAAGACAGGAAACTCGTGTGTGTGTGTGTGTGTGTGTGTGTGTGTGTGTGTGTGTGTGTGTGTGTGCATCCTGCTCTTCCACTACCTCCTGTAGCAACAGTTATTCTGATTGCAGGAATCTGCATCATGGGGCATGCAGCCTTGGACTTCACTACTTTCAGAAATGCAGTTTGAATGAGGTACTGATGACTATAAGTTTAAATGCTCAGCATCCAACCAGATTCACTTAATTCAGCTTTTTGAGGACCAGAGATACACTCCATACCTGGGTATGCCTTCCTGAAAGCATACCTTCTTGGTTACATCAGGGTCCATGAAATAATGGCATGGTGTGCTTTTTACACCCATCTCCTTACTACAAAATCAGCCTAGTTTCATCCTCAGCAAGGCCACTGTCACTGTATCATCCTGACATATAAGGGAAGAGTATTATTTTCTTTTGATTAAAGAGTATGCCACAATTTTCAAAACCCACTGGTAAAAACTCAGAAAAAGAGTACCTGTTCTCTCATTTGCTTCCCGAAAACCCATTCTCGTTGCTAAAAAGGCCCACGTTTAGATGACCTAAACTCTACACATCTAGGATATTTAGAAGATCATATGTAAAAGCATTCATTTATATTCTGTGGCTTCATATCACTTTTTAAAAATGCCTTTTGTGTGTGGTGCTAGGAATTGAACTCAGGTCCTTTGAGCACGTAATGTAAGTTCTGTAATACTGAACATATTATGTCCCCAGTACATTGAACTTTTTAAAAAACTTTAATATTAAATAACTTAGTATGTTAGATTCTTACATGACTTTGCTTCATCAGATTGTCAAGAGGCAATGCCTAGCAATTCAGTATAACAGAAAACTGAATCCAAAAACTCATACCATAGGGCCCCACAGCACCCACATCTGTAGGAAAGGACAGATCCTTCCCTAAGGGTCTGCCTCAGTAAAATAAATCTGTGTTTGCATTTTCCCTAATCCTGTCATTTCAGAGTACCATCGCGGACTGTCCGTCAGACAGTTTCCCCTCGATTCCTCTGCTCCCCTGCTCATCTTCCGTCACTAAAGAGGCGATGCCTCTTGGAGCTGGCTGACCTTCACTCCCAACAGCTGTGCCGGGCAGCTTTGGATGCACTTCCCGTCTCCAGTGGCTTCTGCACCTGCAGTCTGGCTAGCTGGAGCTTTCTGTTTTCTGCCTGCCTTGGCAACAGGCTAGAAGTCAAAGCTGTCACCTATGGTGTTCTCTGTGCCTCCTGTCTCTAGTGACAGATCCAGAGGATACCTGAGGGGCTTGTCAACAGCTGAGGCTGTGTCTCCTGCTCATTGGCTCGAGCCAGGTCTGGGAGCTCTTGTAGTCAGGCCTAACTGGAGATCTGCCTTTTGGAATGAAAGTTGACCTTTTATTAAATACCAACATAGAGGGAAAGTAGAAAAAGTGGTTCTATCATGACTTCCCAACAATGAGAGTCTCAGAAGATGCTGGGATAGCATAGAAAATGAAGAACTCTGCTAGCTTTGCATCACTATGACTAAAGCCTGACATGAACTTAAAAGGAGGAGGGACTTATTTGGGCTCATGCATTGAAGGTTTGGTCTCCAATCCTTGGCTCTACTGCTCAGGGACATATAAGACAACACATGGTAGTTTGAAATGGAGGAATAGAGTCACATGAAGGTGGTTAGGAAGCAGAGAAAATGAAGGGATTAAGAACTAGAAATAACCTTCAAAGACACTCACCCCTCCTCAGGCCCATTTTCTTTTCTAGGCCCCAACTACTAAAATTTTCAGAACCTCCCGTAATAGTATTACCATCTGGGAACCACAGGTTCAGCACATAAGCCTTTTCTTATGGGCAACAGTTCATACTCAGATGGCAGCAAACAGTGTCTATGGATAAATAATTTAATCTATATAATGAATCTATAAAATAAATACTACTACCATTGCCATCACACAGATATGGAACTTGAGACCTAGAGAAATGAAGCAACTTATCCACAGACATCTACTATAAAGGGACAGAAGTGAGATTTACAAATACAGACAACTGCTTGACAATACATAGATCTTGTATGCATGCCTATTATGCCCTCTTCATTTTTGGATATGTTTTTATTTTTCTTAATTCCCTTAGATGGAAATATTTAAGTTGAGTGTATCTCTTGATCATTCTTCCACCTCAGATCATCTGAAACAGTTACACTCTAGTTCAGATTCATAGAGAAACAGGCACTAAGACAGGTTAGATGTTCCCGTTCATTTCTAAGATGCTTTCCACCCAATGCTTTGTTTGCTTCTATTCCTAATGAGAAGGCTGGCAGAGGAATGCACACACAAACCTCAGCGGAACAAAGTCACCAAGTTCTGCAGTTCAACCTTCAATGCGAGTAGGCATCAGAAGAGAACTTCCCTCCACCCCCTCATATATTCCTGAAAACCAAGGGAATCTCTATACCTGTGCTCATCTGGCCATTGTCAAATTCATTTGGTAGACACTGCTCCTTTCAAGGGTAACTCGGATCACACCACTGCAGTAGAACAAAAATCATCCTGAACAAGACTGTTTCTGAAGCAGATCAGTGTCCACTCAACCTTGTAAAGCAGCTCACCATTGTGTAGCTCACTGGTCCACTGAAGCACTTATAGCATGGCATAGAGAAGCACCTTAGGCATTCACACATTTCTTCTGACTCCTCGTGTAGTGATGAGCTGCAGGCAGGCCTGCTTTTCATCCTGCCCAGCTCCCAGCCACCGGCTAGCTTATGCCCCGAAATAACAACACGCAAACTGTATTCTTTTAAACATTGCCTGGCCCATTAGTTTCAGCCTCTTACTCACATCTTGACTAACCCATATCTAATAATCTGTGTAACACCATGAGTGGTGTCTTACCAGGGAAGATTCAGCACGTCTGACCTGGTGGCTGGCTTCATGGCATCTGTCTCCCTGAGGAGAGGCACGGTGGTCTGCCCCAGAGAGGCGAGGCATGGCGATTTATTAACTTCCCTTCCCAGCATTCTGTTCTATCTACTCTGCCCACCTAAGGGCTGGCCAATCAAATGAGCCAGGCAGTTTCTGTATTAACCAAAGAAATCAACTCAAACAGAAGACCCTCCCACATCATCCTCGTATTTTGTTTGGCTTTCTAGAACTACCTTGGAAATCTCATCCTTCAGTGGCAAACATACACCCAACCAAAAAAAAAAAAAAACCACAAGAAATCATGATGGCCAGCAGCTCAGTCAGGCTGATAGCAACAGGGAAGGCATAATGATATTAACAAGTCCCCAGCCTGCAGAAATGATTGTTTACGATCTGAGTAGTTACCCATTTAGAGTCTGATGGACCATGAAGTCTTTCCAATTCCATAATTCTGCTATATTAATACTGCCTCCAAATAGAAGGCAGGAAATGTGCTCTGAGTCCTGGAATTCCCAGCTGGGAAGCCTTAACAAAACTTACTTAATTTCACCCAAAGTCTTAATTGATTCAGCTACAAAATGAA
The DNA here is from genome assembly GCF_903992535.2 of Arvicola amphibius. Lineage (NCBI taxonomy): Eukaryota > Metazoa > Chordata > Mammalia > Rodentia > Cricetidae > Arvicola > Arvicola amphibius. The sequence goes on along the minus strand of NC_052048.2, from coordinate 40,367,777 downwards.
AAGAATGCTTTTGAGCTTTAGCCTGAGAGTCAGTACTGGGAATCAAATTACCTGTACTGAAAATTCTGTCACATCCTTACTATTTGTGTGACCTTGGAAAAGTCAATTGACTTTATCCTGAAAATGGGAAAATAATAGTAATACCTATCCCAGAAGAGTTGTTGACTGGCTAAAGCAAAACACAATATAGAGACTATTTGACATTAGTGTATCATAAGTTTTCCTCCTCCTCTTCCTCCTCACCATCATCATCACCACTATCACGTTGTTACTATGGCGTGGTACTTTTTGAAAATATTACTTATTTTTTTTAACTTTTGTGTATGGATGTTTTGCCTGCATGTACATGCATCATGTGCATACAGTGCCTTCAGTGGTCAGAAGATGGCATCCAGTCCACTAGGACTAGAATTATAGAAAGTCATGAGCTGCTTTGTGGGAGCTGGGAATTGAACATTGGTCCACTGCAAGAGCAGTCAGTGTTCTTAACTACTATACCGTTTCTTCAGTCCCAAAGTATATGTTTTTCTAATCTACTTCTTCAGTTATTTTGAAGACTGCATGAGAAGGCATGTAAAATGTGTTTTAAACAATAAATATCTCTATACAGTTGGAAAGAAAGAATATATACAAGGTCTATGCTATGATAATTATAAGGATTCAGTTGAAATTGGGAGAATATGCTGAGATCTTTGGGTTAAACAGTATCAAACTACTTTTACATATGAGCAAAACCCAGATGTGTGGGCATCTAAAAGCTGCTTTACATGGGCTGTGAGCTACAGAGGTTCTATCATGCTATTCATCTGGAAATAAGAGAAGAACCCAAATCACACAGTACCTGGTATCATACTAAAGGGTATAGGGTGGAAGTATACCACAGCAGAAAATAAAAGATTTAAGTATTCCCATCTCAGAAGAAAAGTCTCCAGTGACAACTGCACACTGTGTTTATGTCAGACTTCCAAAGGCTACCAAGTTCATTTACTGGTATTGAATAATTTTTTTAGATTGCATTATTTGTATGATTGTTTTGCTTGCATCTGTATATATGAACCACATTCATGCCTGGTTCCAGGGGAGGTCAGATGCATCAGACCATGAAAAGGCATTGGATCCTCAAACTGGAATTACAGATAGTTGTGAAAACTGAAACCCGGGTCCTCTGTAAGGGCCACAAGTACTTTTCCTTGTTGATCCATCTAGCCAGCCACCATCTCAGTTTCTTTATGTCCACCTGTAAAAGTGCAGGGTCCCAAGTGAGATGAGTCTTATAACATACAGTGAGTATTAAGTGAGCAATACATAGTGATCATACTATCAACATGTTGAGGTAAGATGTTGGGGCGGCCGACCACTCCCTTGTTTGAGGGGCATGGCCACCCCAGGGGCAGAGGATACCTTTAAAAGAACCAGGTTTGTGGTAGGCCCTCCCTCTTTTCCCTTTTCCTCTTGGTTCGCATAAGTTTATCCCATTTTTCTCCCTTTATTAAAACTGATTTATTCTAAAAGGACTATTTTTGGTTATTTCAAATCTCCGCTGCATCATCTAGCGCCCAATGTGGGGCTCCGCCTTCTCACAAACCCCAGCCTCGGGTCAGGCTGTCACCGCCAACATGGAAGAACTCCCATTCGTGCAGCTTTTACAGAGATTCAACGTTGATTTTAATTTAGTGGATAATCCCTACACAGTTTTTTCCCCTACAAAGCTGCCCGAGCTCCTTGGTCTGAGCCGCACCAAACGTCAGGCCACCCTCCCCCGCCCGCTATAGCACAATCGGCCCCATCCGCATCCCTCTGCTGCAGCCGCAGCTGAACCACTAGAGAGGAGATGGCTGGACCTCCGCCATCCTCCCGTCCCTCCCTCTGCTGCCGGTGCCGCCAATGCCACCCCCTTTATCCCCGAGCACCGCTGCTCACTCCATGCGTGCATGCCATGATCCCAGACGCCATTTTTTATTTTCCCAGCCACGTGGATCCAGGTGCACCGCGACATCTACTGACAGACAACAGTCATTACAGGTAATTTTTCTTTCAATTGGAAATAAGTGATCTGATTGAAATTGTCTGATAATATCACCATTGACAGATTTTATAGTTTGTTTAATTACACAATGACTAAATTTTGGAGCGATACAGATGTGGTTTGCTTTGGCTGGATATCTGCAGGCTTGGTATCTTCTTTATTTTTATTTTTTTCATTACAACGTGGTTGGAAAATAAAAAATTGATAGAGTCCTTACAGACAGAAGTTAAAAAATTAAAGAAGGACATGACTGGTTTGGGAAACAACTTCCACCACACCAATAAACAGTTTAAAGTTTTCGAGGAGAAGTTTAAAGTTCTCGAGAAAAGGAATAATAGATCCTCCTCTGAGATGGCTTTGTCAATTGAGAAAATATACAGGAGATTTGTAAACGGTTTAAAGTTCTCGAGGAAAAGTTTAAAGTTTGCGAGGAAAGAAATAATAGATCTTTCTCTGAGATCATTTGAGAAAAAGGTACAGGATATGGAGGCAAAAACAGCTGATTTGAATTATAAATTACAGTCCCTGTCTGTAAAAACTGAAACATTATCTGAAAAGATCCAAACCATTAAATGTATTAACAAGACTTTATCAAAGGGCTATGAAAGATTACTGGACAGAATTTCAATACAAGATGACACCATTCATGCCATAAAAACTCTGTCCATGGATGAGACATTATCGGTGTTAGAGACATTAGACTTTATCAAAGGGCTATGAAAGATTACTGGACAGAATTTCAATACAAGATGACACCATTCATGCCATAAAAACTCTGTCCATGGATGAGACATTATCGGTGTTAGAGACATTATCGGAGTTAGAGACATTATCGGTGTTAGACAAACTTCATATCTTTAAATCCTCTATAAAAGCCTTGAAACATAATACTGGACAAGAGATTCAGGCATTGCAGAAGACAATGGTAAACAGATTTAAAAAGATTGAGGAAATTATAGACTCTGATAAACAGGAGCAAATGGTACAAAAGAAAATCTTGACCCCATCAATAAATAGAACTCTCCGGGATAGATTTCACAAGACTTTGCCTGTTTTTCCGGTAATAACAACAAAAAAGGTGACTGGTTCTAAAAACCCTAAGGTCACCAAGAAATATACATGGAAACCCATCCGTATAAATGATCTAAAAAAATTAAACAAGCTGTTATAAATTTTGGGATACATAGCTCCTTTGTTAAGGAGATGCTAAAATTGTGGTCAATCAGTACGAGACCCACCCCAAGGGACGGGCTTGATTTGGTATCGGCGGTTCTAGAGAGCAGATCTCAATTAAACTGAAAGTGTATGTTCAGACAAGAGGCTAGACTTTTAAAACAACAAAAAAGATCAAAGAGAATTAACATTACCCTAGATCAAATTCTGGGTGAAGGACTTTATTCTGATCCTCTAGAACAAGCTAATTATGATGAACATACCTTATCCATATGTACTACCACAGCCTTAAAGGCTTGGGACAGGGTTCAAGACCCAAGACAGAGAACGAAATCATATATCAGAGTTAAACAGGGTCCGAGAGAACCATTTGTTGACTTTTTACATAGACTAACTAAAGGTGTACAAATAGGGATATTTGACCCAAAAACAAGACATATAATAATTGAGTCCGTGGCTTATGAGAATGCCAATGTGGAGTACAAAAGGGTTTTGATGCCTCTCTACATGAGCTAGTTCCAGGACAGGCTCTAAAAAAGCTGCAGAGAAACCCTGTCTCGAAAAACCAAAAAAAAAAAAAAAAAAAAAAAAAAAATCAGATCAACACCTTTGGATAAATGGGTCTTACATACAATAAATGTTAAATCGTTTGACTATGAAACGGAGACATGGGTAAAAAAAAAAAACAATTACCAATGGTAAAAAAAAGACATCAAAATACCAAATGTTTTAATTGTGACAAAATAGGTCATATAAAACAAAATTACAGACAAAGAATTTCCAAAAATAATAATAATAATGCCTCTTCCAGGAATAACAAAAATAGGAGGCCTCAGCCTTCAGGTTTGTGTAGGAGATGTGAAAAAAGGTAGACATTGGACAAATAAATACAGATCGTCAAAAGATAGACAGGAAAATCCACTACAAGCGGAAAACTCAATGGGGGGCCTCTCACAGGCCCCCATGGCAAATGTGGTCCAGTCATTTCCCGTTACTACGGAGAACATGCTTTGTCAAAACAATTAAAAAGCCCCATGCCTGCTGTTAAAAGCAAAAACGGCCTAAAAGATAAATTACATGTATTTTGACACACTTCTATAAATGATCAAAGACCAAAGTTAAGAGTGTGTGTAAATGACATTTTCATTACTGGCCTGCTGGACACAGGAGCGGATGTAAGTATCATTACTCCAAAATCTTGGCATCGTATTGGCCTCTACAGGACGTTAATGTTCAATTCTTGGGAATTGGAACCCTATCTTGACTAACACAAAGCATGAGATGGGTTAAATACATAGGGACAAAAGGACAAATAGAAAAATTAAGGTCATATGTAGCTAATATTACAGTAAATTTGTGGGGCTGTGACCTATTACAACAATGGAATACTCAAATTAACATTCCTGCTGCCTCTAGAACATATATTTCTGAGAAAAACATTAGAAGATATTACAGATGACAAAAACCAGCCATTCGGGCTGTACAAAAACACAAAACAAAAGATGCCTCTCCAAAAATACCAACGTCCCTACCTCTAAAATGGTTGACTGAGAAACCAATATGGAGAAAACAATGGCCTTTAGCTGAAAAAAAGTTGCAGGCTTTAGAACAGCTGGTACAAAAACAATTGGATGATCAACATATTAAAAAATCTACCAGCCCTTGGTATTCTCCTATATTTATGGTTAAAAATAATCTGATAAATAAAAAATGGTGACAGATCTCAGAGCTATCAACAAGGTTATTCAGCCTATGGGCTCTCTACAATCTGGACTTCCTCTGCCCTCTTTATTACCAAAAGGATGGCCTCTCATAGTTATTGATTTAAAGGACTGTTTCTTCACCATACCTTTACAAGAAAAAGATAAAAAAAAAGTTTGCCTTCACGGTGCCTACTTATAATAACTCTCAACCTACCAGGAGATACCAGTGGACCGTCCTTCCACAGGACATGTTAAACTCTCCCACCCTGTGCCAATACTTTGTAAATCAACCATTACAAATAATACACAAGCTATTTCCCAAGTCTGTAATTTATCATTACATGGATGATATCTTATTATCTAATTCAAACATGGATACCTTAAAAAGATTGTTTTAAAAAGTTAAAATAGTTTTACCTAAATGGGGATTACAGATTGCTCCTAAAAAAATTCAGAGAGGAGATTCTGTTGATTATCTAGGTTATAAAATAGGTTTACAAAAAATCAAGACACAAAAGACACAAATAAGAGAGATCGACTACGGACTCTTTATGACTTTCAAAGATTGTTGGGAGACATTTCCAGCCTTCGACCGGCTATTGGGATAACACCTGATATGATAATTCACTTAAATAAAACCTTAGATGTTAATATCTCTGTAAATAATGCTTATCTTTCCCGTAACAAACAACAAATTTTTTCTTCAGTAATCTTTGCGGTTTCCAGGATGAAGACGGGGCCCCCACAACATCAACTCCAACTGGTTATTATGATGTCATGTTTTTGTAGCACTAAAACTTGGCCTGTTTTTTGGTACCATTTGCACAAAATACTTTTAAATAGTGCACATTTTTGACAACATTGTGGCCAGATCTCCTCAAAATATTCAGAGGCTAGACACATTCTTCCTAGATAAAATGTTACCCTGGGTATTTTACCATCATTTGCTTTCACAGGACCCCCTGAGAGTAAAAATTGCCCCTATGTCAGCTGTAAGCAATCTTAGATGATGACGCCCCCTCTCCCAACAAAGTTTACCCTCAGGTTTAGGGACACTAATTGGTGGCTGGTATAGGGTTGAGGGGTTGAGCGAGGTACTATATGGACTCAGGGGTATAAACTATGTATATGTATATATTTATCCAAAAAAGGAGGGATTAACTGGTCTAAAGAAATAATTGATATTTGTGAGCTATTGTTTTTTTGAAAACTGTATTGGTGCTGATTCTCGTATATTAATATATTAAACATTGTATGAGAGTATGATCCTACCTCTGTTTGAATCAATTGTTATATTGAGATATATACCATATTGCAATGTACATTTCTACCTTTGATATTATTTATGTAATGACATTGTTTACCATATTGCAATGTACATCTCTACCTCTGATATCATTTATGTAATGACATTGTTTACCATATTGCAATGTACATCTCTACCTCTGATATCATTTATGTAATGACATTGTTTACCATATTGCAATGTACATCTCTACCTCTGATATCATTTATGTAATGACATTGTTTACCATATTGCAATGTACATTCCTACCTCAGATATTATTTATATAATGACTCTGTTTACATTTAGAAATCATTGTCTTCATTTATTACACAGTTGTCTATTCTATTAGTCATACAGTTAGATAAGTGTTGAGAATTATATGTTTGTCATATTTATATTTTGGATAATCAGGTTTTTAGACACATAGATATTATATTTAATATAGATAGTATAATCTTCGACCTCTTCGAAGAGCTGTAGAACATGGCCTTTAATCTAACCTAGAGTTTGTACTTATGAGACACAATCACTCCTGACAACAATGCTCTACTCCCGAGAGAACTTTGAGCACCAAAGACACTCCACTGGGAGTTTGTCTTCTTGGCAGAACTGGCCTTTGGGCAAAGAAAAGCCCATACCTCCACTACTGACTAAGGTACAAAATATCCATAAGTGGATAAAACAAAATTGTCTTATCTTGCCAAGACAGGATATGATAGTTCTACTAAAGGTTCCTTGCTGTTGAAAAATGGTATGTCAGGTTGTATCAGGCTTTAGCCAAAGTTGGTTGCCTCAACATTGCTAACGAGACTTTGTGTGGTTGCCCAGGTAGTCAGTTGTCTGTCATCTGTTGCACATTTTGGAAGTTTCTCGTTTGTGCTTCCTGGTTGCTTTAGTAATATGACTTCCCTTCTCAGATCTTTGATGGGGTTGAAGATTAGATAATTGTAGCTACCTTCTACATTATTTAGACTTCCTGAAGTAGAATGTTTAGTAAAATTTCTGTTATATGTTCCTCGCCTAATATTGTTTGCTTCTTGTAATTTTATATGACCTGCTCCCATTGTATATAGTTGTATTTGGTTTTTGTATCTGTCTTATTTAGACAAAAGGGGGAGATGTTGGGGCGGCCGACCACTCCCTTGTTTGAGGGGCGTGGCTGCCCCAGGGGTGGAGGATACCTTTAAAAGAACTGGGTTTGGGGTAGGCCCTCCCTCTTTTCCCCTTTCCTCTTGGTTCGCGTAAGTTTATCCCATTTTTCTCCCTTTATTAAAACTGATTTATTCTAAAAAGACTGTTTTTGGTTATTTCAAATCTCTGCCACATCAGTAAGACATAGCTATTAACATTTCCCCAAATTTCCTGTGTAAGTTTTGTGGGGTAGAAGGTAAAAAATGGAATAGAAGCAATATTGTGAACCTGTCTATAAGAAGGTGTTATGCACCTTTTGTCAATATGACTGGTCATAAAAACACTTTTTGAGACAGATTTGAGTTCTTTGTTTTGCTTTCAGACACTATGGAAAATCAAGTATCCCCAGCAGGCTAATCTTTTTTTAAGTTTTCCTAGGTAATAAGATTATATATATATATATGTGTGTGTGTGTGTGTGTGTGTGTGTGTGTATGTATGTATGTATGTATATACACATGCATATATATATATATGTATATACACATACATACATATACATGTCTATGGAGTTCTTGGTTCTGACAACAAGCCTTGTCTTTCATACTGGAGTTTGAACTCAGGGCCTGCTGTATATTAGGCAATTACTACCACTAAGCTGTAATCTCAGGGCTCTCTTTAGAAACATATTTTTGTTGTTTTGAGGAAGGGGCATGATTTTGTCCTGGCTGGGTCTTGAAGCTGTTATGTGTCAGCAGCAAACTTCAGAATTGTTTTCTTCCTGCCTCCTAGGTTTCTGCGATTACACAGAGTCGGTCTCATAGTCAACTTAGTATGGTGCTAAAGTAGTCAAGTTCTAGAAACAAAATACCAAGATTTGAGTCCTGGATCTGTCAGTTACTATCATAGAGCCTCTCTTCACTCATTTATAAAATGTGGATAATGAAATAGAGACAGTGGAAGAATTCCACAAGGCACTTGATATGTTATATATACAATAGTGCCTTCTCCCCACAACATGTCCATGTCCTAATTCTCAGGACCTGAGAATGTGTTGTCACATAACAAAAAGGGTGTTGAAAATGGCATCAAGGCTATAGACATGTAAATGGAGAAGCTGTCATGGATTATCTAGGTGGGTTCAGTTTAACCACATGGACTTACAGCAGTTGTAGATGAAAACAGAAGAGTCAGATAATGAAGTGGCAGAAAAGTTCTCAATCATGAGATGGACTTAATCCACCAGTGTTAACTTTGGAGACTAAGGAAGGAGATCATTAGCCATGCCAGACTGGAACTCTCTTGGAACTGACAACTACCATCAGTTAACTGTCAGTAAGCAAGCAAACAAGAACTTCAGACTTATAACAGCAAGGAGAAGGATTCTGGAAGCAATTTGAATGAACAAGAAAAAAATCTTCCTCTGAGCCTCCAGGAAGAACATAGCCTTCCTGACACTTTGATTTTTAGCCTAACAAAACCTGTGTTGTAGTTCTGAAGCATCCAATCACATTTTTATCATATTGTGCTTTAAGTATTGGTGATTTGTGATGCTCACCATAGAAAAGTGGTGCCAACTCTCAATTCTGAGAATGCCAAGCATTTAGACTGGCACTTACAACACACAGTAAAAACTGACTCAAATCCATGATTCAGTGAGAGCAATGTTGTTTATGATGCGGATGGCATCAATAATATACTAGGTTCCTGGTGACATCACACATATCAATTCTGTCTATAGACCTGCAAGTATAGCCAGGTCATTGGTAAAATGCTTACCCATCAAACACAAGGTTCTGAATACAGTACCCTTCACCACACAAAAGAAGAAAAAACAAAACCTTTTTCTTTAATGAAAATATCCACGCTTTTTAGCCTTCCTACTGGTTATTTATCAAACTAATTGCTTTCCATATTTAGTAAATTGTTCTATCTAATCCTCAAATGTACCATATGAAGTAGATATCACCATTTTTTTCAAGATAAGGTTGGAGCGCAGATAAGAAAATTTAATTTGTCTTATACTGATTTCTGCTCTAAGAGATTTGCATTAAACAGAAGTTATCAAAGACATAAGTTCCTAAGTAGAAGGGGGAAAATTAGTAATATCCCCAAAGACAGAAGGAGAGGATTGTGGGTACACACATTTACATGTTTCTTTCTTGCTACTGAGCCAGAAGTGGTGGCATTGGAGTCCTTTGAAATCATTAAACAGAAGGTTCATGGAAAGTAGGGCTTGGGATTTTCTGAGACAGAGTAAAAGCCATGCTCTACATAAAACCTCCTGACCCATGTCCTTGCTGAGTCCCAAGTATGTGAATCTTAAATAAGGATATCAATCCCAATCCTATGCAGCTTAGGAAAGATATAATGAATTTCAGATGACCTGAGACAGAGATTAAGAAGTAGGATAAAGAGCACAATTTCTATGGTACATAGTGTTAGAGGATATACCTTAATTCTTTTTGTTTCTCACACAGAAAGCAATTTTAGGTCACTCATTTTATCCCAAGAGTAATTTATGAAGAAATACCTGGAAAAGTTTGGGCTCTCAATACACTCCTAGTCATAATATTCAAAGGACTACTATGTGCAAAATGTGTTAAAATGCACAGAGTTGCCTAGATGGAACTCTGAGCCCTACAATGGCCTCTGTGTCACAAAGAAGTTCCTTAACCTTAAAGAATTTTTAATCTAAAGTTTATGAATTGGAATTTGTAATATTTACTGTATTACTAGGCTGTTAGCATTAAAACAAAAAGTGTCCATAACTCACTCAGCTAGTACACTTACCTAAGCTACATAATACTGTGAGGTTGAGACAGAGGAACATGTGCATGAGGCATAGAGAACAGATGCTTGGGGTGTGAGTAAAATACTCCCAGTGCAAAGGCTCATTTAGGTCCCCCACTAACTGTTTATCACCTTGTTAGTTCTTGGCTCTGCCCGAGTAAGAAGACTGCCCCTTCAGGTGCCCATAGGAAAACCCACTTCCTAGATCATATCTCCTGTCAAGTTCAATACTGCCATGTTGGAGGATACAATGGGGGAAGGTAGATTCTGTGGGGCTCTGCCAGTGGGATCCTGTACCTCCCTAGAACTAGGTGACTACTCTCATGAGAGATTACTCAATATATCCCTTAATTATGATACTCATACATGATTACATTTGGGGGAAAAAGAGCACGTTCACAAATACCTTTGCAAACCCCTTGCACAGAGCTCCTATGGAGGAGGACCTTACATAACATCCACCCTGACACTGAATGTCAGTCTACACTTTAACAAAGCAGAGGAGACCTGCCCTAATATAAATAAACTGTCAGGGTGTCCAGGGAAATCAGATCTTGGAAACTCTTGTTTTTTTCTTGATTCTGGGGACAGTGAGGCAGAAATATGGAGCAGTAAAAGCACACAGAGACAGCTAAATCTCCATGAACTAACAGCCTTCACATTGTTCCAGATACTGTGTAGGCTTCAAAGTACAAAGATGCCTCAAAGTTCCAAAACAAACAGATTAAAAGATTCAAGGAGATGCATACCAGAAAAGTGTATCATCATCATCACTAAAGAAAGTAAATTTAAGCATAGTCAAATTAGATTTAAGAAACCATCTAAGAAGTTATACCTTATCAAGTATATTGAGAGAGAGACCTATGAGCATGAGAGAGTCAGCATTAGGAAATAGCATGGAGAGACTTACATTCAATTACAATGAAGATATTACCTTAGCAGAAATGAAACTGAAGCTGGATTTCTAAAGAATCTATCTGAATCCTTCTTTCTCATTCTGACATGGCCATGCTATTTACAACTACAATAACTTCTAACGGACATTTTTGCCCATCACCAATGTTTTGTGTATGTGTTTATGTATGTATTCATGTATATATACTTTCTGTGGAAGCCAAAGGGTGCATGAGTTTCTCAACTGCTCTTTACCACTTTCCACCCCCTTTATGGTGTGGGACAATGGTCTGTATTCTGTCAATTATATTTTAAATAAATGCTGATTGTCCAGTGCCCAGGCAGGCAAGTGTAGGCAGGACAAACACAGGAAGTAGAGGTGGGTCAACGAGAACAAGAGAATTGTGGGAAGAAGGAAGTCCTAATGTGCAGTCCTGGTCCAGCCACAGAAGAAGCAAGATGTGACTGCTCCCCCCCGAATAAGGTACTGAGCCACATAGCTAGCATAAACAAGAATAATGAGCTAATATAAGTTATAAGAGTTAATATGAATCCTGAGCTAACAGGCCAATCAGTTTATAATTAATGTAGACCTCTGTGTAATTTCTTTGGGACTTAACAATTCCTGGAACCAGGCAGGACAGAAACCATGACCACACCTTTATGGATTTAAAAGTATTTAATTGTGGTTGGGTTTGTGTTGGATATATGTGTACCTGAGTCTTGGTACCCAAAAATACCAGTTGAGGATGTCAGAGTTGCAGGTGGTTGCTAGCCACTTGTGGGTGCTGAAAACAGAACTCTGATCCTCTGCTAGTGCAGTACATGCTCTTAATAGCTGATCAATCTTGCCAGTCTCTTAACTTCATGGTTTGAGACAGGGTCTCTCACTTAACCTGAGGTTCACCAATTAGGCAAGATTGGATGGACAGCAAGTTCTCAAGCCTCTTGTTTACCCCCTTTAAAATAGTACAAGTGGAAAATATCCTGCTATAAAAAATTATATGTGACAATACAGTAAGAGACAAAGAACAGGGAGTCCCAAAATCATTTTATAGACACTAGAAAGAAAGCCATTTATTGTATAAAGCTGATACATTAGAAAATGCATTAGGTACATTATTTAAAGGTAAAAACTGAAACACTACCGAAAACAGAGTATAACCCTATCAAATTACTACTCAAAAAGAACACAAACCAGATAAAATGAAGGAACCAGCAATAGACTATGACAACAGAAAATGAAATAAAATGCAAAGTAAGACTAAATATTTATAGTATGGCAGCAAATAAATAATATGAATTCAAATACTGTAGAAAGAAAATAATTTCAACTGGACTCAAAATATTAAAATCAATTATATTTCCTTTAATATAGATGTACCTTTTTTACACTTAACATTTCTGGACTCATCATGTCAAATATTTTATGTGCATATCTCAAGCAAAACTGATTTTTTTGAAAAGTTGTTCTTTGATTGGTGATAAACATTACAGTCCTTAGCAGTTTAGAATATAGTGAACACTGTCACACATATTGAAATTAAAACAAAGTGATGCCAAAGGCTGAAAGGAAAAATACAGTTACCAGGCAAATGCAAATTAATAGAGCCTGGAGATTGTAATAGAAATATCAGACTAAGCTCAATTTAAGGAAAAAGCATTAAAGAGGATCAACAGATTAACTCAATAATCCACAACTAAGACAGCAGCTTGAGCATTTATGAAACAAGTAGACTAATATGAAAGCATTTAGACTTTGTTAGAAGGGAGAACGCTACCTAATTACAACAGAAATTGTAAATACTAAAGCATTCCCTTTCATTTTTAATAGTTCATGTGTATATAAAAAATGAAGGCAGATAATTAAAATATTCTGGGTCTATAATTTCTTTTTTAGCATATAGTAAACATGAAAGTTACCTAAATCATAAAAAGCAGAGAAAGTTAATACCCTAAAATCAATAGGTCCTGATGATTATAATTAATAATAATGTATTATATAGCTGAAAATATGTTGAGACACTAGACTCATAAAACATATGAGAGGCAATATATAGTAACTAGCTTCATTGTTGTAGTCATTCATAGTCTAAATATATATCACACTACACACCTTAAATGCATAGAATGTGTATTTGTCATATATACCTCAATATAGTTGGAGAAAATAAATAAAAACAACGGCTCAAAGTTTTACAAAATTACAAAAAGTACACTGTAGTTGGGGACTGCTCATTCATTCCTGGTTTATTTATCCAAAATAAACACACAGAAACTATATTAATTGCAATGCTGTTTGGTCAATAGCTTAAGCATATTTCTCGCTACCTCTTACATCTTAAGCAATTTCTATTCTTTTATATTTTACTATGAGGCTCCTGATTTACCAGCAAGTTTCCAGTGAGTCTGTCTCCTGCGGCAGGTGTATGGCATCTCCCTGACTCCACATACTCTCTCTATATATCTTTTCCAGACTGGCTGTATTCTGTTAAGCCATTGTCCAAAGAAGCTTCTTTATTAACCAATGGCAACAAAACATATACATTGTACACAGAGGGGAATCCCACATCATTACATCATTCATTATGACCATGGATTCTTTTATTATGGTTAACAAGATGATTCATTGTTAAGCTCATTGCCATGTCCAATTACCTTTACTCAATACCCAGGACCCACATAGTAAAAGGAAAGACCTGACTTCTACAAGTTATCTTCTGACTTCCTAATACATGCTTGGGTATACATCTCTCCCCCCACATACATATGTACAATAGATAGATAGATAGATAGATAGATAGATAGATAGATGATAGATGGATAGATAGATGGATAGATAGATAGATAGATAGATAGATAGATAGATAGATAGATAGATGGTAGGTGTAATAAAAATTCTTATAAATAAAATAGTTGAGCATGGTGTATACATCTTTAATACCAAGACTTGAGAGACAGAGGCAAATGGAGTTCTATGAGTTTGAGGAAAGCCTGTGAAGATGCAGTCCTGCCAGGGCTGTATAATGAAACTCTGACTTTCTTTCTGTCTCTCAGTTTCTCAATGTCTCTCATTCTCACTCTCTCTATTTCTCTCTTTCTCTCTCTCATCTATCTTTATGTGTGTGTGCAAATTTATTATATTTTATTCACTTATTTATTGGGGAACTACACTATGGTTCTCCACAATACAGAAAACATCTTGCAGGAGTAGACTCTCTCCTTCCACCATAGGTCCCAGAAATTGAACTCGTCATCAAACTTGGTCTTCTTACTAGCTTGACAAATAAATTATTTTATGAGCTCTTGCCAGCCTACTTTTCCAGCCCCACTTTTACTAAGTCTTTCATTTTGTGGCATTATGGTCACTCTGCATTAACTGATTCTGCCTCTGTATTCCTACATTACTTAGAATGTAGAATCTAGAAGCATCTGGTAGCCTCTGCCCCCAAGCCATGTTAAACATGTCATCAATTATTTAAAATAAGGTATGCAGGATCTAGAATTTGAAGTTTTGCTGGAACATATTTCAGCAAAATTGTCACATGGGTAACAAATTCGGGTTCCAAATAATCAGGATGGTTCTAAGATAGAAGATTAATAGATATATAGACACAAGATATCTCTGAAACCTAAAGAAGTAAAGAGTGTTGAAAATTGATTTAACTACAGTGTGTCCTGTAAAGTAACAGAATGTGTAAATGGTTTTAGTAGGCAGTGAGCACAATGCAATTCAACAGTATGCAGCACTGCTGCTAACAAAAGTGCATTCTATGTTACTAGATTAAATATAACTAGATTCAGAAAAGCAATTCATTACAATTTCAGTTTGGGATAATAAATTCAATAAGGTAGAAAAACAGACCCAGAAAGACAAATTCCTCACATTCTTTCTCATATGTAGATCTAGTGTCAAATGCTTAGATTCATGTGTTTAATTTGAAATGTCTACAGAAGTTGGGAAACTCACAAGGGGCCTCTGGGAGAGAAGAGGGAAGAGAGATCTTAAAGGAGATGGAGAGAAAGCACGGGTGATATGAACAGGAAAGTGGAATCACAGGAATAGATTGAGTAGGGACAGGGAGAAGAGGGTTGCGAGTATGAAAGCATGTGGAGAAGAGTATCTAACAACAAGAATGTTTGAAAAAATGCCTTATAGAAAATGATTATCTCATAAACACCCACATGTAATATACATAATAAAGTGTGTATGTTACAGTTTAAATGAAGTTATCTCCAAGAAGCCATAAGTTGTCAAATAAAAATCTCATTGACAAATCTAGGATAACTCCCTCAAGATGTTGGTCCAGAGGTGTCCCAGAGATATCCACCAAAACCACAGGTTATTTCCATTCCTACTGATTGCCCACCAGAACATGGTGGTAAGACTCTATTGCTGAAGACACCACACATTTTAGTTAGAATACATGAGAAAATCAAGCCGATACTGAACTAGAAGCTTCTCTGCTGACTGCCTTTTACATTTTATCAGAAAGTGAGAGAAAAGTCACCAACTATATTACTCAGCCCTGAACCCTATGAACTGTCATAATGATCATTCTGTAAGGTGTACCCATATATGCAACAGTAGCATGAATTTCATGGGGTAACAAATCATTTTCAGGATGGATTTAATGCCCATTGCACAAGAAGAAACACATGCTTGGTCATGCAAATTGAACCAAAAACCCTATGGCTGGGTAGTTTATAGGCTCTTAGAATGAATATACAACTATTATTTTACTACTTAAGTAGACACAGTATCAAAGTGACTTCCAAATATGTTTCTCTACAAACACAGATTACTGTAGTGTTCAATCTTCATCTGCATCTTTTGCAAAGGATGATACTCAGACTCATAACTTTTCAAACCACCAAGAGCAGGTGTTTGTGGAATGCTCAGCCATCAGCATGAATTCTATATCACATCTGTTCCCTGAAACCCTGTGGAAGAGCAGGGCAGAAAAATTGAAAAAGTCAGAGGCCAACAAAACAGCATCTTCTGGACATGGCAGGATCACTGCACTCATAAACTCAAGGTGGTTTTGGTTGCCTGTATAAGACCTATATAAGATCAATACGACCAACATTCCAGAACAGGCTGGGTAGGATTACATGAGTCCCCACCTCTAGATGAAGAGCTATTGACAGTTATTGCTGGGGAAAGAGAATCAGTTCTCTTTAGGGTTTGGTTCATGGTAGATTGACTATGCTCTAGTGGATGGCCCCACACTCATTGTTTAGTATCACAAATCGCACTCAGTGGGCAGTGAACTGGAATACATTTATGACGCATAAAACTCTCAAAAAATAAACTATGATTTTTTAAACACCTAGTCTGTGTCCTCATGTTTATAGCAAAGAGTGATTAGCTCCATGGTAGAGCCCATGTCAATCACTACAACCACACTTAACCAGAACGCATCAGGTGACTTATTATTGCAGATTCGCATTTTTCTCTCTTTATTAAATCTTATGTTTCTAAAGGATTTATTTATTCTTTATATGTGTGTGTCTGCATGTAGGTGTGTGTACCACTTGTTTGCCTAGTGCCCTTGAAGGCCAGAGTTGGTATTGGATCCCATGGAACTGTACTTACAGGCACTGTACCAAGCCACTTGATACAGGTGCTAAGAAACAAAGCTAGTTCTTCTAAAAAAAAAAAATACAGCACGTGCTCTGAGCCACCTCCCTGGCATACACATTCGTTTCTTAGAAAACATTATTTTATTATTTATTTTTAATTTTTATTTATTCTTCAGTCACATAATACATTTTGACCATAACTTCCCCTCCCCAGCTCCTCCCAGTACCCCATCACCTCCTCCTCTCTCCCAGACCCACTCACTCCCCCCTTATTACCCTCCAGGAAAGAGCAGGCCTCCCAAGGACATCAACTGGATATGGCATAACAATAAGTCCAGGCACAGACCCTCACATCAGGGATGAGTGTGGCAACCCAATAGGCAGAGAAGAGAAGTGTCCTGAAAGCAAGCAAAACAGCCAAAGAAAACCACTATCATTGTCAGATAGTCCTCCCAAAACATCAAGCCAACAACCATAACATAAATTCAAAGGACTTACTTTTTCTTTTTAAATAATATAATTTTTAATTCTTCAAGAATTTAATACAATATATTTTAATCATCTTTACCCCCACTCCCAACTACTCCAAGATACACTTCGATCTCCCTTCCCACCAAACTTCATGTTCTCCTTTTTTTTCTTTTTTGTCTTTTAAACTCAAGTTCAATTTGTGTTGCCTAAATACTATTGGGTGTGAGGTCTGTCCTGAAGAGTGGTCAACCTACCAGGATTCATACCGTTAAAGAAAACTGACTCTCCTTATCCTGGAAGGGATCGGCTGCCAACAGTTCCTCAGAAGGGAAGGGACTTGTGCCAACTTCCCCAGCTGCATGCTGGGATTTCTCTGCCTTGAGCTTGCACAGGACTTGTGCGTGTTACCACAATCACTGTGGGTTAAAATGTGTATCTGCTCTGTTGTATTTGAAAAGCACTGCTTCCATGTAGCCATCTATCACCTTTGACTCTTACAATATTTCTGCTCCCTCCTCTCTAAGAATCCTTGAGTCTGGGGAAAAGGAATGTGGTACATACATTGCAGTTAGGGTTGAACACTCTTTAGTACCCCATTCTCTGTACACTGATCAGTTGTGGCTCTCTCTGTTGATTGCCATCTACAGCAAGATGCTTCTCTAAAAGGAGCTGATAGTATAACATCATAACCAAACGTCATCAGGGGTCATTTAAATTCTATGTCCACTTAACAATTGGTTAGTAATAGCATTGGGTTGTACCTCAGGACTTGTGACCAATCTAGTCACACATTCTTGACCTCAATTATAATGCTAGGCATGGGTTTCATCAAACTGAGTTGTCCTTAATTTCAACCAGAAAGTGGTTAACTACTCCTGGGATATCAGTACCGCTATTGCACCAGGGGACATATCTTGTCAGGATAGTTGCTACTGTAGCTTACAGGGTTTACTGCTAGATAAAGCTGATGATTCCCTTTCTCTCTGGTAGCATACATAGCACCTTATAGCACCGTGAAACTAGATAGTAGAGATAGAGCTTTCTGGCCAGTACCCAGTTGATTTCTCCATCTCTTATGACTCAAGGATGAGATGTCTTCAGCAATAGGATCTGACCATCAAGCTCTGGAAAGTAACCAAGGGCAGTGGCAATAGCCTGCTTTGCTTGAGGGCTTAGAAGATCACTCTGGCCAACAACTTTAAAAGAAGGTAATCTATTCCTTGTTAATTGAGTTTTTGTTTGCTAGCATATGCTATCAGTTGGGGTGTTAACCCCCCATCATACATAGAGTAATTCCAGTGAAACCATATATATTAAGAAAACTCCACAATAGGGGAGTTTTCATACAGCTTTTTCATTTTTTTTACTGTTAAATATTCCTCCCAGTATTTCTTCTTCTAAACTCTGCCCTCCATTTAGTCTGTCCAATTCCATTATCACCCTTTCCCACTATAACACTATTCTTTATATGTGTAACCCTTCAGAAAATGGAGGCAGCAAATCATGGTCTGAGAAGAATTACATGAATGGAAAGAAAATGCCACATAAAAGCAGCAGATGTAAAAATTATCCTCACACAATATGTAAGTATGAGTTATTGTTCTACATGGAGAGGGAAGCTGCCCCTCACAGTTACACATTTAGAGGTAAGTGACATTCTCAGGTAAGTTACAAGAGAATGCAAAATGTATAGATAAGGCCATTCCATTTTGCTAATGCGCAAACCACGGAAATCATGCTTCATTTTGCTTTTTCTACAAAGAGAGAAGCAACAGCCAATCATAGAATGTGGAAGCAAGACCTTTTTCTTTCCCATTTTTTTCTTCTCCAAAGCCTTATCAGATATAAAAGAAGCCTGCATCACTAATGAACACCTCAGGCTTCTCACCTGGAACTCCAGTGCCTTCAGAAAGATATTCAGCACCTCAAAACTAACTAAAATGCTGAATGTTTAAAGTATGCTAGAAGAAAATTGTAGTCGTATTATTTTCTATGAATCTTGAGATAAGCAGTTAGCTTTATCAGTTCAGTCATCTAAATAATAAAAGCTATTTGACTACCCTACAATCTAGTTTCCAGATGTAAATGAAGAGACATGAGAAAGACTTAGAAATGTAAAACGTGACATAAATATAGAATTTATAAAATAGAGTGCACATTATGTCATCTAATCTTCATAGCAACTCCAAGAAAATTTATTATTGCATCTTTTTGATGAGGGATGAGGAACAAAAAGCTAAAACAGAGAGCTTTGGGGGATTTCCTTAAAACTGTCAGTTTATTTGCTACAGGTTAGTTCTTCACCTTTCTTATTTTCCCCCAAATCAGTCTTGGTTCATCTCTGCATCATAGGTGCTCCTGTCTCAGCTGACCTCAGGCTGAGCAGGCTGTTAGAGAGACAAGAGAGATTAGACGTGGAGAAGGGAGACTGGCTAAAGTGTTTGTTCCTTTGGTCTTCTTCCTAGCTCAGCACGGTAGCTGTATTCCTCCGCAGTCTCAGCTCTTGTCTAGGGACCCCTCCTCAGCGATGTATCTTGTGGGCTGCTTTAAACTCCAGGTCTCCTTGTTCACGTCTTGCTCCTCAGTCCTCAGTAGACCAGTTTTGTGCCATTACTGATGCTGTGCCCCGACCCCCCTCTTACTGCCTGGGTATCTGTTCATATGTCTCTAAATCGAGTCTTCGGAGAATTCTCTTCAGGATTCTTCAGGATTCCAGTAGAGCATGCCTTCTGTTTTCTGCTGAGTTCCTGATGGATAAATTCCTCTTTTCCAAACTATTTGTTCCCAATCTGCCAGGGATGCTTTTACTGCCTCATCTTCAATTCCTTTCTCAGCATTCTTCTCAGTTTACACAGACTGTCTGTATGAGGCTGCCTTCTCCCTAGGAGCCAATTTACCGGGGGTCTAGATCTGCCTTTGCCTGATTCTTCATTAATTCAATGGCGGCAGAGCTGTCTTCTTAGCTCCTATACCCCACATTTTCTTATCCCTCTACCTATTCTCCGATAGTACAGCAGATGGACTCGTGACCTTTTTCTGTAGAATTTAGACTGAGAAACAGAACATTAAATCAGCCTTTGAATACTTTAGGGGAACATACAAAATGCAATCTATGTGTTTCTTTCAACTCTAGATTTGTAAACAATCCTTTTTAAAAAAAAAATTCTGCACAAAAGGTATATAGAAACAACCATCTGATCAGTCTTGCCCTCTAAGTTATACAGGCTATTCCTACACTGACAGGACAACCATTTCTTCCCGAGTGGATTACAATTGTTACCAGGCACATGGGCCGCTAACTATCTCCAAGGCTGCAATCAATCAGTGACCCAACACTCTTTCCCACCATCAAAATTTATAGCAGAAACACACACAATAGTCATTCGTACCTCTAGGGTGCCTTCTCACTAAAGACCATACGTTTAGTGGTTAGACATAATAATAGCTTTGTCTTCCAAGAATGCAGTAAGAAAAAAAAAAGAGAAAAATGCCCTTGATTTCTTCTGTTTGAATCCATAACCAAAAGCATCCAAGAGCTGACATTTAGTTCGGGATTTCAGAGCCCTTATCCTCTCCTTGCTATGAAAAATAACGATGTGTTGATCTCTGATTGTCATTCAAACCACGGCCACAATGCCAACATCTGTCTCTTCATTGGCCCTTTCTTCCCTAAATGTACTGGCTGTCACTCAAAGAGAAATAGTACTCTTAGTGGCACTTGCCAAACCGTGTTAGTCATGAAATGCTGACAGTAATTACCAACAACGTGAAACAGTGGCCCCAAATGATCACGCACAGATCTACAAAATAACTGTTGTTTGCTTTTTTTTTTTTTTTTTTGCCTACAGTCTGAGAGGATGAGGCTTCAAAAGTGATTTTATGACATTTTGGCTACTGATCACAGGTAGAAATTATCCATGCTCAATTAAAGAAAGATGAAAGTTCAGCTTTCTGTGATTAAACTAATAACTTGTTCAGCCTCAGGGCTGGAATTAAATGTTAAGGATCTGTGTCTCTGGCAATCCTCCACAAAGAATTAAAGAAGCAAACGGTGCTGCTGCTGACTTACTTAAAATCAAGGATTAATTCATATTGGAAATTATTCATGATGAGACTCCTAGATAAGAAAATGCTATGCCATTCTCCTATGCTTTTGGTGGCCTGTGATTAGAGTTCCCTGGGATTATGTTTCTAATACGGCATCACTTACTTTAGATCATCTGTGATAAACAGGCACAGATGTTTCCTTTAGATTTTGCTGTAAATAGTACACAGGAACATAATACATACATAGGAAAATATTTCATCATACTAAATGAGACCCACACAGCGACACAATTTATTAACTTAGCCTCTGTTTCCCTAAGAGTAGAGGACAAGCAAAGCTGGTCGGTCTTATATAGCAATTTAGCTAGGCGACTGAACTCATTACTAAGTGAAACACTAATCTACATGTTGCTGTGAATGTATTTGGTAGATGTGATTAAAGTCCATTAACAGATGACTTTAAGTAAAACTACTTAATGTAAACAATCTGCGTGAGCCTGTTTCAATCCACTGACGCTTAAGAGCAGACCTGTCTTGTGCGATGAAGAAATCCTTCGTGCCTTCAGCTCACACCCTAGGGTTCCAGACTCTTCTTCATGATAGTCTGCCCTACAGATTTAGGAACTGAGCTCCCACTTGCTGGAATCTATGCATCCATCATACAATCTATCTCTGCAGACCAATCAATCAATTTATCATTCATCTATTAACCATCTGCTCTATGGGGGTAGTTCTCTGATTATATCTGACTGACAAATGAGACTTTAATGCCTCTTGTTCATAAACACTATGAAAATAAAATGAGATTGTGCACTTGAAAGTTATTTGAACAGAAAGTAAATGTTAATGTCTGTATTATTTGGCATTTGATATGACTAACTCGAATCTAGCTAATAACTCCAGATTAACTCTTCCTTTTTCTTAAAAGGCCTTATAAAACAATTAAGTTTCCTAGATCTTACATTCTATTTTGGTTTTCCTTTTTGAGATAGGGTCTCCTGCTATAACCAGGGCTCAGTCTACACAGTAATTCACCAACCTCAGCTCCCCGAGTGCTAGGATTGAAGGTATGAGCCACCATACCAGACTAATTTTGGTAATTTTGCAATACTACTGACCTGGCTTTACAGATTTGAAGACTACAACAATTGTACTCAAAGCACTCAGATAGTATCTTCCTTATAATAAAATGACAACAAACAAAGCAGAGTCTATGGATGTGGTGCGGGAGATCAGTTGTAGAGCAAAAGGGTAAAATGTGTGTTCAGATTCTTAGACAAGACTGAGACACAGCAGAGAAAGTCTAGTGGTGTCCGGGATAAAGGAAAGCTAAAGTTATTGGGAGTAAAACAGGGACCTACTCTAGACATCATCTCTGGTTTATTTTTCTGAATGTAGGCTAGCTTAGCTCTCCATCTGTGGGATGAGCTGGTGAAATGAGACTGGAGAAGGATGGGCCACTGTCTCAAGTTGTCAATCAAATGCGCCCCAGGCCCAGAAGCTGCTATGGAGATGCTGATGACCAGTGCCTCTGAGGAAAAGATGATGCTGAAATTCATTTCATCTGTGTTGAGTCACACAGCTGGATTAGATGCCACAGCCTAGGTTCGAGTGGGCTACAGCAATGAGTTTTAGCCAGGGACAGAAGAACGGGGGTCAATTTTTCATGGCCAAGCCCATAAATACCTCCCCACACTTGCTTTTCTCCTTCTGGCTGACTGGGATGGAGCCTTGTGAGCCCCATAAGGAAAATGGAGGGGCTGTCATATGAAAAGCCCGAGTCACTGCCTGGAGAGAATCATTCCTTTGGGAGGGCTTCCTGAGATGGCCGACACTAGACATTAGCCGGGGATGAACTGGCCTTGCATCAAGCCACTGCCATTTGAGGATTTATCTGTAATCAGCTAGCTAACAAAAACTGTTACCAAATTTGGCATACGGTCATAACAGAAATATAAAATGTACAGCTTTGGCTTAGGGAGACAGCAGATGGCAAGGAAATCAAGAGTAGAATCAGAAAAGACAGAAATTTATGCTCTGAAGTAAAACACCAACCCGGCATCAAAAGACAGTCTAGAAATCATCGAAGTCAATCAATCACCCACTTAGAGGTGTGTCCTGAAACCATATGAGAACAGAAAAACTATGTTAATCCCTTTTCCTATTTTCCCCTCCATACTAATCATGTTTCTCTCTTTCAAATCGACTTCTCCCTGCCTACCTTTAATTCTCTACACAGCTTTCTTATCTCAACTCTCATCGATGGTCACCCATAAAATGTCACTTACCCATGAATGTGTGTGTTTGTGTGTGTGTGTGTGTGTGTATGTGTGCATGTGTGTGCGCGTGCACGCATATGTGAATACTTTGTGGGACTGTTTTTGAAAGTTGTCAAGCCTTTTGACATGGAGCCTTGCTGGCAGACATAAAGCCATGGGAGTCAGTGATTATAGCATAGCCCCACTTCTGGCTGGATTCTCTGCTTTCTGGTCAGCTACCAAGATATAAAGCAGCCACAGGCCTAAGTTTCCTGTACTGGACAGTTTATAGCAACTTTATATGAGTTAGAGTCATCAGAGAGGATGGAGTCCCAGTTGAGACAATCCCTCCCTAAGATCAGGTTGTAGGCAAGCCTGTGGAGCATGTTCTTAATTAGTGATTTACGGGCTAGGGCCCAGCCCAATTTAGATGAGGCTACCATGAACTGGTGGTTCTGGGCTATAGAAGAAAGGCTGAGCAAGCCATGAGGAACAAGCCAGTAAGCAGCATCCCTCCATGGCCTCTGCATCAGCTCCTGCTTCCAGGTTCCTGCCCTGTTTGAGTTCCTGTCCTAACCTTCTTCAGTGATGAACAGTGATATGGAAGTGTGAGCCAAATAAATCCTTTTCTCCCCGTGGTGCTTTGGTCATGGTGTTTCATCACAGCAACAGTGACCTTAACTAAGACTCTCCCACGGTAACGCCTTTTCTGCCATGGTCAACTATATTACCCTAAACTATGATCCAAAATAAATCAGTCACCCCATAACTTGTTTCTACCAGGTATTTGGCCACAATAATGAGAAAAGTGGCTAACACACCATGGAAACAATGAGTTTTCTCAAAGACAGATCAAGTCCCATATCTCTACAGTACTTACAAATTGCTTTAACTGTGCCAGTCACCTCCTACCCCTTTAAACATGATATTTAGATCACATGCATAGATATTTAATCATACATCATCCCAACCATCTTCTGATCCCTCTGCCAAAAGCTCTAGTTAAGACATAAATTTTTCCTGAGAAGTAACAAAGCCAGATATGAATTATCCTTTCTTCACCCAAATCCCGCAGAGTCCTGAAAGTGCACACTGGCCACTTAGTGATATTACACAGGTCCAGCAGATTACATTCATATATATGAATATATATACATATATATATATTTCTATATATATATATATATTCCTATATATATATATAGGAATATGTCACAATAATTAATGAATAGAAGCCATAAAATTAAAAGAGAGTAAGGAGGATTTGGAGGAAAAAAAGAAAAGGGGAAAATATTGTAATTATATTATAAGCTAGAAAGTAAAGGAACAAAAATAGATAAGTTGGGGACTAGGCAGATGGGTAAGAGTTCTTGGTATGTAAACACAAGGATATGAGTTTGGATCCTGAGAACTCGTCTAATATGCTGGGCACAGCCTCATAAATACCTGTAATCCTACACTGTGGTAGGTAGAAATAGGAGGATGTTGGAGGCTTTCTGGCTGCCAATCTAGCTCCAGATCTAGTCAGAGACCATGTGTTCTCCAGGGAAAGATACTGAGTGTGATAGAGAAAGATATCCCCATCTCCATCACTGGTGAGTGCACCCATACACCTGCACATGATCTCTCCCTCCCTCCCCCCCCCCTCTCTCTCTCTTTCTCTCTCCCTCCCTCCCTTCATCCCTCCCCCCTCTCTCATACACACACTACATGAATTTATAAAAATAAATTATACGTCACTCACTCTAGATTTTTGTTTTGTTTTGTTTTTGTTTCTGAAACATGATCTCATACAGAACTGGAGAGCCTTGAACTTTCTATGGAGCCAAGAATGACACTGAACTTCTGATATTCCATTAATGTGCCAGGATTACATGCACATACCATCATTCTCTGTTCCCAGATTATAAAGTGCCCAAGATTGATCCCAGAGCCTTGTGTGTGGTGAGCAGGCACTCTACCAACTGAATACATTCTCCTAAAATGTTTCCATAAGACAGTGAGTATTCTGAGATGCAAACAGAGGTGCTGGTACAATACAATGGGAAAGGCAAGAGATGTCTTTTAAGCACCAACCCCAAAAGGATGGTGCCTTGGTTGTCCTGGAAGTAGCTCTGTAGTGGCTGACCCTACAGTGAACTCACAGAGATCAACCTTCCTCTGCCTCCCAAGAGCTGGGATTAAAGGCGTGAGCTACCACCACCTGGCTAACACACAAAAGTTTGAATAGCCAAATGTTACTTTACAACATCCCTCACTGTCTTGCAAAATGTTATTCTCTTATCCCCCATATCTTTTCCCATTATTCTTCATCACAGTAAATGGCACCACTCAGTTAATGGGGGCAAAAATACCATAGGCAATGCTGTTCTTCGTTGTTCCTTTTCTGCCTTTCATTCACTGCTACCTACAAAATCTGTCTTTGCTTTGTCCATTCTTGTCTCTCCTCAAGGCTGCTCCTCTGGCCCCTCGATCACTATCTCCCCCACTAGACTATTGAAATGAACTCTTAAGCAGAAATTTAAATCTGCACTGGCTTCCCCGTTTCTGTTCTCATCCTCTAACAGTCTATTCTGTGTAGAACAGCAGAATGATCTAGGTCATTAATCAAACTCAGTCACTCCACTGCCTGAGACTTTCCAGAAGGCTTCCTCCACGTCGTACTTAAAATCAAATTTGAGCCTTTAAAAAATGGCTTAAACCCTTATAAATGCTGCTTCATCCACCTCTCTGGCCCCATCTCATGCCGATACTGCCTCCTGGGATTCTGCCATGCACAGCTTTAAACACATTAAGCATATTCCTGCCTCACCAACTTTGAACTTGTTATTCTTTCTGCCTGAACACTCCCGCCTCAGATCTTTGCTGGTGCATTTTATATATTCCAAGTCTAAGTTTCCAATGTCACCTCTTCAGATAAACTTCTCTGCCTGGCTCACAAAATATCTTCCAAGCACATTGTGTGTGTGTGGGGGGGGGGGGTTGGTTTGGTTTGGTGTCATTTGGTTTTTGCGAGACAGGATTTCTCTGTGTAACACTGTAACAGTCCTAACTGTCCTGCAACCAGCTCTTATACACCAGGTTGGCCTCGAACTCACAGAGATCCACCTGCCTCTGCCTACTGAGTTCTGTGATTAAAGGCATGCATGGCGTGCCACTAACACCTGTCCCAAGCACATTTCTTATCACATGCTGTGTTCACTCCAGAAATTCTGTGCTCCTGACATCTTGCATAGAGCTAGTTCTTGCTTTCTGTCTGTCTGTCTGTCTGTCTGTCTGTCTGTCTGCCTGCCTGCCTGCCTGCCTGTCTGCCTGCCTGCCTGCACCAAAGAGCTAGGACCTTTCTACCTTTCTAACTTCTTCAGTGCTGTAGCCCCATCACTGCTTAAAAGAACAGCCCTGATAGTCTTTGTTTTGGTGATTCCAAGGAGGCTTTAGAGCTCAGGCTTTCCTAGACACTGACATTTCTAAACGTATTTCTCAAATGAAGTCAACCCCTCAGGCAGCCCAGTGGGGAGGTCACAGCCAGCCAGCAAGAAGGAAGTCTGGCAAGTCAAATCACACAGTTTCTTTTTCACATTATACCCATACTGAGGAGATGCAGCTCATTAGGTACTAAATGTTTAGTGACTGTCACTATTAATTGGGGGGGTATTAATACTCTAACAGGACAGTAAATCTCATGCTGAACTCAGTGACATCAGCACCTTGCAGTTGGACTAGCATTTGGAGTCTGGATCTAAAGCTACAAGAAAGAACCCAGAGATTGTGCCTTCCTTGTCTGTAAGAAAATGCTAGCAATATTGAGTCACCCCTCACTATGGGGACATGTGCTAAATATTATATGTGATTGTTATTAAATATTGACCACAATATTACAGAATTCATTCTAACATTATCTTCATATTGCTTGGGTAAGGAAACATTGAGGTAAAGAAGGGGTGCACCTTGATCAGTGTCACAGAGTAATTAATGATGGCTTTTCAATTGGAACTGGAATCTGTCTCATTCTGAAGGCATTATCCTAGAAAAATATATGTCTAGTTTCTTATAATTATTTTCTTATCAAATACTCACAATTCTCTTTATTAAATCCTTAGACTAGTCTTATATTCTAAGCTCAGATGTCACTTCTACATAAAGCCTTCTCTTACCCTGCTGCCAGACCCACTCCCTTGCCATCCTCTGATGAACTGGCCATGGGGAAGCAATTTCACAGAGAAAGGGGGAAAGAAACCAAGCTTTTCTGAGCATGCATGATATCCCAGGCATTGTCACAAACAAAATTGAAGGTAAACCTCACAACTAACCTGTGAATCAGGCAGCTCTTTTCTGGAAGATTGGGTGCCCTGGCTAAGGTCTTATACCTCAAAGTTGCGGAACCAGAATCTATATCAGTCTGAAGAGGTACTGAGTCCAATTTATTTTCAGAAAATGCCTTTAAGTGCCGATAGGTGAAATAAATGCCTCATCTTGGTTTCTTCGTAGCTGTTATCTAAGTCATAATTTATATTTTCATGATCAACTTAATATCCATTTTTAGCCTAACTTCATATGGAAATGAACTCACCTCTTTCGGCTACACTAGATTCCCCAGCACTTGACCAATTTATTTTCTTTTATTTTTTTTAAAAAGAAAAAAACCTGTTTTTTTCATTTTACATACCAATCCAAGTTCCCACTCCCTCCCCTCCTCCCATTTACTCCACCTTCCCCCAACTCCACCCTCCATCCACTCCTCAGAGAGGGTAAGGCACATTGCTTTGGTCCAAAGCACTCCTTACTATATCTAGGCTGAGCAAGGTATCCATCCAAACAGAATGGGTTCCCAAAAGCCAGTGACCCTGCAGTCTGCCCCAGTCATACAACTGTCATCCACATTCAGAGGGTCTAGTTTGTTGACCAGTTTAACAATCATGAACCTAGATAAGTATGTCTGTATAAATGAATTTACTGTATACCCTTCATTTATATATTGAATAAGTAAACATAGCCATCTCTGCTAAACTGTAAATTCATGAGGCATTTACCTGCCTAATTTATCTCTGACAATGGATCCCTGACAATGAATGACATTTTTTTAAACAATGTAGACTCTCTTTAGTAAGTGTTGCTTATCATTCAGTTTGTGCCATTCAGAACTCTCCATTATCCAAGGCTCCAAGCAGCCACTGGGCGAAAACCACAGAGCAAGAAGACGACACAGTTCTTGTGCATAAGACTGTAGCTAACAGTCTTAAGTTGTGAAAAGAAGGGAGAAATCCATCAGAAACTTAAACCCATGTTAGGTAATTATTGTTAGCCTGAACTGATGAGGCCACGCTGCTGTCCTAGGTAATTGGCCACCCCAGTGGTTGAAAGAACGGGTTAGTTTCTCACTTGCATTAGTCAGAATCTAATTCAATGGCAAACTGATCTAGTGTGTTGTCCTGTATCATCCGAATAGCAGAACCCAAGCTAACAGAGAGAGCATCCTCGGCTGCTGTGTTAGAAGCATATGAAACAAAGCGAATCACACAAAGCCCTTAAAACATAAACTTGGAAGTAACACATTCCATGGGAGTTAAACCCTCATTCAAAAAAATTGAGCTGGTGCCCTCCCACAACATAACAGGGACTGGGAGTCAAACCCTTTGATGATGACAGCAACAACCCTCACAATATACAACAAACACACTAAGAAGTGATTCTCAAAGAACCTAAAAACGCACAGATTAATGACATGGCTTGGGCAATAAACTACCTGACCTGCAAACATGAGGACCTGAGTTTGATCTCTAGAACCAAAGCAGAGCATGGTGGCACATGCTCTAACCCAAATGGCCAGATGGCCTAAGTCACTCAGAGAGTTCCAAGCCAATGAACCCTGTCCCAAAAATCAAGATGGACAATGCCTAAGGAATGACACCTGTGCTCTACTTCTGGCCTCCACATGTGTGTGCCCACACATGCACACGGGAAAACACACACACACAGAGAGAGAGAGAGAGAGAGAGAGAGAGAGAGAGAGAGAGAGAGAGAGAGAGAGAGAGAGACATGCAAATCTCGCCGAACAGAACCTGTGACATACAGTTCAAAAAAACATGTACTCAGATCAATATATCATTACTAAAATGCTAAAACTGCTAAAGTCTTTTTCTCAAGTCCTTGGCAGTTCCTTTCTGGGCCTTGGGACCCATGTCTGTAAAACAGAGAAGAAAAAGAGAATACCTAAGCTGTCTTAGAAACGATAATGATGTATGTTAAAGCACCCCACACACAGCCTGCCACAATAGATCATGTTTATCTTATCTAAGTGTCATCTCTGAAATGTAGAAAAAATAATTTTCCAAGATATTAATGAGATAAAACTACCACTCACCCTTTAAGCATGACAATTTCATTTTCTTGATATTAATGACCATCGACCAGATAAAATGATTTGCTTCACACAACCACACACACATTCCCCAGATACTAGAGGATCCAAGTAATTTGTAAATAACTAAATAAACTGTATTCTAAGGCAAAAGAAGATTTGGAGGAGGAAGTCAGTTAAAATGGGAAGTCCCAAATGCCTCGGACAATAAGCTGCGCAGGTCGCCACAGCTCGTCTTTATGTTTCCCTGTCCTCACATCCTCCCAAGTACAGGGCTAAGTACACAGCCGCAGCACTGCCCAGGGGATAGCCTGGGGACCAGGAGCAACATGCGAAGTGGTACTGCTCACGATCCACACCCCTGCTGCTCTCCTGCTGTTACCCAGTGTGTGAGTCAAAGCCCCTGACAAGGCACACATTGCCAAACTGCACAGCGCTCTTCTGTTATTTCCCAAAAGGCACCCGTTGTCAAACCCCACAGCGCTGTTTCGTTATTTCCCAGTCGAATTCAAACCCCCTACAGACATTCTCAGGATGGGAGGAGAAGCAGATGTTAAAGCCGGAATGTTTTTAAATAGATGTAGCATGTAAAATACCCAAGGAAAAGGAAGCTACACACTCTTTTTTCCCCTCCCACCCTTATTGATGGTTTCCAAGGACAAAGCCTGATCCCTGGGCAGCAAGGCCAGGTCTTCAAGCAGAGGAGGATGCTGGGAAACAAAAGGTCACTGCATGCACTTTCCATTCTCTGAATGGCCAGCTGCTAGAATAATGAGGATATAGACTGATACCCACAGAAAGAGACCCAGCCTTCTTCTTTTATTTTTTTTTTCAATTTGAGATTCATTTCATTAGCATCTGAATGTGGGTATGTACACAAAAGTAGAGGTAGCTTGGAGGCCACAGATCCTCTGAAGCAGAAGTCAGAAGTGGCTGTGTGTTGCTCAGTGTGACTTCCAGGAACAAAGTTTAGATTCTCTGCAAAAGTATTAGGTGCTCTTAACCAACAAGCCTCTTCTCCATCAAGACTGGGCCTTCCTACTTCTTCATTTTCTCTCCTTCTGCCGCAAAACTGTTCCTGAGTACTGCCAATACTTAGAATGACACAGAACACAAGAGTATTAGCTGATGACCATGTTTTCAAAATTCAAACATCCAGGTTTATTTACTGGCATGTTCATTGTACATGGTGTTCACTTCATAAGGTTATTTTCAAATAACTGTACGATACACTTAGAGCATGCTCTCCAATTCCTCTTACCCTCTCCTTTTTCACCCACTCACCAATCCTCTCATTCCCCTACTACATGATTCCACATCTCTATATAAATTCTAGGGTACAAAATTAAGAGAAAACCTGATATTTATCTTTTTGACACTGACATAATAATCTCCAGTTGCATCCATTTTCCTGCATATAACAGAATTTTGTTTTGCTATATGACAGAGTAACATTTTATCATTCATATACATATATGATATATATTATCATACAATAATATGTATTCCATATTTTTCTTGTCTATTTCTCTGTTGTTGAACCCCTGGTTTGGTTCTTTAACTTAGATCCTATGCTATTCGTGCAGTACACATGGTTGTGCGAGCCCCTCTGTGATATATTATTTGGAGTCCTTGAGGTAAATACAAGGGTATGGTATAGCTGTATCATCTGGTATATTCATTTGGGGATTTAAGGATTCTCCACATTGACTTCCATAATAGTGGAACTCTGTGACATTCCCACCAGGAATCGCATAAAGGTTCTTTCCAGTTTGTATCCTTGTTAGCATTCGCTAACAACCATATTTTAATTTCAGAAGTCTTTTTGATCTCCTGTTTTACTTTTTCCTCATTAAAAACCTATATTTCTTTCCTAGGTCTACCATGCCAAAGTAAGACAAAATAGTGGGCCTAAACCTACAGAAACCCATGATTTATGTGGAAGATAGGTAGTTCTAACACTGATTTCTTATTGAGTTTCTGTAAAGTGCACGATAAAGACACCAGCAATGATGACGATTGGCAAATAAAGACCTGGCTCTTGGAGAGAGAGGAATCACTTCTCACAATGCTCCCACATTGTAGAAGAGGCAAGGCAGCTCCCGTGGGTCTCTTTTATGATTTTTTTATTTTTAATTTTCTGTATATGTATGTGTAGGGGTATGTGCACATGAGTGTAGCTACCCAAGGAGACCAGAAGAGGACATTGGATATCCTGCCACAGAGTTATAAGCAGATGTGAGCTTACATGGGTGTTGAAGATGAAACTTGAGTCCTCTGCTAAAGAATTGCTGACAGAGGTTTTTGTTCTGACCAGTTCCCACAGTCATTCAAACCCAAAGGAACACACAGAGGTCTATGTTAATTATAAACTGGTTAGCTTAGTAGCTCATGCTTTTCTTACTAATTCTTACATCTTACATCAGCCCATTAATCTTGTCTATGTTAGCCACATGGCTCAGTACCTTATTCAGAGAGGCAGTCACATCTTGCTTCTTCTACATCTGGGTCACAACTGGAGACTGAGTTTCCCTCTTCCCAGAATTCTCCTGTTCTCATTGCCCCACCTCTACTTTCTGCCTGGTCACCCTGCCTGTATTTCCTGCCTGGCTACTGGCCTATCAGCACTTTATTAAAAATAATATAAGTGGCAGGATAAAAGACCATTGTCCCACATCAGAGAACCATGTGATTTTAGCATTTGAGTCACTCTTTTTTTTTTTCTTTTATAAGGTGCTAACTCTATGCCTGAGAGCTTCCCCACATAATGTAGTCACCTCATAAAGTCCTTATCTACTTAAGTCATTTGGGGGCTTAGGAGTTCAACATATGAATGGGTGGGCATGAAAACAACATTTACACCATAGCAAAGAATCCACGATCATCCATTTTTCCTTTCCTGGAACTAACCTTAGACTAAAGTCAAGGTTAGCCCATTGCTATGGACATACAAGCTTCTTTGCCTCACTGCATGCTTCTCCCAGGAATGGAGGTTCCTGGTCACTTTCAGTGGCACTACTCCAACACCAGCCCCTTGGGAGGCAGACATAGTCCTCTCTCAAATGAGAAATTCTCATTCTAGGCATTTGTTGTAGGGAGACCGCTTGTTTGTTTCCTGGCTGCCTGGCAGCTCAGCCCCAAAATAACCACACAGAAACTGTATTAATTAAATCACTGTTTGGCCCATTAACTCTAGCTTCTTATTGGCTAACTCTTACATATTAATTCAACCCATCTCTATTAATCTGTGTATTGCCATGAGGCTGTAGCTGACCAGGTAACGTTCTAGCACCTGTCTCCAGTGGGGCTACATTGCTCCTCCTTCACCCCTCCTTCTTTCTCCCAGCATTCAGTTTAGTTTTTCCTGCCTAGCTCTACTCTACCCTATCACAGGCCTAAGACAGTTCCTTTATAAACCAATGGTATTCACAGCATACAGAGGGGAAAACCACGTCAGACACTGACGCGAACACACTACAAAACCACTATTTTTCTTGGAAATTTCTGTCTACTGGTTTTGCACATCTAATCTGCTTCTAGCCAGGCCGCTGAGAGACAGGGAGAACAATTACTAATTGCAAAGATGAGAAAAATGCATCCAAAAGGTCAAGAGGATCAAAAGGAGACAAACTTGGAACACAATTCAGAAAGCGCCCGGAATCCCAGAACCTCTTCTTCCCCTAAAGAGCCGCCACTTCCCCCACCCACCGTGGCTTGACTGTGACGTCAGAGAAAGGGCGGAGTCATAAGAATTCAGAGCCAGAGGGAAATTAATCTTACCAAGTAGAATGTAAGAGATACTAGAGGACAAATGAGTCCCAGGGTGCATGCTGAAACACAGAAAGACTGTCACCACCCCAGAAACCTGCACCACTTAATAATTTCATCTTTACAAAGAAGAGAACTATGAAATGTGCATAGGCTTTGGATAGCGTCTAACACCTACAGAGTCCTTCCATGAAAGCCAGGGTTCAATCATACTCTCTAGCTCTGAAGCAATTTCAAGCTCTGTAGTCACTTATTCTGTAGCTTAAAAACTGCCATCCTTCACCAAATTAGTCTCTATGAAATCAATTTCCAAAACAATCAATAGTCACACGCTCAGAAAAGAATGTCTGAGAAATAATAAAGACCGATAAAACTAATCGCTTTAGAGAAAAGTCAAGCATGACCTTTTGAGCAGCACCATTTGTTTAGCTGACGCTCGCTAAGACAAATAACATTTTAAATAAATGAACACAGGTCAACTGTGGTAAAGAAAGTATATATGAGAGTAATTTCAACACTTATTTTTGGTTTAGCACTCAAAGCAATCATATCTCCTTAGGAAACAGCAAACACAGCTTCTATTTAAATAATCTGTGAAACAAATGACAAAGCAACTGAACAACAGCAAAAAAAAATTAAAATCATCCTTGGGAATTTCACTAGTGGGCCTGAAAATCACCAAAATAAACAGAAAATTAACAAAAACCAAAAGCTTGCTATGGCCGCAAAAATGTCATGACAGCCCACTATCTTGTGAAACTGGCTCTCTGGCATCAGTCTGAAACTGGCTCTCTGGCATCGGTCTGAAACTGCCCAAATGCCTGCAGCAAAGAGTTAAATATTTCATTCAAGAGCAGGCTTTTATGCGTGCTTTTTAAGGACTTCTTTACCCTCTACCCTCCATTAATTTGTCACAGTTCTTTAGCATCCAGGACAGGCCTCTTCTCCATGCCATACAGTATTCATAAGACATGGTGTGCACTCGCAGATAACACCCTGAAGATCTGTCAGCTCCTTCTTGACCCAGAGAAATCAATCAATATGCAACTATAAATAACAACAGAAAAAAATAATAACAGTACTGCTTAATGGGGACGGGTTTTTTTCTTTAAACCAGATATTGTATTAAAGGCTTTAGGCATAATGCCTTTGATCTATACAACAAATACAGATATTATAACTGCCTAGACTTTGCATAAAAGACAAATTGGAGATAGGAAAGTCAAGAGGCATTTCCCAAGATCACACAACAAATACGCCCAAGGTCTTCTATCTCCAGTGCCATCAAGTGATTTTTTTTAACAATACTTGCACAGCTTCCCTTGCCAGCCTTTTCTTATTGGTGAAACAGAAAAAAATAAAATGATGACACCTCTTTATTATACACTGTTTTCACCAAAAGTCACCTCTTAAACTAAATCACTGAATGGAACATAAAACAAAAAGAAGGTTAGAGACAGGAGTGACTCAAAACTCAAAACTGCTGTGGTATGAATGATAATAGTAAAGCATAAGCTTAACCAAATGAGGTGAGGAGAATGATATACACAGAAGAGTATGATTAGGTAAACTTGAAGCTGGAGAAATGACTCAGTGTTTAACAACACTGGCTGCACTTGGAGAGGACTCAGGTTTAGTTCCCAGCTCCCACATGGAGGCTCACAACCATCTGACTCCATTCCAAGGGATCTGATGCCCTCTTCTGGTGACCATGGGCATCAAATATGCAGGCAAAATACTCGTACACATACAATAAAAATACATTAACCAAAAAAAATTAGGTAGACTTTTGACTTTACTGGTCCCTTTCATCCAGCTCCTTTTCTGTTATTTTCCTGTACTAATACATTGGTTCCTCATGATACTTACGTGTTTCCATATATCTGCTATAACACATTTCCACAAGAGCAGAATAAAACAACACAGATTTATTACCTTGCAGTCTATAGTTTCAAAATTAATCACAGATCCTAATGAGCTGCAGTGATATAGTTGTAAGGGTGCCTTCCTTCCTGCTGTCTTGAAGGGATAACCTTTGACCTCTGTAACTTCTAGAGATTGTCCATACTCCTTGGCCCTTGATGACCATCTTATACCTTCAAAGTCAACAAGGACAGAACAAGTTTTTCTTCTAACATTGTTCTGTTTCTGTCTTTCAATTTCTTCTTTTACTTTTAAGGACTTCTGAAAATGGACTGGGCCCACTTGCGTTAATGATGATCCAGTGTATTCCCGAATTTAATGTCAGCTTATTACACCTTTAATTTTCCTTTGTCATTTAACCTGATCCATTTACAGATGGATATAGACATTTGTGAGGGCCATCATCCTGCCTACCACAGTCTGCCTCCTGACTCCTCTCCCTAAATTAATACCAATCCTAAACCTTTATACCAGGTAATTCTCACTTATGAAGCATTCTCTATAATCCTGCTATCAAAACCCAGAAATCAAATCAATTCATGTAGTACGAAATAAACCAAAAGGTTAAACAATAAAACATTAACAATGTTCGTCTCCAGATAGTAGAATTACGTTGCATGTGCTGCTTCCTTCTCACAATGTGCTCTATAATTTTTACCAGCATGAGTAGATTTCCTAAACAGGAAAATGTTATTAAAAATTAAATGTGTTGGAATGACTGTGAACAGAGGAGTGTATAGAACAGGAAGGAAAATGAGGAGTATTCCTCTAGCTATACAGAGGTAAGGAGGGAAATAAAAGCTTTCATTGTGCGTAGTCTTGAAATAATCTCAGACCCAAAGGGCACCAGGGGATGAATACTTTGACTTGGGGTTGGTGATTCATGCAGTCTTGCCTCCTTCTTGCCATAAATTGCTTCAGAGAGGATGAATCCGCAGGGGGGAGTCATCTCAGAGCTAAGAGCTTGTATATGATTTAAAACAAAAACCCAGGAAGATTCAAGAAAGGTAAAGGATGTGGGTAAAATTTAAAAGAAAAATAGATGGGCACATTTGAATTAAACAGAAGGAAGTTCACAAAGAACTAAACTCAACACCCAACTACAACTGTGTTAACATGGGTGAGAGTAGGTCATTCTTTGGCTCTTGCTTTCTATAACTCTCAGCTATAAATGCAGCTATAGCCAGTGCTTTATACAGCTGTTTTAAGAACCACATTACAGTACGTACAAGAAATAGTCAACTAAAAAGAGCAATCCCGAGGCCAGACAGACTGGTGGCTGATAAAGCAGAAGCTGAAGTGGCTCAGTCAGGTAAAGGTAACACTCTGTAGATAAAGCAGATATGCCAATGTATGCAATCCCTGCACTGCCTAGGGATGGGAGTCATGGGTCACTCCGGGGGATGAAAAGGGGGTGTGGATTTGCATGTGAGTAGTGTGAGTATAAGGTGGGCTATCATAGTAGTAGCTGCATGAGATGTACCAGCTTTCAAGACAAGAGCACTTAAGTACCAGGAAGCTCATGAACTTATCTCTTCATACAACAAGCAATACTTTTGGAGTTCCCTCACTTCTAACTCTGTGCTTCTTACTCTGTCTACATCTCTAAAGAAATAAGAAGTCAACAGTTTCAGAGAGCTTAGAAACAGGCATTGGAGCCCAATAGCTACAACTGAGTTGTCTCCATACCAGACACTATAACACTTTGTATATAGTCATTTACTAACCCCACCAAGTATCATGTGACATAATTGTCCACATTGTTACAGATAAAGAAACTGGAACATCAAAAGATTTAAATAAGATTTAAGATCACAATGATGATAAACACATGAACCAAAATTCAAATCCTGACAGTTGGGCACACCAGAATCTGTATTCACAATAACTGAGCTGCATGGTTCATAAGCAAGTACACACACCCACACTCTGCCACACTGCCTACTAAACACTGCCCATGCCTACATCCATTGTCAATGGTCAGGCTCTAACAGGGACTCTTAAATAAAAAGTTAAAGAATGCTTTGGAATCTGGCAGAATCTTGGGGCATACCAAAGGAAGACTGAGGAGAAAGCAGATATTATGGATGGTGGGTGTGGAAAAAATGAGGGACATGCTGAAGTCACGAAAGAAAGGGTTGCTCAGCACATGACTTTTAGTTTTCATGAGCTTATGAGAATGCATGTTTAGTTTCCCTGCCAGATGTTTAAAATCTCATGAGTGGACAGATTTTTTATCTTGTAAACTTATAATAAATTCTTTTTATTTTTGACTTGTAGTCAATTCTATCAAGTTCTACCATAGTATGTTATTTTAAGAGAACTCTAAATAGGGCCCTTAAGAGCTGGCTCACCAGTTAAGAACATTCATCGCTCTTGTAGAAGACTAGGATTTACTATCGAGCACCCATACAGTAGCTTACAGCCATCTATAACCCCAGCTCCTGGAGATCCTGTACCTTCTTCTGGTCACCACAGTTACCAGTCATACACACAGTACACTTAAATACATGCATGGAAAATACTCATATACATAAAAATTTAAAATGTTTAAATAATAATCTTTTTAAAAATATAAATGTATTTAGACTCCAAAGCCATAGAACAGCCTCAATGTTCACAAGACAGAGAGG
The DNA here is from genome assembly GCF_903992535.2 of Arvicola amphibius. Classification (NCBI taxonomy): domain Eukaryota; kingdom Metazoa; phylum Chordata; class Mammalia; order Rodentia; family Cricetidae; genus Arvicola; species Arvicola amphibius. The sequence goes on along the minus strand of NC_052048.2, from coordinate 40,329,726 downwards.
GAGCTCTGTGGAAAAATGGCTGAGAAGGTAAGAGGAAACCAATTCAAAGGAAAAGGAGAAGCTGGAGAAATGACCTGGAAGTCACATAGATGAGTTCTTCGAGATGCAGTGGCATGGTGCTTTATGCAGCTTTGCATCACAATGACAAAATTCATAAGAAAAATTAAAAAACCTGAAAAGCAGAAGAAAAACCTAAAAAAATATTTCTTTGGGTTTGGGTTTCAGAGGCTTCAGAGAATGGTCATTTGCCCCCCTGTTCCTGGGTTGGGATGGAGCAGCAGTACATGATAAACCAGAGAGGTATACCATAATGACCAGAATGCAAAGAGAGAGAAGATCCTGGCATAAGATAACCTTTCCAGGACACAGCCTTAACAACCTATTTCCTCCTGTCAAACCCCCCTTCTTGAAATTCTCACCAGCTCCCAAAAGTGCCATCAGCTGGTAAATAGCCTGGCATTGGGAAAACATTGCACATCTGAGTTCTAATACCTAATCTTTCATATAAGAAAAACACAAATTTGATGTAATAGTATTGTTAGAAATAAGTCAGGATGAACATGAGTCCTGGGAGGAAAAAAATCATATAGTACATATGCAGAAAACACTAAATAATTCTAACGATTAACCTAATACCCCCTTACCAAGCACGTTTAGGTAATAGCTTTTATACTGCATTTATTTTTCAATTTCTGAGATGTCAATCTGGCAGGCTTTGTTGAAAACCAATGAGGTGAGAGATTACTCTGGCAAATACCCCCCAAATAACAGATTGCTGAGTTTGACAAATCTGTAAATTTAAAAAAAAAGTTTTGTTTTTTCATTAGAGAGAATGAGTAAGCTATAGAGAAAAAGGACAGCATACTGGAAAAGCTGATCGCTCCAAGTATAGAGTGAGTTTTTATGGGTAGGTTTATATAGAACTATAGAATAATCTCACAAATAAATTGTGATAAAAAGCAACAATAAAAAAGCACTGTGCTTCCTTCAAAGACATTCAGCTTGCTAAATTCAGCAAGGCACAAAAGTGAATGAGCACATGAACAATGCTTCTCAATAGAAGAGCTGTGATGCCCTCATCCAAGTACCTAACACAACATGGCTTGCCATTTGAGTTTCCAAGAAAGCAGTGCCCTTTTCCTTCCCTCTTTCCCACTTCAACGGTTTCTTATATGTCAATAGGAAGAGAATAGAGTCTTTGGAAATTGTCATTGTGGTATTGAAATCCTAAATCCTCCAGGCTGTCATTAACTTTTAAAGACCATCTGAAAACTGTAGCTCTGTGATGTCCAAGAAGGTAGTAGTTCTGCCAAAAGCCACAAACACAGACCATTCAAGTCTCTACTATTGTCTCAATAAAAGAAAGACTTGAACTTTGTATTCTGACCAAGACCCAGTCTTTGATTCTATTCCAAAAATGTGTATGTATCTCTTCCTAGGTGACTCCACTTTGTGATATGGAGATAAGTACAATAATGATCAAAACCAGAAATAATTCCTGACTTTGTGGCATTAACAAGTATAAAGGAAAGACATGTGTACATGAACTAATCATACAAATAAAAAATTATACAAAATAATCATACAAATAAGCTGTGAGCACTGTCCTAATTACATCACCTTGGGTGTGTGTGGGAAGGGGCGTGAATATGAGCTTGGCAAAGTTGGTCAGTGGTCACAAAGGCAAGATAAGGATGGAGTATGAACTAAAAAGATTCTTGCTGGAATGTGAGACATCATGAGCCAAGATCCTGTATCAGAAGGTACTTCAATGCATACAAGGAAAGGGTACCTGGAGTGTAGACCTTACCTTGGGTGGAAGAGGCTGCAATTTGAGCTGAGGCTGACAAGACATTGTCAAATCATGCCCAGTAAAGGACATAGGTTCTTATAAGTGTGATTTGAAAACTTTAAAAGTTTTTTTTCTTAAACCACTATGCTGCTTGGGGATAAATATATTGGTAGATCGAGAGATAATGGCATGACTAAAGCAGGATGCTTTGAGAAACTAAAATTCTTAAGTCATACAATGTAAACTATGCACAGAAATCTCAGTGCAGTAAATGGCAGTCTTTTAATACAAGTTTGACCTCATGCATGGTAGGGATTAGGGCACAAACTACTGACAAGAATAAACTCTCCAGGACTAAGAGATGGCTCTGTTGATAAAGTACCAGTTCTTGTATGGGATCCTGATCTTCAAAACTCATGTAAAAAGCAAAAGGTAGTGGCTCACTCTTGTAACTGCATCTGGGGAGGAAGTTGAGGCAGATATATGAAGATCAATGGAGCTCATGTGTCAGACACCTTAACCTGATCTATGATTTTCAGGTTCTATGAGAGATACTATCTCAAAAAGTTAAGGTGGGTTAATGGCAAGATGACTTATTAGGTAAAGCATTTGCTGAGTAAGCCTGGGAATCTCTTTTTTTTTTTTTTTTTTTTTTGGTTTTTCGAGACTTGGAGCCTGTCCTGGAACTAGCTCTTGTAGACCAGGCTGGCCTCGAACTCACAGAGATCCGTCTGCCTCTGCCTCCCGAGTGCTGGGATTAAAGGCGTGCGCCACCACCGCCCGGCGGGAATCTCTTTATGATTCTCAGAACCCGTGTAAAGGTGAAAGGAGAGAGCCAACTGCACAAAATTGTCCTCTAACCACTAAACATGCACCCACACACACACATAATACACATGCATATAACTCGAACATACACACATACACACACACACACACAGACACACACACACACACACACATATATATATATATATTAGAGATTCTACTTTATTAGGTCTCCATATGACTCTTTAAATTGTCTTCAATTTTCACTGTCCCTCTCCATTTTCCCTCTTTTAACTTTCTTTACCCTTTTCATCTGATCCTCCCTTTCACACACCCCCTTGTCCACTCATATCTATTGTATTTCTTCTTTCTAGACACATACATCTCTCGCTCTAGTCCCTTTCTCTATACCTAACCTCTTTGAGTTTTATGGACTGTAGCTTGCTTATCAATGACCTAGCAACTATCATCCACATATAAGCAAATACATATCATATTTGTCTTTCTGGCCTTGGGTTACATCACTCAGGCTGATTTCTTTCTAGCTCTATCCATTTACCTGAAAATTTCATTATTTCATTTTTTGATTGCTGAGTAATATTTTAGCATGTAAATGTACCACATTTTCTTTATCCATTCATTCATTCATGAATATCTATACTATTTCCAATCTCTAGCTTTCATGAATAGAACAGCAAAGAATATGATTGATTAAGTGTCCCTGTGGTAGGATGAAAGTGTCATTTTATTTTGTACATGTACAAAAGTGTACAGCTGAATCTTGAGGTATATCTATTTCAAGCTTCCTGAGAAGGCAATTCACTGATTTCCATAGTTACTGTGCATGTCTGATTTTCCACCAACAATGGATAAGTGTTTCCCTTACTCCACATCCTCACGAGCATGAGCTGTCATTAATATTATTGATCTTGGCTGTTCTGACTACTGTAAGATGAAATGTCAAAATAGTTTGATTTACATTTGCTGAATAATAAAAGTACTCTGGGAGATGTCACCATACTTGATTGTAAATTGCACTAAGAGTTATAATAATAAAAACAGCATGGTATTTTTGGCACAAAGTAGATAAATTGATCAATAGAATCAATTTTAAGAATCAAATATAAATCCACACAGATGACTGGTTTTTATAAAGAAGCTAGAAATACACCTGGGGAAAAAAGACAATTTTCAACAATATTCAACAAATGGTGCTGTAAGTAGGAGAATGCAAATAGATCTACATATATCATCCTGAACAAAACTCAACTCCATATGGCTCAAAGACCTTAGCATAAAGGTTCAGTGTGTCAACTAGAAAGAAAAAGTAGGGGACAGCTTTGAACTAGTTGGCACAGGAAAAGACTTTCTGAACAAACATCTACAGCACAGACACTAAGCACACAACAAATGGGACCTAATGAAACAGAAAAGGTTTTATAAGGCAAAGGACATCAACCTCCAGACAAAGCAGCAGCCTATAGAATTGGAAAAGAATTTTATCAACTATATAACTTATAAATAACTCAAAAAAACTATACATCAAAAAATAATACAAGCCAGGTGGTTGTGGCTCGTTCCTCTAATCCCAGCACTTGGGAGGCAGAGGCAGTTGGATCTTTGTGCCTTCAAGGCCAGCATGCTTTACAAGAGCTAGTTCCAGGGCAGGCTCCAGAGCTACAGAGATACCCTGTCTCTAAAAAACAAAAATAAGAAAAAGGAAAGAAAAAAAGAAAGGGAAGAAGGAAGGAAGGAAGGAAGGAAGGAAGGAAGGAAGGAAGGAAGGAAGGAAGGAAGGAAACAATCCAATTCAAAAATAAGGTACAGATCTAATTAGTGAATTTCCAAATGAGGAAACACAAATGGATTAAAAAAAAAAAAAACTCTTAAAGAAACATCCTCAGTCATCAGGCTGCCAGATTTTTAACTGAGCATTCCTCAGATTTTCTGGTTCTTAAAAATTCAGAGTGTTTATTATTGGGCCACACATCTTCCAATTCTGTCCCTTACAGGAGTTCTAATACATAGGATGCTATAATGCATAGGTGAGCTAATACACAGTGACCTCTCGAGTTACCCTGTTCACTTTAATAGTTTCTGCTACATTTTAATACCTTTTTACTTTTGACTGACTTTGCTCTTTCCCTAGAGTGACACCCAGAAGTAATTAAGTTCCCATCTGCTCATCTTAGTGTCCATGGTTCACTTGTCTTCAAGCTCCGAAAAAACTTCAAATACATATTGAAAAATGTCCATTTTACAACACTCTGCGGGCAATACGGGGGCATGAGGACTGTGAACCCACTCCTGACCAGGTTAATGATAATGTGGTAAGAACTTTAGACCCACCCTTCTCACTGACTGTGTTCCTCTGATCACTTCCGACCCCATTCAGAATTTACCATTGGTATAATAGAACCCACTCACTTCATCCTACACCCCAAGCCTGAACAATCTCAACTTTCCTCATAGAACCATCACCATGGATTCAATTAGCTTATAAATTCCAAAATCGCTGATATGAGTCACAAGGATCCCAGAAAGATCTAAGACAACACTATACTTATCCAATGGAAACCAGCAGTTATTCTCACCAACTTTCCCTTTAAATAAATATAACAGATGAAGAGCCAAAGTTAGAATCATAGACTCTACCTTTACAGGTCAAGGAAAGTTACAACTTTGATTTCTTATTGTGCAATATTGGGAAGACAGTAACAGTAGAAGCTATTCTACCACATCCATATGGGTTCTATGACCATCATACGAGATATAATGCAAATAAAAGCTACCTTGCAGTTTAGGACTTATTGTTATTATCATTTGCTCTTTTATCATTGAAGTTATTTCTGCAGGGAAAGATGTTCTATTATTGGGAAATATCCTCAGAAAAAGGATAAATTTTCATTGTCAGGTCTTTATTAAAAACATAAATGAATATTTATGTGGGGCTTACCACAGGCTAACCACAATTTCAGATTTTTCCATGTATTTATCATTCAATTATAAGCCCTGCTTTGAGAACAATGTCATTGTGTGCCTTATTTAGTTGCTAAGTGCTTTTAGTCTTCAGCTCAAGATGAATATAGTTTTGTGAAAGTAAAATTCACTTATAATGGATGATTATCTTGGAAATACTGATCCCTCAAATAAGTATAGTGGTTGACATTTTAAAGAGAGCAGAGGTCACATTCAACCATCCTAACAAAATACAAAGTATTAGTCTTTTACATTAAAAAAGGAAACCTAGACTGAGATCATGGCCTGACAAGTAAGAAACTTGGGAAATTAACTCATGTCTTTAAAATACACTTTGTTTTCTTTTTTTAATTTTTATTGCTGTGTGTATGTGTGTATTATTCATTTTGACATTTATGCTTGCATATAAGTGGGTGTATGGATGGATGTACATGCATGTGCACACACACTTGCATAAAAAGGCCTGTGGTTGATGTCATGAATCATCCTTGGTCATTCTTCTATATTATTCATTGAGTCAGGGTCTCTCAGTCAGACTCAGAGGTCACAGATATGACTAGTTTCCCTAATCAGCCTGCTCTGGGAATCCTTTATCTCTGCCTTCTGAGGCTGGAATTACAGGTGGACACCACACTTATCTGGAATCATGTGGGTTTTAAGGATCCAAACTCTAGTCTCCATACTTATATGGAAGTGCTTTAACCACTGAGCAATCTTTCTAGTCCCCAAACGCACATTCTCAATCATGGCTCTCCAGAGCTCCACAGGAAAGCCTGGAGAGGGCTATGTTGCAACCAGGATTTTAATGAGCAAGTGCTAAATTTCCCTGCTCAGACCATTTCTTCCAACTATTTCATCTGGAAGAAAAATAAAACAGCATGGAACACAACAGAAAGTAGTGGGTGTCATTAAACTGGTATAACAAATGAAAGCCTGGAAAAAGAGGCGATCTAATGGCCGCATGGAAATGACAAAGCAAGACTTGTGTGCAGTTCTCCACTCTCCCCTTCAATCCTCCTCATAACTTTGACTTATGGTATGTAAAACGCAACAGCAGAGGGGAAACCAATTCCTGTTCGCCTTGCCCCGCCACCCCCTTCCCTGTGTCAGTGGTACTGTGGGAAGCTGCCGTGTAGACCTAATACTTTCTGCCACACTTCAACACTTTTTCTTCCCACAGCTTTTGCTTTTTTTTTTTCTACAATGAGACAGAGAAGCAATTACCACCCTGTCTGCTCATCTTGATACCCATGCTTCACTGGGCCAGAAAAAAGAGGAAATGAGAATGAGAAAGCTGAAGACCAAAGACCTACAATGTGAGGAAGATATACAAATTTTTAATTCAAGGAGATTCGTGTAGAAATGTGCAGTTAAAGTTTCTACCTTCCTCGGTTTCTTAGGGGAAAAGTTTAGTTGCATCTGGCTAGGGCAAGAAAATCTGAAATAATAATACTTTGAAGATTCAGTAAGCCCGATATATTATCCCTTGCATTCATATTGTGACTTACTATAAACATGATATGCTCCATACCTTATTTCATATATTACTTAAGCAATGATGATTCATTAAACAATCATTTGTGCTTGTAATATCAAAGGATTTAGTAGAAAAATACAAAATTCTGAGTAGCTACAAAGGGCTACTCATTGAATTGAGTGATTTGCATTTATTATTTCCAGTCCTCACAATGACCCAGCAAGGCAGGCACATCAGTCAGGATTACAGCAGAGTTTCTGTCCTCCAACACATATTGTTGAAATAACCAAGAACAGTAACAGCAAACAAACTCAAGGAAGTGTAGCAAATGGCCCTAGGAGCCAGAGTTTTCCATGGAGTGAAGCAGCCAGCTCTGTGGGGCAAAAAGGATAGACCTAAGGGAACACTGCATACTCAGTGAACTCCTGCCTTCTGCCTGATTGTTTGTCTCCCCTCCCATTACTCTGATGACTCAATAAAATGGGGACCAAGAGACAGGGTGTTATAATCTGCTGGCCTGGCCTATCCCCTGTGTACCCTGTCCCTTTAAGAGACAAGCCCCACCCACTCCCTACCCCCTTCCACCAAGGCAGGTGGATCTTCCACCTCCTCCAACCTATACTTTCTCTTTTCCAGTCCCTCTTCTGAAGACGTGGCTGCTGCCTGTCTCTCTCTCCCTCTCTCTTTCTTCTTCCCCCTCCATCTCACCCTTCTCCCCTTCCCCTTCACTTTTTCTCCTATAACCCATAAAATAAACTCTATACCCAAACTCTCTCTCTGCATGGCATATCTGTCTGTCTCTCACCTGCCATGGTCTCCCACCCACTGCTATGCCATTGAGGCCTCTGGGGACCTGCTGCTGGCATGCTGAGGACTCTGATCATCTGTCATGGCCCCTTGTGGGACCAGCTCCCCACCCCACCATTATCTTTTAAAAAGAATAACACAGGGTATTCCACTGAGACAACCTTTAACACAAGTGTCTTGAGCACAGCATAGAGTTGAGAAGGTAAAATGTGTGTTTAGAGGGAGCCAAAATTATCTTTCCTGATGCATCCCTTCCTTTAGTATGAACTCCCATCATCTACCTGTATCTTTAAAAGAATTGAAAATGACTCCAAGTCAGAATGGGATGATTACAATCTAGTCTCTTGAAAACTGGAACCTAAAATGTGATTAACTACAACCTTTTAATAAGTGGCTGGAAGCATAAAAGAGAGCCAGGAATAACCAGTCAGCAGAAAGTGAAACTGTTACCATGTCACCCTATAGTCTATAACTGAGCACAAGGCCTGAACTGACAAGCATAGCAGCTAACCTCCCTTCTCTACCACTCCATGTTTCTCTGCATGTTTCTCAATGTGATTGTGTTCTTTAGTGACAAGATGACTGGATTAACTGGTCACTGAGACCTGCATTTTTGGTGAGTGTACTGTTGTCATTATCATAAAAAACAAATGTTTTCACAATTAAAATTAGAAAATATTATTGAGATGCTTCTGTCCAAAAATCCTGATGTCCCATAGACATCTATATTTACTATATAAACCCAGTCTATACTCGGGGCCAACAACATTTCCTGACAGTTAATAAGATTGTTTATCTGGTCCACAGAAAGAGGTAGAGAGAAGACGGAAGACTATAACCTGGCAACAGAGATTTGGCTCTATAGAGATTTGTGTTTCTTTATCAGAAAAAGAAGCTAAGACATCTGGGGCAGGAGAGATGACTCAGTGGTGAAAAGAATTGCCTTCCCTTTCAGATCTGGATCCTGTTCCCAGCACCCACTTGAAGACTCATTATGATCTGTACTCTAGTTCCAGGGGATCTGGCATGCTCTTCTGGTATCCAGAAGCACCAGGCATGCATGTGGTACACAAAGTCAATGCTAACAAAGCACCCATACATGTTAAATTAAAAAAAAAGTTTTTTAAAAGTAAGAAGAAATTAAGATTCTAAAAGGCAAGAGTTTGTCTTGGGTCACACAGTCTAAATCCTGTGTTATTCTGTATGCCACTGACATCACATGGAGGAGAAAAATCTTTCAGCTTCTAGTCAATGAGAATTAGGTTTGTCTTAGATGCAAACAATTATCATCTTGAAATACTTTGTTACATTGATAAGAAAATCCCAAGTTGCTTTCTGTGGTCATTAAAATCAAAATATAAAGATTATGATGAGCAAGGGATTGAAAGAGTTTGGTGTGGGATTCCCCTCTGTATACTGTGAATACCATTGGTTAATAAAGAAACTGGTTGGGCCTGATAAGGTAGAACAGAACTAGGCAGGGAAAACTAAACTGAATGCTGGGAGAAAGGAGGCAGAGTCAGGAAGAAATCATGAAGCCACTGCCGGAGATAGATGTGCTGAAACTTTGCTGTTAGGCTATGACCTCATGGAGATGCACATATTAATGGAGATGGGTTAAATTAAGATGTAAGAGTTAGCAAATAAGAAGCTAGAGCTAATGGGCCAAGTAGTGATTTAAATAATATAGTTTCTATTTGATTATTTCAGGACTGATCAGTTGGAACAAACAAGTGACTTCTTCCCTACAAGAATTTTATTAGCTTACTCTGTGTAATGTGTTCTTTTAATCAGGTGGTGGTGTCACATGCCTTTAATCCCAGCACTCAGGAGGCAGAGGCAGGCAGATCTCTGTGAGTCTGAGGCCAGCCTGGTCTACAAGAACTAGTTCCTGGACAGGCTCCAAAGCTACAAAGAAACTCTGTCTTGAAAAACCAAAAAAAGAGATGACTTTCAGTCCTAATAACCACCACCCACAATCAGTCACTAGGACGGCAATGTCTAATAAAAATATGGGTAATGTATATGAGTAACTTTATATTTTCTAATAACAATGTTCTTAAAAGAAAACAGAATTAAATTTTGTTTTAATAGTATATCTTAACCAAACATATTCAAAACATAACTCTTGAATACAGTTCATTTTTATAAAATTGACTATTAATTCATAACTTAATGAATAGTTATCTCAATGATAAGATATGCATTAGAACAGTGGTTTATACTTTCTTGTTAGAGTGGTTAGAGTCTTAGATAATTGTAATGAGTTCATAGAACTGTTGGAAAACCTACAAGACTGTACTGATCAATATCAATCATTATTAGACCTGTTGTAACCTCAAAATAAGAAAAACAAAATGCTAAGGTCATAATACCTGGGTGATGGAGGAGAGTCATCTGTCTATGTGTTTCTTTCATTGGTTAATAAAGAAACTGCCTTGGCCCTTTAATAGGACAGAAAATTAGGTAGGCGGAGTAGACAGAACAGAATTCTGGGAGGGAGAAGGCAGATGCTTCAGGCAGTCGCGATAGGCAGTCACCATGCTCCTCCTCTCCAAAACAGACGCAGGTTAAGATCTCTCCTGGTAAGCGACCACCTCGTGGTGCTACACAGATTACTAAATATGGGTTAAAGGAAGATGTGAGAATTAACCAATAAGAGGCTGAAACTAATGGGCCAGCCAGTGTTCAAATGAATATAGTTTTCATGTAATTATTTTGGGTAAAGCTAGCCGGGTGGCGGGACACAGCCCGCCGTTACATCTACACCTGGGAAAGAAAAACAACATTGACATCTGGCTTCTATATGCATATGCATTCATGTACACGCACACACACACACACACACACACACACACACTGAGACTTAATGGCCTATGAGGCAAAGACAGACCACACCTGAAAATGCTATAGAGTCCACTTCATGTAGACAAGGCCCTTACTCTTCGTTTATTGCTCTGCTATCATAATCTTCCAATTCTTAATAATTTTGTGTTTGAACTTGTGGTTTTCAAGTAAAGTCTGATGAAACAATAGAGAATGTGCATAAGCAAAGAAGACAGATGTAACAAGGAAGTTGTACATATCCTCTTCTAGTTTTCTGTTACTCTCTAGTTTATGTGCTGCCTCATTAGCATGGAATTCAGGAGTCAGACAGTATGTAACAGTTCAACAAGACTCACAGTCAGTAAAAGATGAGTATGCAGCTGATGAAGCAGACAGCCCAGAGAGACAACAGTTCTATTTGACACACAGTTTGCTTCAAATTCAGGATGCTTTTTTTCTAGGAAACATGGAATTCTAAGAACCACGAGCCTTCATCACATCCTTGAGCTTCTTCCCTAACTTAGTTAGACATTGCAAATAATGGCATGTCAGAGAGGGAAAGTAAGGCACCCCAGCACTCCTTCCTTTGTCCTTTCTCACTCATCAGTGAGCCCCAGGGAAAGAGCATGAGAAGACTGCATATACACAGGAAGACAAATAATAACTGGAAAGTTAGCTTGGGGGCATATTGTCACTGTTCTGACAAGAACAGAATACCTGTGTATAAGCCAGGGAGCCTAACAGAATGACTCTGGCAATTCTTTATAGAAGTTAAATGCTCTTGTATTTGTACTAAAAACAAGAACCAAGGAGCTGGCCAGATGGCTCAACTGTTAAGAACACCTTCTGCTCTAGCAGAAGATTTAAGTTCAGTTCCCCACACCCAAGTTAGGCAGCTCAAAACCAGCCATGACTCCAGTTCTGACAGATACAATACCTTGTTGACAAAGGTTTCTGTCCTGCCTGGTCCAGAAGCTGTTCAGTCCCAAAGAAATACATAAAGGTCTACATTAATTATAAACTGGTTGGTCTAGTATCCCATGTTTCTTATTAACTCTTATAACTTATATTAGCACATAATTCTTGTCTTTGTTAGCCACATGACTTGGTACCTTTTTTGGCGAGGCATCTTGCTTCCTCTGTGACTGGGTGACAACTGCGGACTGAGACTTTCCTCTTCCCAGAATTCTTCTATTCTCCTTGCCCCACCTATATTTCCTGCCTGGCTATTGGCCAAGCAGCATTTTATTAAACAATTACAAGAACAAATCTTTACAGGGTAAAACCATTGTCCCACAGCAATACCTGACCTCCACAGGGCACCTGCTCTCACATTCACAAACATATACATAATTAAAAATAAAAATAAAATTGAATTTTTTATTAAAAATAAAAATGACAATTGAGTTTGGTGCAGCAAAACACACCTCTAATTCAAGAACCCAAGAGGTTGAAGCTCTAATTTAAGGTCAGCCAGGGGGGTCTGTCTAAACAAATGAAATCATCATGGAATGTAAACGAAATGGTTAAAAGAAACATGCTAATCTAAAAGTTTAGTTTTACTTCTTTCACACAGTATTAAACAGGAAAAAAGTGTCATAGTCAAGACAACAACAATAACAACAACAAAAACTGTGAAGAAAAGGAACCTGTTACCCAAGAGTATTTGTCATGACACTTTTGAACCAAGCAGTCCAAATACTGATTCTGTACTGGGCCTCTAACATGCCACATGTTGAGCCCCATATACAAGAATTTAACTTTTAGTTACTACAAATACTCCTCATTGTATATGCTACACTTCCCCTCAAATCCAAACACGGCCTCAGAACTCTTCTTAGTGCCAAAAACAGTATAGGAAAGACATATGAGTTAAATCTATGTCATCTTCCTTTAAGTCTATAGACTGTACAGGTCTTTGAGCTGTAAGGATCCTTAAATATCATCTCATCCTGAACTAACTAAAAAAGGCTTTCCTACGTGCCTGCTCTAATCTGATCATATGGTAGTAGATGTGTGGAGGAATGTAATAAAGAGTCTGAGACCATTTGGAATCTGCTGCAATCAGGTACATGTCTGTTAAGTGAGGAGTCAACAAAGAAATGTCAGAAGCTCATAGGCTACGCTGGTGGGATAGTGTAAGATTTAGGAATGCAGGCACAGGGGGCTGTCTCCTAGGATTAAAGTCTTCCTTTACTGATAGTACAATCTTGAGGAAGTATCAAAGTCTCTCTAAGAACTCATTTATAAAAATGATGATGTTTAAAAATCTACCTTGTATGTTGTAAGAATTTAGTGAAATATATAATAAAGTTTAAAGTACCTGTTGGATCATCCAGTATACCCCAGGCACTCAGCACATTTCTTATTACATACAGGCCATAGCAATTTGCATGATGACCTTGGTCCTAAAGGTAACAAGTGGCAGAAACAATGTCATTTTTATGCCACTTATAGCTTATTCCCATCTCTTAAACCATACAACTGGTGAACCTATAGCTATGTAATGTTTAACTTTTCCCAACATCTCCCATTCCTTCAAACTTGGAGGCACTCAGATTATACTGAACTTGCCCTCCCTCTGCTCCCCAAAGCATGGAACCCTGGGCAAGTCACTGCTCTCTGCACTCCACTTTCTTTACCTGTAAAACCAAGAAACTAAAACTCAATTGATGTTACAGACTAGCCATTCCCAGTCATCTGCATTCACAGATGGTGAGGACCACTCTTACCGACAGTTCAGCAGTGGTTACAAAACATGGTTCTTTCGTTCCAATTTTGACAGTTTTACTATGAACTGGCCACCCTAGTATTCCTTGCACAATTGCACATATATGTTCCCTCTTCTCTAGTCTCAAAGTTCTGGGATTTTATTAATGAAAGATTCAGTTGGATGCCAAAAAAATTACTGTATATTAATTTTCCAGTACGCCTCAGGGAGTCTAAAATGTTGTGACCCAACATAGTCATCTGTACTCAGTCGGCCAAGGGCCAGCATGTTGCTAATGTATTCTCCTCACTTTGACTCCCTACCTTCCCAAGAGTGCACATTTCAGCTATAACGCTCTAGCCAAGTCTTTTCCTGCTTGAGTTGGGTCTAGATCCCTGAGTACCATGTTTCCAAAAAAGGGAAGAATCTAAAATAATGGTCAAACTGGGAGGTAGTTTTTATTTATTTCTTATATTACTATTGTATGTGTGTATATGCATACAATGTATTGTATGTGTGTGTTATTGTTTTGAAAGATAAGGTAGGGAGGAAAGGCTGGTTGCACAAGGGGCTACAGCAGGTCCCCTTGGCTGCTGGGAGACCATGGTGGGTGAGAGACAGACAGATATGCCATGCAAAGAGAGAGTTTTTGGTATAGAGTTTATTTAGTGGATTATGGAAGGAAAGGGAAGGGGGAAAGGTAGAAGGGGAAGAAGAAAGAGAGATAGAGAGGGGGAGGAGGGACTAGAGAAAGAGAAGGAGTAGTTACCTCTTCAGAAGAGGTATGGAAAAAGAGAGAGCACAAGCTGGAGGAGATGGGAGATCTGCTTGCCTGGCTGAATGGGGTGGTTGAGAGTAAGTGGGACTTGTTTCTTAAAGGGATAGGGTACCCAGGTGACAGGCCAGGCCAGCAGATCATAACAGTGTGTGGATGCATGTGCTACAGCACACAGTGAGGTCAGGAAATGACTTCCATGAGTTCTCTCTGTCCATCTTTTAGTGGATTGGGAGGATTATCAGACTTAGAGCACCAAAGTCTGTTCAGAAAGTTCCCTCACCCACACAGCTATTACACCAGTTCAAATCCAGATATCAATCCATGTTCTGATAGACAAAATTGTATTAATATGCCTGCTTTACAGAATATAAATTTATACTAGACCATTTTATGTAGATATGTATGTGGGTTTGGGACTGGGAGTGAAAGTCAGAGAACAATCTCAGATATCGGTCCTTTTTCCTAGCTTGTTTGAAAGAGGATCTCTATGTTATGCTCTACTTAGTAAACCAGGCTCACTGACCTGTGTGTTTCTGGAGATTAACCTCTCTCTGCCTTCTATCCCACTGTAGGAGTGCTGAGATTACAGGTGTACTCTATCATGCCTGGCTTTATAGGGCTGCTGGGGATTTGAACCCAAGTCTTGACATTTGTATAGTAAGCACTTTACCAGAAGTTTCAAGTCTTCACAGCATGAGATTGCAGCACAGCTTTGTAAACGAGGGATCACATATTCTGATCTCACTAAGACCTTCCCTACACATTTCAGAGTACAACACAAGTGCTAAGAATGTAGACACGGCAGCCATGTTGTTTGAGTCAAATCTTGGTTCTCAGTTTCAGCTGCTGGCCACCATCAAGCTTTTCAAGTCTCTTGCCTGTCTTTTGCTCCCAACAATTGTGTACAAACTTGATAGACAATATACATTGAACATTTGGCCAACTGACTGCCTGAGTTTCAGTATAGCAGGGGTCTCAAGTCTCTTGAAATAACAACCCCTGTAGTTACCTTCTAAGGTTTGGGCTCTATATCCCCTCTTATTGTTGTAGCCTCACATTGGGGTAACATCTGTCAGATTCCAGCTTCCTCATGATTCTCACATTCTGGGGCAGGGGTGCATCAATTAGAAAAAATAGGTAGGAGGAACAGAGATATGAAAGAAATACAGAGACATAGGTTAGAACCAGGATGGCTCTCCAGTGAATACTGAATATGCCCTTGTTTATTTTCCATATGCTTATATGCTCCAATCCTAAAAGGGAGAAAAAGGCAAAAGACTGCTTTAACATGACACAAAGGACAAACAGAACAATTACTTGCTTCAATACTTGAGAAATCAAGCCACTATTTTCTGACTTAAGCATTCTGATGTTTTAGGTAGGAGATGCAAATACCTGTAGGCATCTACTCCCTGGATCAAACCTACTGTCTTCTCCTTGAAGGAGCAGGAATAGCCTAGAATTTTCTGACCTTTGGTCAAGGTGGAGCAAATCCATCTTTACCTTAATATCCAAAACATCAAGTAACCACACCCACCCCATGTCAGGATATCTTGATTGTAGCCATTCGTTAAGTCAGACTTCTTGTCAATAACTTTGAAAAATCAAGGGTAGGCTAAAGCTTTCTAATCTTCAGTCAAGGTGGAGTGGACACACTTCTGTAGGCCCCCCACCTATTTTATGGGGATACTAAAGTTCAGAGAACAGCATTTACTTGCCTAAAGCGATATTTGACTGTGCATGGTGGTGCAGACCTGTAAACACAGCATTTAGGAACCAGGGACAGGAACATAACCAAGTTCAAGACAATGTTGAGATACATAGGGAGTTCCAAACTAGTAAGAACTGCATTGAAAGATAAATAATAAATAACTTCAATAAATAACTTTTAGTCACATTTTAAGAATTTTATTAGCCAAGTATGGTGGTTCATCCATGTAACCACAGCACTTAGACTGAGCAGATTTCTCTGACTTCCCTGTTACATAGTGAGTTCCAGACCAGTTTTAACTACTGGGTAACATCCTATTTCAAAACATCTTTAAGAAAAATAGCATGAACTGAGCAAGCCAATATAAGGTGACTCTCTTTAGCACAGACAATACTAGAACCCAACTTTGCAAGCCTCGGAGCACTGGCTTCCCTGGGAAATGCTCACTCAGTCCACCGTGTACATACTTGTGTATATCTGCTTTATTAACTGTTTCTATTTTATAGGCTTCTTGAGTAAGGATTTACATCGTATCTTGATTGCTTGGCACTATCCCTAGCACACAGTAAACAGACCTAAATGAGTAAAATCCATAAATTCTTTGCACAGCTGAGCTCTTTTAAGATGTTGCAAAGACACTGACATTCAGTTGTTTTATTCTCAGGGAAATCAGCATACTGTCGTAACTTGAGAAAGGGTTTTGCAGCCAGACAGAATATGGGCTCAAAACGCACACCTGTCACTGACTCATCAATCCGGTCACAGCTAGCCACTTCACTTCATGCCTGAGAAGATGCAGTAAATGCAGGTAGGATTGCAGCCAAGCACCAAACCATTTCTATGAACCCACAGACAAATAAACAGGTTCCCTGCTTTCTTTCCCATATTAACCATGTCTCTAGCCTCTCTCACCCTGATTTCATTTTCTTTGTATATATGTATGGATATGAGTGTGTGTTTGAAACTATACATGTGTGTGCAGGCATGCATGTATAGGTCATATGTGTAAGCATGTGTATGGAGGTCATGAACAAAACTTGACTGTCTTTTCCCAGGAGCAGCCCACTTTTCTTTTTAGGTAGAATTTTTTGCTTGCTTGGAATTTACTGGGTAAGCAAAATGGCAGGAATATTGTAGTAATGTAGAGAGAGGGCTTTGCAGACAGAGTATGAGCTTAAAACACACACCTGCTGCTGACTCATCCATCTTCCTAACCACCTCACTTCAATTTCTTCTGCTATAAAACGGGTATGGCAATACCTCCATCATAATCTTATAACTAGTAAATCAGAGAATAGTTGATGATGAATTTTGTGCATCAAACTGGCTAGCCTATAGTACTCGAAATTCATTTAAGTGACACAACTGCAATAATTTCATAGATTAGCTAAAAAATTAATAATGAAAATTAAGAGACCAACTCAAAAATGTTTAATAGATTTACTCCAATGAGGGCCAAAGATCTGAGAACTAAGCCAATGTAAAATGAAAGAGATTAATAGAAAGCTTATGCTAAATTTTAAAATTATTGATATTATGCAGTACCAAACTGAATTGCTCATATTTTAGTTGTGCAATATTATTCTATTAACCATTGATGAATAAAAGACAAAAATTGAGAGCAGAGAATATTATGTCCTGCTTACAGAGCTAGAGAGGGGTTAGGCATGGTTTTACTAAGAAATGAAAGAGGAAAGAAGCAAAGAAGAAAGGAAGGAAGGAAGACAGGCAGGTTGCAGGGAGCCACTTGTTGGTTCCTGGATGCTCAGCAGCTCAAACCCAAAATAATCACACAGAAACTGTATTATTTAAATCACTGCTTGGCTCTAGCTTCTTATTGGCTAACTCTTACTTCTTACTTTAACCCATCTCCATTAAACTGTGCATCACCATGTGGTCATGGCCTACCAGCAAAGTTTCAGTGTGTCTGTCTCCTGTAGCAGCTCCATAGCTTCTCTTTTACTCTGCCTCCTTTCTCCCAGCATTCAGTTTAGTTCTCCCCTCACCCTGCTTACCTACGTTCTGCCCTATCAATAGGCCAAGGCAGTCTCTTTATTCACCAATGGTTTTCACAGCGTACAGAGGGGAATACCACATCAAAGGAAGGAAGAAAGGAAAGGAAAGGAAAGGAAAGGAAGAAGAGGGAGGAAAAGAGGGAAAAGAAGGAGGAAAGAGGGAGGACAAGAAGAAAAGTAGGATGAAGGAAGAAAAGCAGTATCCACTGAATCTGGAAGAGTATAAATTAATCAGTTTATTTCAGATGACAAACTTTGTCCAATCAAACTCTTTGTCATGTAATAAGTGGCCAGCAGATAAATGGCTGGATCATGACACTGCCTGTCAGGTTAAAAACCCTTACTCCAGGCACAGTGCTAAAAAGTTTATTTAGAAAATAAATAAATGTCTCCTGGGTCTACAATATTGGAGACAACAGCAGGCCTTTCTGCCACATCAAAGCACACCCCATGGATAAACGTGCCCAGACTGAAAGGCCAGGAATCCTGGGCCAGCTGCTGGAGCACAGCTTTGTTCTCACCCCTCACTTTTGCTTAAGGGATCACAAGCTGACTGTTATTAGTACCATAATTCCAACATTGTTGGCCTTTACACAATTGGCACCTTGCAAACATGCCTACTTTTTAAGCATGACATTTGAGTTAATATCCTATCCCTTAGCCAAGACACGATGTACTAAAAAAAATCCATGACATCTGAAGGCAGTGAAGGTTCAGCAATCAACCCTGAATCCTGATTGCCATTACTCAGAGCCCACAGTAGAGGTCTGTCTGCATTGGAAAGAGACATTATCATCATCAGAGCTTCAGTAGACTGCATTTCAATATGACTGAGACACGTCCAGGAGAAGCAAAGAAAAAGTCACATTTATTCCACCTGATTCACCTGAATCTTTTGTTCTCAGTAGATTCCATTCACATTCTGTTCCCAGCAGAGCACATTCTATTCAAGTTTGGGTCTTCCTTAAAAACTTTTTGCCTCTTCCTTCTTTTATTTTCAAAAGTATTCTTTGAAAACTTACTAAACAAACTTGCTAGACATACTACATGGAGACACTGTTCTTATCCTCCCAAAGTTTACAGTCTAGGAAAAGACAAAACACACAAATATAAATTAGACACAGACATGGTCCCATCTTGGCACAAACGCATTCATAAAGAGCCATGTTAGGGTGAATGACTCACTCAGAGAAGTACCCAGAGTGATAATATAGAGAATCCCATGGAAAAGCCTAGGACCATGTAAGAGGCACAAAAGCAAAGGGTCTTTTTTAACTACCAAACAGCATGGCTAGACCATGGAGGAGGATGAACCGAATGGAGTCTTTCAAAGAACAGAATTTGTCTAAGAGCAAATGTCAGCTAGTAAGTAGCAACTCAGGGCTCTGGTTGGCCTGAGTGTTCTTTGCCTCAGCAATCATTATGGCCATTTAAATGCTGCTTTTTAATGGAAGCAATTTATTTTTGCTACAGGGGACTGACTTACATCAAAACTCTTCTAGGCAGCATTCTCTAGACAAAGAGTACATCAAAATTACCTGACTGGCAAGAATGACAATTTCCCAGAACTAAGGTGGATAGATGAAGCAAATATAGCCCAGAATTGAGAAACTAAAGACCTAAGTTTATTTTCTTTTCCCAACTTTGGTGCTTACTATAACTAAAACGTGTATGCGGAACTGCTCTCAAGCCATATACTTTTGCAAAGCCCCAAAATCACTGATAAAGTTATTTGTTTCTGTCTACAATAACTTTATAGCATAATAGGGATGAATGGACTAGGTTCCCAATTTACAGAGTTATGTTGATTAGGCTGGGATATGGCTACGATCTATAGAGACTAAAAAAGCATAATAATGTAGGACTGGAGAGATGGTTTGCTGTTAAAAGCAATGATTGTTCTTCCAGAAGATCCAGGTTCAATTCCCAGCACCCACATGGTAGCCCTCAGCCATCTGTAACTCTAGTTCTAGGAGATGTGATGCCCTCTTCTGGCCTCTGCAAGCACTGCACACACAGTACACACACACACACACACACACATACATTCAGACAAAACACTCATAAATGTACAATTAAAAATAAAGTCTCAAAGAAGAAAAGGAAAACATATCATAAGGTTATCTTACTATGGATGAAGGGACTACCTTATTTGTCAAAAGTGTCAGTCCATGTCTTCCCCAGTATTCAGCAGAACTAGTCAAGTTCCAAATATCTAAATGCTGAAGTGCTCGACAGTCAATTAAATAAAACTTTTATGTTTTCTCTTTTGTTTTACTTATTCAATAAAAATGTGCATAGCCTATCTATTCTCTACATATTAGTACATAAAACAACTACTCCTATATCAGATGGTTGAGGTGTAGGCTAGCCAGTCAGGGCCCCATCAAGTTCTAAAATTAAAACATGGTTCCTGGGACACAAAATTATCACTTAAAATACAATTTTGTGAAGAATATAGGTTTCAAAAGACTCCAAGCAAGGGAACCATGTGAATGGCTGCAAAGAATTTTTGAACTGCCTTCTTTGGGTACTGTGTGAGTGCTCTCAAAAGCACACCCAAGAAGGTGGCCTCTAAGACATGTGGCTATGAAAAACTCGGGCTTTAGGTTCTTTTGAGTAAAGAATAGAAATCTGGACACTAGAGATGAAGTGGGAAGGTACAATCAATTGTGTTCATTTCACACATATTCAGATGCTAAATGAAACTATCAAAAAAGGAATAAAGTTATTATCCTGAAAGAGATATCCATGGGTTTTGAGTCAGTAACAGTCTTTTTGTTTGCTTGTTTTCTACTTTTTTTGTTTCTGTTGTTTTGTCATATGCAGTCGAGAGGCCTTGGGAATGGCAAGGAAGCAAGCAAGCCCAGTCCTCCCCAGTGTTTCCATGTTCCTTGCCCTCCTTTCTCCTTGACCACTAAGACGGCACCCATGTCAAATAACATTGTTTGGAAAATTGTAATGCTATGGAGACTTAGGGTTCTTTATTCTACTTTGTCCTTTTAATTTCTTTTTAACCAATGAATTCCAAATATGAGACACACAGCTGTTTGCAACTAAAACCCAAAAGGGACAGGAACATCAGTGCTTAGATATCAAACTATATATACCTCCTACAAATGAGACAGTATTCTAATGATCTGAAGTTAATAGAAACCATTCTTCCCCTCTCACGTCCCCACAAACAAACAAAACCATGAAGTCTAATATGGAACGTGTTTAAAATGTCTGAAGTTCAGCCCTGAAAAGCAATCAGTGTGTCCCCTGGTGCAAGTTAATACCAATTGCCTCCAACAAGAGTCACAGCACAGTTTTAAACGTAGAGGACACAGGAACAATGGCCATGAAACAACCTAGGTGATTAGACAAAATACACATTACCATTATATGATGTTTAAACACTAGAGCAACAACCCTGCAGTGTTAAGTGAGTAGACTGAAACTTATGACAAAGAAACAATAGAGCCTTTAAGCCACCCTTACTGTTCACACTCCTTCACGGTATTCCTGTATGAAAAGTCACTTTGGTCTCTGGATCTCATTTTCCTCTGTGAAGCTAAGAGGTTAGATTATAAAATTATTTACAGTAGTGAACAGCTGTGTGGTGTAACATGAGGGAGTTACAAGGCCTGGTGCCTAATTCCTGCTCTGTCAATGAAATGTTGGGCAAACTATTTAACCTTCTCTGAGCCCCAGAATTCCTCATCGATTAAATGGGTACAAAATCACCTGCTCTCCTTCTTTTAAAACCACACTGAAAATGGTTAGAGAACTGTGTATGTGATACGATCTTCATGGACTAGATTCACATGATCATTTTTAAAGCTTTGCAGAAACATCCAAAGAAAAATGTTCTTCTTTTTTCTCAGTTATCAAAGGATGAGTCTATTGCTACAAGCAAATTTGATGATTCATAAAATTGCAGGAAATTCAATCCCTTGAGGTAGTGAGAATCAGAAGACAGCTTTGCATGCTGGTGTTACACGTGACCTCAAGGAAGGCACTTTAATGCCCCAACTTCATGATCTCACAGATGTGGGGCTTGACAAACCTTAATGCAGAACACTTGCCAAGTGCTCATTAAGCCCCATGATCTTTTACTCATCCCTCCCTTCAGTCACATGTCACAACAGAAGATACCCAGCAATCTCATGGCGGACACGGCTGGCACTGCCTGGGTATACATTTGTCTAGTCCCCAGTGCTCAGTCAGAGGCAGGCAGTCCGACCCAGAGTCCATACACTTGACCTCTGACCTAAAGTTCTCAACTTGTCCGATTTAGAATTCTCCAAAATGATTGAGGGCCTCTAAAGCATCTTAAGTGTTCTCTTTGTTTATAGTATTAAAAATTAACATTATAGTGTGTGAGCTGGAAAAAATGGCTCAGTGGTTAAGGCAACATACAGCTCTTCAAAGGACCTGAGCTCAATTCTCAGAACCCACATCAAGCAGCTTACGTCAGATCCTGAAACCTGTACTCATATACACATACCTACACACACATACCTACACACACATATCTACACACCCACATGCCTACACACACAGACACATACACCCACACACACAGGTTCTTAATTAAAATTAAGAGAAAATAAAATATATCAATTCATGTTAAAATAGCATAATTAACTAACTACCTCTTAACATGAATATTTTGTGAAAAAAATCTATATTTTTACCTAGGTGTGGTGGCCCATGCCTTTAATCCCAGATTTGGAAGGTTAATGTAGGCAGATCTCTGTGAAGCTAAACTGGTCTACTTAGTGAGTTCCAGGCTAGGCGGGGCTACATAGTAAGACCCTGTCTCAAACAAAAAAAAGCAAATAATAAAGAATGTATTAGTCTTCAAAGTACAATAGTGGGAATAACTATATCCTTTTGTTTTACAGGTTTCTTTAAGGCTTGGATTCAGAGAAGGGTACAGAAGTGAAGATTTCTTCCCCAACACAATACCCAAATCCAGGAAGACAAAGCACCATATAAGCAACTGCAAAGAAAAAAATAAAAGAAGACAACCACTATTATATCAGTGCCATTTTAACATTTATCTAATAAGCACCTTAAAATTCTAAATTAGAAGGTCACCATATTGAGTGAACAAAATGGAATAATAATCATAATGAGGTTCTAAATTGCATTTTATACTTCAGTGATAATCCCAGACAAATCAGCTGTTACTATCAATTACTGATAATTTATTTTTGCTAACGGCTTGACTAAGTTTCTAAAGTGAAATTAATGATGAATAGTTTGAATTGGAAAAATGCATGTGACTATATGATTTTAAGAAGGTAAAATACAAATCTCCCCCACCAGATGGATTGTAATGGGAGAAAAGTGACTGCTTGGACCTGTCGGTGAGATACGCCTTAGCTACTGACTCAGTAGCCCCTGGACGCAGAGGTGGGGGAATAAGCTCCTTGAAGACCTGACAGTCACTAGTATCACTCCCTTCATTAAGCCCATGCCAGACTGTTCCCTTCCCTACCTAGTTATGCTATTTCCCAGACTCGCGGACTACCAATTTGATTTACAAAGTTCCATAATGTTGACTCATGACCTTACAAATGAGCAAAAATAATATTCTGAAATCCTTTCCCCTCGAGGTACACCTCACACTGAGATGACATTTATTCATCTGATAACTGTTTAACGAACAATATTTATTTTTTACCCCTCCCCAGTCTTTATACAAATATCACCTTCTCTGCAAGGGCCTTGCTGGGTTACCTACCAATACCATCTCTTCACTGTTACTACCTCTTCTCTCCCTTCTTTATTTTCCTATAATATTTATCAAAGCCAGTAAATTTTTCTTTAATTATTTTTTACTTCCTGTTTCTTCAGGTAAAGTGTGTCGAGTAAGAAGACAGATTTTGTGCATTTCTCTCTCACTGTTGTGTTCCCAGAATCTAGGATGGAACCTGATGCACAGGAATTCACGTCTGCCTTCAGTGCTCTCCGTTCCTTTCATTGGGGGAAAGTGAGGGGAGAAAATCAATTGGTATTCCTAACCAGTTTCACTTGCATCAGAATGCTCAAACTCTATAATACTCATCTGTATAGGAATAGAAAACCCCCCAAAAGAAAAGAAAACTGTCAAAGGAATTCAAGTGGTCAGAGTGAGTGGATGAGTGATGAATAAATGGGAACAATAGCTCATGTGCTCTGCTTGTACGTAGCTCCCAGTGCACCAGTGGCTCTCAGACAGGTATATGTGACCAAGGACACACGTGCATCCTAGCACCTATGGTCATGATTCATATCGTGGGCACCAGTATGAATAATGTAAACTATAGATTATGTATAATCTCCCTTGTGTCTTCAGAAATTCCTTATTTTTCATTATTCATAGGAGCTAGGAATTCAAGAGGCTGAATATGGAATTTTCATGGGGGTAAACATAAGTCTGTTTTCTTTGGTAATAAAGTTTTCCCTAAAACTAGTAGTTTCCCTGTGGTAAGCAATTGTTTACAAGTTTGTCTTGCTCTCTTCAATGTGACCTCATGTTGCTTTTTATTTATTCTACAACCCCCTTCTATCACATGGCTGTACATATTCCTGGAACTCCAAGATTTATGAATAATTAATCAAATAACTGAATGTAAAATTCAACAAAGGAAGAATGACAGTTTAATCATTAATTAAAAGAACAGAGATTTTAAAAGCACCAAACTCAGTTACCACTTACAAACTTTTCCTGACCTTCACAAACAAAATTACATTTTCCATCCATCTGATTGCATATTAGTTTGAAACTGTTGTCTTCCCTGTCTCGAAAAACCAAAAAAAGAAAAAAAAAGAAACTGTTGTCTGTGAAGATCTCCCATTTCCCCCTGTGGTCCTTGAATTTCAGCTGTAAAGTTTTTCCCGCACCGCTGTGCAGTCTGAGGATAGCACCTCCCTTTCAAGACATTCTCTAAGATGTCATCATACATTGATGTGTATATTCTTTCCATTTGAGATTATCTCAGATCCATAAACCATGAGCTCCATGAACCTAGTTACAACATATGATATTGTTCACCCTACATCTCCAGCACCAACCTAGCCATAGTGGGTATACCAACATTTGTTAAATGAAGAAACTAATACATAACCTCTAAACCCACCTATATAGTATCTTCTCTAAAATTTTCCTCTCTGACACACATAATATGCACTTTAATGCTTTGAGGATGATAGAGATTTTGTAATACGAAATTAGTTATACCTTCTCAAACACACACACACACTCACACACATGCATGTACACACAGACACAGAGGCACATATATGAGCATGAAATTGAGTGTGTATCTATAAGGCAGAGACTGAATGCACGTTAAGAACTTCACTGCAGCTTTCTGAATTTGGACCAAAGCTTTCTTCATTGGCTTCTTTTCATGTCCAAACTGAATTAATTAACCCTCATCAGGTATTATGGTATTGACAGAGAAAGCACCTACTTGCTACAATCTTTAAGACAGTCACAAATAGAATAAAAGCCTTTGTCATTTGAACAGAAAAATATATTTTACTGAAATTATCCAGCATGTACTAGAATCTAAAATGAAAACAATTCTAGCAGGACTGGCAGAATGAGTCTACAACACATTCATTGGCAATAGTGTTGATGTAAAGGCCCTTGCTTGGAGTCATTATTTACGTACAAGAATACATCAATTGCAAAGCCTATTTCACAGTCATGTTACATTTTAATTGTTCCCACTTCATCACCATGTTTGAGCTCATACTTTTTAAATAAGAAAACATCTTCAAAAGCTAACAAATTCCTGACCTGCTCTCCCCCAAATTAAGTCTACAATACTCTCAGTCACTTCCTCATTCCATTATCCATCCTCTTCTTCCCACAAGCTAAGTAGACACAGAGTAAAGAGACAAGTCGGAAATACCTCCCCTGGTATTTGCCAGTTCCAGTTACTTGACCCAGTGTATTGTACAGGCCAACTAACAATGGTCAATTGTTTAATGCTCTCTCGGGGCTGCTTGGGTGTTTGTCCTGGTCCATAACTCTCCACTATTGACACAATTGGCATCCCAAATGCCACCTAACCCAGAATCAGGGTCCTACTCTGGAGCATAGAAAGTGCTGAGCAATTGCATTTTTGCCTTCTACACTATGCCACCCATGCCCCTCTCCATGCTGAAATCACCAGGAGCGTTCCATCTGAGATTGACTGTGCCAGGAACAAGAACAGTCATGGCCCTGCTTCCTTCTGTTTTATCTGAAGAAGATGAATTCAATGACTTCAAGAATACATAAGCACCAAAAGGCAAAAGTTCTCTAGACAGAATAAATGTGGCTTGCATAAGAAAAAAATACCTCAGAAAAGACAAGGTAACCATGGATATAGACTATAGGTAGAGGGCTTGCCTAGCACATGCAAGGTCCTGGGTTCAAATCCAAGTACTGAAAAATATCCATAACAAAAGAGCATGGTAGAAAAATCACTTCCAATTGGTGAAAATAGAAAAGTCATTACTGAAAGGTTGATATGTAAATCAGGTCTTCAAGATAAGTAAGCTCAGTGAATGCAGGGTGGCTATATGTCTCAGCTCACCAAACAATGTTATCTTTTTAATATAAATATAATTCTGATCTTTTAAAAAGTCGATTGGGGATGGAGAGATGGCTCAGAAATTAAGGTCACTTGCTGCTTTCTTAGAGGGTTCAAATTCAGTTCCCAGCACCCATATTAAGCATCTCAAACTCCCCTGTACCTCCAGCTTCAAGGTATCTGTCACCCTTTTATTGTCTCCAAGGACATCAAAACACATATGCCATATACTCACACAGACACATGCATGCAAAAAAGAAGAAAAAGAAATCTTTAAAAAAAATCAGTAGTTCCCACTTTAGCACCCTGAGGTATCTAAGTTTAGACAGTGGAGGATGCCATTATCATGGTGAAGGGAGTCAGCCTGCACTCCTAATCACTGTCAAATTAAGAGTCTGCTAATAACACATTATCTATAGCAATAAAGAATGACACTATTCTTCTTGGTCCTAATGCCATCTCTTTACCTGCAGACAACAATTATCATAAGGGTGAATAGAGAACTAGCTTCAAATAGAAACCTAGATATAAGATGAATCCAAACCATGACACTCACTTTCTCACTGTAATAGTGGCTTTCCTTGTTGCCCTGACAACAAACCTGATAAAACAGTGTAAGGGTTTCTTCCTGCTCCCAGTTCCAGGGAAAAGATATTAAATAGTGGTCCATTGCATCCATACTGAAAAGGTAGAGGAATGAAAAGTGCTCTGCTTGGTTTTTCCTTCTTATTAAATCAAGGACCCCAGATTGTAGAATGGTGGGGTTCATATTTAGGGTGACTCTTTCCACCTCAATGAACCTAATCTAGAAACTCTCTCACAAACATGCCCAGAAGTTTGTTTCCATGGTGACTCTAAATCCTTTTGAGTTGACAATCAAAGTCAATCATCTCAATCACTGAATCCTACTGTGAAGACACATTCATGGAACCAGAATTCTATGGACCTCCCTTCAAGAAACATAGGGCCTTATGTCCAGCTAATAATCGTTTCATAAAAATATGGTATACTGAATGAGGTATTGACCTAACTGGAAAGTGTCTGGGATCATTTTGTGTTGCCCATGATACAGTATGAAAGTGATAAAATCATTACCCTTCTAATGGGATAAATTCTAGTCTTATGAATCTATCCTCTCAGTACCATTCTTCTATCAATGTTGTTTTAAATATAAATATTAAAATATAATTTAGTTCTATAGATTTTTTGAACCTGTCTTCATTTTTCATGATGTTAGAAAATTCAAAAAAGGAAGAAAAGAAACATACTAATCTTGTGCAATACATCTAAAACACAATTTCAAAATTATTTCTGTTATCTCCAAAGAAATAATAACAGAAGTTTTTTTTTTTAAAAAAAAGATCTTATATATGGTTATATATATGTAGGTTACCCAAACTTTTCATTTCAAAATCTAGACTAGATTGAACAGGTGTGACCCTGAGATACTATTAGAAACAGAAAAAAAATGATGTTCTGATCTCTTGTTGAAAGGGTTATTGCTCAACCCATGTCTATGAATGCAAATGCTAGAAGCTTCATGGCTGCAGAAAATCTAGTTCTTTTCGGAGTTTCCTTTGAAACCTCTGAAGAATGAGATTGATGATAGAATCCCTAATGTCTCTTTTTTTCATAATCTATACCACACAAGATTTAAGAGCTAAGCCAGAAAATATCAAATGACTTGTTCAGAATCGTTCAAGGACAAACACTGATGTTTTCTCACCACCTCAAAGCACTACTATTTTTATAAAATGGCAAAATGAGATGTGACCAGTAGTGTGTCTGCTAAAGGATGCCTTTACACCAGCCACCATAAGCAGATCAATATAAAACAAATTCATACTTCTGACTGCCTGAAGGGGAAAAGGCCCTCACAGATCTATAGAGCATTGAAGAAAAACGGTGCTAGCAAATCATGAATACAAAGCTGGTCCCAGTGACCTCCAAGCCTATAAAAATCAAACATATTCTTGTGTAACTTTATTACTCCTTACTTAGAGCTAGTGGTAGACAATCTTGGCGTTCGCTGAATAAGGAAAAGACAGAAATTCTTTTATCCTTCTAAAACCCAGCTTGGCCAGAAAGATACATTTTCGTGATTGAATTTCCCACATTTGGTCTTTAAAGACAGAAAAACTATATAACTACTAGGAAATACAAACATCAGAGGCATAGCTGTATCAGGAGTTAGTCTGATCATAGTACACAGAGAGTTAACTAGGCAGAGTCGACACTAAAAATTCATAAGAACAGGGTGTCTTTTAGTTGGTGATATTTGATGATCTTTTGAGCTGCTTCATTTAAATCATTACACTGAGCTTCTCAGTGACCTTATGAGATAATCAAAGCAGATGACATAACACTGAAATACAGGAGGAGGCAGAGCATCCCTACATTATCCATCATGTCTGAGAAGATACATTAAATGCAGGTAGGACTGCAGCCAAGTACCCAAATTGTTACCCACTGACAAATAAATAGGTTCTCTGCTTTCCTCCCCATATTAACCATGCTGTTAGTCTCTTTTAACCTGACTTCATTTTCTTTCTTTGTGTGTGTGTGTGTGTGTGTGTGTGTGTGTGTGTGTGTGTGTGTGCATGTGTATGTATATGTGTGTATTTGTGTGAGGGTAAAAGTGTACGTATGTGTGCAGGTGTGCTTGTACACGTGATATGTGTGGACATGTATATGGAGGTCATGGAACAACTTTGAATGTCTTTTCCTTAGAGCAACCCTCTTTTCTTTTTATGTATAATCTCTTGCTGGCTTGGAACTTAAGGAGTAGACCATATTGGCTGGCTAGGGAGTCACTGGACTCCACCTCCCCAATGCTAGGAGTACAGTTGTACAGTACCATGCCAAGCTCCTTTTACAGGGGTTCTTGGGTTTGAACTCAGGATTTATGAGCACTTTACTTTATTAACTAAAATTCTGTCCTCAGCTCCACCTCCTCTATCACATTAATTTAATTCCAAAAAGCTAGTTATTCAGTTTCATCTAGTCGAAGAACTAGTGTAGAGCTGGAAAGCTTTTGTAGATTCCTCATATAAAAACTACAATCACCTGCTACCAGGCTCAGTTTTCATATAGTCATATCCATACACCCTATCTCTAGACAAGTATAATCACTACTTAAAGGCTAGACCTTAGTACACAATGGAAGCTAGATCACTATTTATACTGCTATGAAGCCATGTTACTAGGGAGACACTGCAACATAAAGTGGGATGGATCCTGTAAAGACAAGGCCACAAAAGACTCGGTGATGTGTTGTTGTAAGGAGGGCAGCTTACCCAGCAGATCAGACCCGAAATAATCACACAGAAACTATATTATTTAAATAGATGCTTGGCCCCTCAGCTCTATCTTTTTATTTGCCAACTTTTACATATTAATTTAACCCATTTCTATTAATGTGCATTGCCACAAAGTTGTGGCTTACTGGGTGAAGTTCCAGTGTCTGTGTCCAATGGGACTACAAGGCTTCTCCTACTCTCTCCCAGCCATTTATGTCTTTTTATAACTCTCTATACTCTTTTTCTTTTCTCTCCCAAGCCTGCGAATATTTCTCATTTAGAGGTCTTTCATATCTGAATCTGTACTATTCTGTATCTGTATTTTTTTCTGTCTGGGAGTGCTTCTTAAAATGCTAGGTGCTTCTTAAAAACTTAAGCAGCACCATTGCTAGGGGAAATATGGCACTGCCTGCTTGCCTTGCCCAGTCCAGCATGGCAGAGCTGTTTGCTGCCTCTGAGAGCCATGCTCACAGCCCCAATTTTAGGCACATAACCAGTCTATGTTGTCATTAAACAAGTTGTAGCACACTGTTCACAAACACCATTTAAATGTTCCATAGCTGGACCTCCAGAAAGAGTCAGAGTTTGTGCTGGCAGCATGGCCCAGAAAGCCTGGCATTTCAAAACTGTGGGTTTTTTTTCTGCTACCACTGAATCAGGAAAACTTCTCTTAAAGAAGCCACAGCATGCCACCAGCAGGCAAAGCCCATTTGGGGAAAAATGTGGCTAATCTTTGTTTTTAGTGTCTAGTATTCCTTTTCAAACTCTCTCAGGTTTTAAGTGGATTTTAACTGCCCATGTGGTTGCTAGTTTGTTGTAAGGAGTGCTGCTTTTTTCCCAGCAACCCAGTAGCTTAAACCTGAAATAATCACACAGAAACTATATTATTTAAATCACTGCTTGGCCCATTAGCTCTAGCTTCTTATTTGCTAACTCTTACATCATAATTTAACCCATTTCTGTTAATCTGTATGTTGCCACAGGGCTAAGACTTACTGGGTAAATCTGTCTCCAGTGGGACTATATGGCTTCTCCTCCTTTCTCCCAGCATTCAGTTTAGTTTTTCCCACCTATCTAAATTCTGCCCTATCAACAGGTCAAGGTAGTTTCTTTATTCACCGATGGTATTCATAGCGTAGAGAGGGGAATCCCACATCAATGTGTCACATGAAGTATTAACCACATATGCAAATGTTCACAGAGATCAGCCAGGTGAGAGCAGTCTGGGATGCATCTTTTCCTCCCACCTTCCTCTTTCTCTTTCCTCTTCCTTCTCCTCCTCCTCTCTCCCTCTCTCTCTCTCTTTCTCAATGCAGGAAACCAGGATTAGTGTTGTCAAATATCGCCCTCCTCAACAGAGAGAAGCTAGAGTATTAAGACAAACTTTATTTTTAAATACTAGTAACTAGCTTTTTTTTTTTTTTTTTTTTTTTTTTGGTTTTTCGAACCAGGGTTTCTCTGTAGCTTTGGAGCCTGTCCTGGAACTAGCTCTTGTAGACCAGGCTGGTCTCGAACTCACAGAGATCCGCCTGCCTCTGCCTCCCGAGTGCTGGGATTAAAGGCGTGCGCCACCACCGCCCGGCATGTAACTAGCTTTTACAATTAACATGTAAGCCAAACCTAAATACGTATATTGATTAAATTTGGCCAATGTTTCAGATTCTGTCTGTGGACTGATAATTTTCAACTTCAATGTTCAGTTGAATGTCTCTGGTTTAATTAGTAAGATTTGGCCAATGTTTTAGATTCTGTCTGTGGACTGATAATTTTCAACTTCAATGTTCAGTTGAATGTCTCTGGTTTAATTAGTAAGAAGTCCTTAAACCCACCCAAGTTCATGAAAGAGTTTATCTAATTGGTCAGAACATACACTGCAGTCATAAAGCTTTGGATCCATCCCTGAGAACTGAAGGGAAAATGTCTATTTCAAGCCCATGAAAGTAGAATAGAGTTTCACACATTCACTGAGGGAAGTGACAAAGGCAGCCAGAATCTATTTACTATAGGTAGACAGAAACTATTTCTTTGAAATATGTCACATTTATTTTATGGCTCTCCAGACCTCTGAGAACCCCAGGTATCATCCCTTTCTACCCCAAGATGCCTTCCCACCCAAGACTTGTACTCCAGCTATCCTTCAGATTGATAGCAGCTGATAGTCAGAGGCTAATGTGGCATACACAAAGGCAGATGCATTCCCAACAAGTCTAGGAACCAGCTCAAATGCAGCCTGCTGATTTTGCTTAATCTGATCAACACTCTAGTTGCTTTTAGAAACAATGGCTCTGATTTTTCAGGCCTTTCTAGACTCTTGACTTTCAGAACAAAGCCTCTGTTTAAATACTTAGACTGACTTACCTGTGCCTCAGGGCTGAGACTGCAAAGCTTCCTTTCTAAAATAACATCATATCACTTTTATCTTTAATGATGAAGGTGACTGAGAAGGGCACATTGAGCATCCCACATAAATGGATGCTCTCCTGCTGTGTTGCCCATTGCAGGTACTAAGATATTGCCCTTTACTGAGTCATTTATCAATCCTTCTCCTTGAAATGGCATCAGAATTATGTATGATACTGAGTATATCCACATTCACTACTAAGCCAACTGATGTCTCTAACAAGGTTGGATCAGCACACATTCACATTTTTATGCCATAGATATATACAAGCATATATCACAAATTAAAATCTGGCAGAGAAAAATAGTTGTTTCCCCCTAAGGTTTGCCTCTCAGTCTTCCATTTTATTTTACAGAGTAGGATTCTTTGAAATATTCCACTTGTTCTCTTCTATCTCCTGATGCCAGAAATGCCCGTTGTATGGCAATGATTGATGGATCTCAAAGGCAAAAGAAAGCTGTCTCCTTGGAAAGCTACCTGGGTGTCTACATATGCAGTTTTGTTTTGGCTTTGTGTGTGTGTGTGTGTGTGTGTGTGTGTGTGTGTGTAGTGTGTGTCATAAATAGTGCACTTTTATTCACAGCTCTCTTCATCCATGGAAATTGCATCATCATCCCAACCATATTCTGGTATAGGATTTTACTTTGAGACTCTGGGGATGCTCCCTCCATCTGCCAAGAGGTGTATGGTATATAATTCATCCTTTGTGATTTCAAACCAAAAGAAAGAAATATGTTAAATATTAGAATTTCTAGAAAGAAAAAAAAACAATGCTGACTTGCCTCCATGCAAATGTCTCTGAGGAAAACAGAAAGGAATTTCTGACTTTCACAATTTGTCTTAACAATGCCAATATGCTGCTCACATTCAAGACTCATTAGCAGGTTAACTTGACATTTACTTGACAGCAAATGTAGTCAACCTGGAGAAAGGGGATATCTGTTTTATGTTCTGGGAGTTTGTTTGATTCTTTGTTTGTTTGTTTTTTCAAGACAGGGTTCCTCAGTGTAGTCCTGGCTGTCCTGGAACTCTCTATGTAGACCAAGCTAGCCTCAAACTCAGCAATCTGCCTGCTCCTGCCTCCTGAGAGCAGAGGTTAAACACATGTGCTACCACTGCCAGGCTGAAAGAGACTGTTTTTAACCCAGTTTGGGGAGTGGAGAAAGTCTTAGCCACCGCCATCCTTGGAAAAGCAAAATTATTTTCTACATGCCATAAGATGGCCTAAAGAAACAGCCCTTTAACAGAAACAGCCTGTGGGTAACAGTGACTTAAATGGCATTTGCTCCCCTTCCATTTACATATAAATCTGGGGTGTTACATAGCAATATTATTATATACCCATAACATTGCTTTGAAGATAACACGGAGTATATAAACCTTTTCTTTGGCTTCTGATACATGCAAATGTCTTTGTTACCATTTATATTTACCAAGAGCACAGAGGTCAAAATTCTCTCTCATCCACTGTATGACTTTTAAATAAGAGAAAAGATGCCTTCTCTGTAACTCCCCCAACTCGGGCCCCCTAGGAGGCAGCAAAGCATTATTCTATAGTATTTTGTGTGTCACACCATAGGAGTTTTCCCAGGCACATCTTTCTGACTTGAAGAATGGTACAGTCAGCTGAATAAAGATGATCAAGTACCCTAGAAGCCAATATGCAGAGACCAAATTGTTTACCGGTTCTGTGAGGGATTGGTTGAATCACATAGACCACAATATGCCAATGTGTACATGAAGAAAAATGGAGTAAACAATGATGAACTACTTCCTTGCTCATCTTCTCCCTCCTTTTGCTCTTCAACTGGACCATGAGGGCTCAGTCTGTTGGTCTGGTGAGGGGCTTTGCCTCTATCTCCATCCATTGCCAGATGAAGACTCTATGGTGATATTCAAGATAATCATCAGTGTGATAGTGGGGCAGGGCCAGTCCAGGCACCCTCTACTCTGCTGCCCAAGGACCTAGCTGGGGACATCCCGTGGACACCTGGGATCCCCTCTAGAGCTAAGTCTCTTGCCAACCCTAAAATGGCTCCCTTAATATGTAGATACCTTCTTCCCTGTTCCTATATCTGTCTTTCCTCCATCTCCACCTTCCCACTCCCCCAAGCACTCTCCAGTCTTTCCCTTTTCCCTCCTCTTTCCCCCTCTCCCCTTTCCCTAACCCTACCCCGACCCCCACCCTCATGAAGGAGGGAGAAGATGAGCAAGGAAGTCTGGACTACAAGGGGTTGGTCCACCCACTGAGACAGTGAGCCTGTACTAATGGGAGCTCACCAAATCCAGTGGGACCAGGACTGAATGAGCATGCAATCAAACTGGACTCTCGGAATGTGGCTGAAAATGGGGGCTGACTGAGAAGTCATTGATAAAGGCACTAGGACTTGTTTCTACTGCATGTACTGGCTTTTTGGGACCCTAGTCTATTTGGATGCAAAGCTTCCTAGGACTGGATGGGGGCTTGGACTTCCCACAGGGCAGGGCTCCCTGCCCTCTCTTAAGAAGGAGGAGGAGTGCGGGAGCGAGAGCGGAATGGGAGGAGGGAAAGAAGTGTAAATTTTTTGAATGGAAAAATTAAAATAAAATAAAATAAAAATAAAAATAAAAAAGAGTGACGAAATAATGTTATTTGCTATTTTCTCCTACTAATTTTATTTTACTCAGAGCCAAACTTCTCAAAATAATTGTTTACATCTTTCAACTCTCCTAATTCCTCAACTAACTTTCACCCTTGGTTGTCCTGTCCAGCCTTTATATGAGGATTTGTGTTGTCTTATTGTATCTTGTTATGTTGGGTTCAGTTGATATCCCTGGGATATCTTTTCTAAAGGGAAACAAAGGAGTGGAGCTGTGTTATAGGGGAGGTGAATGGGTGAGTCCGGGAAAATGTGGAAGAAGGGAAAACTGTGCTTAGGTTGTGTTGTATGAGAGAAGAATTAAAAAAAGAAAGTGGAGATCTGGCTCATTATGTTCTAGCTATAATTATTATATCATTATCTTTCAGCCATAACTACATGAATCTCTCTCATCTCTTTAAACTCATAGAACTTAGAAATAATATTTTCACAGAGAAGTGGAAAGTGTGAGTTTTACCAAAAATGCCTTTACTTCAAGTGTGGTTTTCATATAATTATTATGGTCTATGTTCTGTAATACTATTAAATTTATACAAAGACTTCCACAGGCATTAACTTGTCATTCTAAACATAATTCTGAAAGACCCGGAGCTTATGAGAAGCATCCAGAAACATTATAGGTCATTTGATACTGGAAGACAAGCATCTGGAAAGTCATGATAGGCCAGTGCCAAAGAGGCCTTCAAGAAACACACCAGAACATAAGAGCTTATAGACCAGTGGTTCTCAACCTGTGGATCATGACCCCTTTGGGGTCAAGTGACCCTTTCACAGGAGTTGTATATCAGATATCCTGCATATCAGGTATTTATATTATGATTAATAACTGTAGCAAAATTACAATTATGTGTAGAAGGAGCTGCAGGCTGCTTCCCACCACCTGGCTCCTTCACGGCTAGCTTTACCCAAAATAATTACATGGAAACTGTATTCATTAAAACACTGCCTGGCCCATTAGTTTCAACCTCTTATTGGCTAATTCTCACATCTTGCTTTAATCCACATTTAGTAATCTGTGTAGCACCACGAGGTGGTGGCTTATGAGGAAAGATCCTAACCTGTGTCTGTCTCAGGCTGGAGAATCATGGCGACTGCCTCATTGCCTTCTTCTCAGCATCCTGTTCTGTTTATACTGCCTACCTAATTTTCTTTCCCATTAAAGGGCTAAGGCAGTTTCTTTATTAACCAATGAAAGTAACACATAGAGAGATGACCCTCCTCCATCAATTATGAAGTGGCAAGAATAATTCACTGGTTGGGAGTCACAACAACATGAGGAACTAACTGTACTAAAGGGTTGCAGAAGTAGGAAGGTTGAGAACCACTGGTCTAGACTAATCTCATTACATTGCAGATTCCTAAAACCTGACATCAGTAATGTCAAAATCCAGCCCACCTCATTCCATAACTCACTCCTCAGGAGTAAAACGTATTACCTCCTTTCCTAGTAATTTGCTAAGGCTTCCCTTGCTGAGGATTCTGCTTGCCTTCAAAACTCATCTTGCCAAGATCTAAACACATAGAAGACTTCAGCTATAGTTTTTCCAATGGTGCTTACTATGATATGCATGGCATACTGCCCTATGTGGAATAATTATGGTTGTGTTTCATTTATTTCTGTGCCCTATCTGCCCAAATATACCTTACATTCACCAAGAACAAAGTCTATCCCTGTACACCATGTACAATCAATCAACACAAGTTATTGTCATCCTTTGGTAAGTTAGCATGATTTAATAGATAGCATGAAGGAAGTGAGTCGAGAAGAAGAGAAAGAAGAAACGGAGGGAGGGATGTCCCTAACACAGAGAATTTAAAATGCCAAACTCAATAGAAAAAGATAAGATCTCCTGAGTAAATTGGGAGCATGAGGACCTTGGAGGAGGGCTGAATAGGAGGGGAAAGGCAGTGAGGAGAGCAGAGAAAAATGTAGAGCTCAATAAAAATCATCTTTTAAAAAGGGAGAAAAATAAAATAAAACGCCAAACTCACTGGATCATCTGGTACAATGGAGGCTAGGGGAGCAAAGAGGGAGAAGAACTGGTAGATGTTGATCAAAAGGTACAAAACCTCCCTGAGAGAAGAGCAACGAATTTCCAAGGTCTGTTCAACAATGTTATAATTCATAATGTAGTGTATGTTTTTTTTTTCTTAACGGTAATATCTTTGCTTAACATCCTCAATTACACAGCTTCTGTGTGTCATCTGTTTCTAGTAGGAAGTCTGAATAGTACAGGATATAAATTTATGATTAGAATAGTAATAAGAAAATATAAGGAAAAGTCCAAATCTGAGGTTTATACTTTCAAAAAATATCTTAACTGGTAAAAATAAAGTAGAGTCACTCAAAAATAGTAAATAGCATCCATAAGTTGGGAAAAACAGAAACTTATTTTTAGTGATGTTACTCTTTTTTATCACAAACTATTGAACATCTGAAGAAATGGAGGCATTGATGCCAAATGAAAATTGAAATTAATTTTTTGTCCTAATCAGAGTTCCATGAACTGTATATCAAACTTACATCAGAAATTCAATCACTCCAGACAGTGGTAGAATTTTAAATTCACCCTGAGTCCACATGAACTACATTTATTAAAGCTCTAATAATAAAGCTACATCATCAGGTAAAGAAACTATATATTTCCAGACTATAATGATTTTTGGACAAAGCAAAATACAGAAAAGGAAAATGACCCATTCAGAAAGGTCAGTATTATCCAGAGGGCTTTGTGGACTTTCATTTGTTCTTTGTTCTGTTTTTCAACTTCATCCTTCTACCATCCCTTAATCAGGACCCTAGTGAGATGCACAATGGGGCTGCAGGGACAAGCAGCAGAAACTCCAGCCTCTGGTGTCTGAGAATAGTCACTCTCTGTTTAACAAGATGGGATAGATTGTTCAACAGCTAGAGTATCACGCTTTCTCTCAGATCCCCCAAACAATTAAATAAGGAGGAAAATTTTCCTTAGGAGAACTATGCACAGAATTAGCCCTGGGAACAGAAGCAGCAATAATGAAATAATAACTACCACTTGCAGTGGTCTGTTATTTGATTGACTCCTCAGAGCTTCCAAGACAGGCAGCTATCACTCAAGGCTCACAGAACTAACCATTGATGGGAAACTTACACAAGACACAGCTGACACTGAGCTGCAGGGTTTCTGACTCTTCTGTTAACCATAATTCTATACGTGGATCTTAATTAAGTGTTTAGTGGATATTAGTGGACAAAGGCTTTCCTATGTGGTACACCCTAGCTGTCTCCTCCCTACCTGTCAAAGTCACCTGGCATTCCATGTGTGGCCAACCAACAAGGGAAATAACTCAAAGTGCAAATATTAACAAGTATACTTTTTAATCCTGGATTCAATAATTCTATTTTTAATTAATTCAACAAAAACAAAGTATAAACACATGAGACATTAATGTGCAATGTGCTATGTGACTAAAAAAAGAAAAGCTCACGAATAGGGAAGATCAAAAGTGGGGTTCAAGGAAGTATAGACAACTTCTGGAATAACCCAAACACCCAACAAGAGGGGGATGAACTGCAATGTAGCAAAAGTTCAAATATTGCTTTTAAACCACTGATCATGTGTTGTAGATGTACGTCAGTAGTAGAACACTTGCCTACCATGTAGGAGGTCATGGTTCAGTCCCTAGAACAACACAATCTAAAACACTGAAATTCACAGGAAAAAGTCAAAGTCCACGTGTTTTCTAAATGAAATAAATGCGAACAAAAATAGTTTGATAGAATACTAATTTAGTGTTTAGATAGAACATAAGAGTGTATATCACCCCTTGTAAGAACAAGAGTTAGCTCAAGAAATCTTTACCTTTCTTTAAATATACACACATAAACACAGACACACACAGAGAGACACACACACAGTAACATAAAATGAATTCTTAGTGTAAGCATGTGAAAAATCTTTGAAGTGCATGGACTTACGTTATTGTTCACTCATTAAGATGTTTCTATCAGAAACTCTTGGTGTGTACAGTACTTTAAAGAAAAACTAGGTCACAAATTAGTACGAATATGAGGACCCAATTGCTGAAAATGAAGTACACATAGTTATATGGTAAGGAATGGACATGAAAACAGTCGCTGTTTTAAGGAAGTATTGGGATTATTGCTTCTTGTTTTATTTTAATATATAATTTAAGACAAATGGATCTATGCTACAATTAATTCCAGCTTAAACTTGTATTAAACTCTATCAATAATTCCAGCAAGTAAAGCAAATCAGAATACACTCCAAGCAAGCCAAGTGCAATTCAAGGAAGCTTTTAAACAGAGCTAGGATGCCTGGGACAGAAAACATGCCTTGTGGATAGAAAAACAATTACAGGACAAAGGGTTTACTTCTCTGCAGACATAAGGAACTTCTGGAAGGAGAATCAATGAAGTTATCTATTGTTAATCAGCATTACCAACGATACCTCACCTTTTCTAATAAAAATGTTAGCATGTGTCCAGAATAGGTGGAACTGCTAATGGTTACTAACAAGGTGTAAAGGAGTTGTACAAAGGAATACTTCTAGAAGGTGGTGCTGTTTGACATTAACATCTTTCAGCACTTCTTTTTAATTAACATTTTTTTCTCCTGTAACTTTGCTAAAAATTGACTGTACTTCATAAATACCACAGGTGACCAACTTAAAGATAACTGAGACCCACAGCAAATTAAATCTCTTCATGGAGCCTCCTTCGTTAGTTTTGAATATTGTAACTTTGGGTAAGCAGAAGCAAAACTCAGGAAGGTACAAGAGGGAAAAGGAGCAGAGGGCTATACTCACAAACAGTCAGCATAATCAAACATAGAGGAGTGTCCAGGTGAACCTCAGAGGTGTTTTCTTTTTTGCTTTGTTTTGTTTTATTTTTTTGACACAGGTGTAGTGAGAAGGCCACTAGTTAGTTCCTGGCTGCTTAGCTCCAAACCAATCACACAGAAACTGTATTATTTAAATTACTGCTTGGCCCCTTAGCTCTAGTTTCTTATTGGCTAACTCTTATATATTAATTTAACCTATTTCTATTAATCTGTCTATGGCCACATGGCTGTGGCTTACCAGCTAAATTTCCAGCATCTGTCTCTCATGGGGCTACATGGTATCTCCCTGACTCCACCACCTTTCTCCCAGCATTCAGTTTAGTTTTTCCTGCCTAGCTCTGTTCCCCTATAGTTCTACTATAGGCCCAAAGCAGTTCCTTTATTAACCAGTGATATTCACAGCATACAGAGAGGAATCCCACATCAGACAGGGTTTCTTTATGTAACAGTCCTAGCTTTCTGGGAACTCACTTTGTAGAGCAGACTGGCCTCAAACGCACACAGGTCCACCTGCCTCTGCCTCCCAAATGCTGGGATTAAAGGAGTGTGCCACTACCGCCTGACTGAATCTCAGGTTTTTGTAATCCCCTTCACCTCATTATCTAAGAGTGAAAGAAAATTGTTTTAGACACTAAACACTACAGATATTTACTAACAAACTTAAGTTCAAGATTAATACCTTACTTGCTAGCTCACAGAATCCAGATCAAGTTTAACTGTCAATTAGTCAAACACCAATTTATTGCCTGCTTGACTAAAAAGTTAAAATTTCTAATACATATGGCAGGATATGGAGGATTGAGATGAGTCATATAGTAAAGTTGACTGAAAATGCAGAATTTTAAAATTAAAAATGCTAAAATATGGTCATTACTAAGGGTAAAAATGAAAGTCTGTTGGGAAGATCTGCCTGCCTCTGCTAAAATAACTACATTTAAAAACTCACTCTCTTTATGTGAGATAATTAAGACCCATCATCACTGTAGAGCTAGGGTCAGGAATAAAGGTCATCCTAACCTTGATTTAGGGCAGGAAGTAGAAACCATTAGAATTTACTCTGTAGATCCCACTGCCTCCCCCAAAGCTGTAATACTGAACAAAATCATATTTTCCTTCTCCAAATTACCTTTAGATATTTATAATATGGTGAGTTTTTAAATTTTTTATTTATGTATGTATATAAATGTGTGTGTGTGTGTGTCTGTGTGTCTGTCTGTGTGTGTGTGTGTGTGTGTGTGTGTCTGTCTGTGTTTATACCATATGTGGACAGGTGACTGTGGAGGCCAGACGAGGAAATCAGTTCTCCTGGAGCTTGGGTTATAGGAACTATAAGCTATCAAATATAGCCAGAGGAATAGCACTGAACCATCACTCCAGCCCCCAAATATGGTGGTTTATAAAGTATCCTAGATAGGTGGCTCCAAACATTAAATTTTAGACCCTCTATAGAAGCTAATATACCAAACTGCCAAATAAAATTTTGCAAATCAAACACTATCTTTTGATTCTTGGAAAATGTATACGTTTGACTGCTTGGGTGGAGTCTGGGACACATCCCACACTTAAACTGAGGAAACAAATGCCTAAATTCAAGATCGAATTTTTCTTTTTACACCTTGAGTCTCTTTATCTCAGACAGACACTGACAATGAATGAGGTGAAATCACTCACACTGGGAAAGGACATTAAGTCTTTCAAGGGTGTAAGGTACCATGCCAAGCTCTCAATAGCAGAATCAAGGCTTTTATATTCTCTGTCTATCACATCCTCATGTCATCTATAGTACAGACCCCTCGAACAAAAGAAAGAAAAAAAATCAGTCTATACACCATAAGATGAAACTACCTTTAAAATCCTAAGCATAATTTCCTACCATTAAAGAAAATGCTTTTTAAAAACCAAGTTATCAAAGGGAATACATAAGTATTCACATGGTTTTAGAACTTAAGGTATACTCCTCACTGTCCAAGCTACTGCCTGGCACTAGTTAATATAAATTATTATTTGC
Organism: Arvicola amphibius; assembly: GCF_903992535.2. Classification (NCBI taxonomy): domain Eukaryota; kingdom Metazoa; phylum Chordata; class Mammalia; order Rodentia; family Cricetidae; genus Arvicola; species Arvicola amphibius. The sequence continues at coordinate 40,288,108 of NC_052048.2, read as the reverse complement.
ATTTTATAACACTGTGCTAGTCAGACTATTCATCAGCCTAAGAAACACCTAAGAGAATAATTTAAAAGGAGAAAAGATTCTTTGTGGGTTATCAATTCAGACCTTTCGATCCAAGGATCACTTGTCCCATCACTGTGGGCCTATGGTAAGATTAAATATTATAACAACAAGACCAAGCTGGAAAATCAAGTGCTTAACTTTTGGTGGCTGATAAATAGAATGAGAGGGAGAGAGGGATGGAGAGACCAGGAATAAGAAAGCATGAACCAGTGAGAGTGACAGAAGACGGAGAGACAAAATGACAGAAACAAAGATACATAAAGACACAGACAGATATAAAGAAGCAGAGAGAAAGACAGAAACAGAGACACATACAGAGGGGGTGCAGTGTATACCTGTATACCTGTTTAGAGCACACCCACTGTCCCATCCTTCTTCTACCAGGCCCATCCCTTACCTTCCACCCTCTCCCCATAAGGCTAACATATTATGAATCCGTGTTGTGGATAACCCACTGATATGACAGAACCCCCATAATTCAATGATTGCTCAGCCAGTTAAAAACCAACATTTTAATACATTGACTTTGAGGGAGACTTCATATTGGAAACAAATACATTACACTTTATTATAAATATATCAAGTGGCCAAAATAAAGATTCATGAGTACTTGTAAGTGAAAACACTTCAGGAAATTACTTCAGCTGGCCTGGAGTTATGCTGAGTGGGGAGAAACTAAACTGGATTGCAGCAGGTCGGAGGGGGCAACAGGAGGTGTTTAGATTCTTGGTTAAAATTATACAATATGAAGGTATTTAAGCAATCATAGAATCTAATTTGCTCTTGTACACACACACACACACACACACACACACACAAGTTCAGTTCTCAAACAAGACTATCAATACCTCCTTAATATCAACATTTCCATTTATTTAAAATATGTGACCCCCTTTTCAAAGGAAAATAATTTACTCTTTGGATTGACTGTTTGCTTATTTCCCCAAGGAACATTTCATTCTTTGTTTTAGCTAACAGCATTATTTTCATGTTTGAGTTTAGTATTTTGCTGAAACGGTCTCAGTTTTACTAAAAATACTTCGATGCTAGAATTCTGTAGATTCAGACCTGTTCTTTTATTTTCCCCAGTAAGTACCTCTGTGTTACTTTTCTCACTGATACGACAGAATACCCAATGAAAGTTCTTTTAGGCAGAAGGGTATTTTAGCTCACTGTAAGAGGGTATGGTCCACCATGCTAGGAAATTCTGGGAGTTGGTGGGGGGGAGGGTATGAAGCAGCTGGTCACATTGCACCTGCAATCAGGAAGCAAAAAAGGAAATGATTGCCATTTTTATTATGTTAATTCTACCTACCCAACAGCATGGGAGATCTTTCCACTTTTTGGTGTCTTCTTCAATTTCTTTCTTCAAAAATTTAAAGTTCTTGTCATACAAGTCTTCCATTTGTTTGGTTAGAGTTACTCCGAAATATTTTATGCTATTTGTGGCAATTGTGAAGGGTGATGTTTCTCTGATTTCTTTCTCAGCCCTTTTATCATCTGAGAACAGGAGGGCTACTGATTTTTGAGTTAATCTTATATTCTGCTACATTACTGAATGAGTCTATGAGTTTTTCAGAAGTTCTTTGGTAGAATTTTGGGGGTCTCTTATGTAAACTATCATATCATTAGCAAATAGTGAGAGTTTGACTTCTTCTTTTCTGATTTATATCCTCTTGATCTTCTTTTGGTGTCTTATATCTCTAGCTAGGACCTCAAGAACTATATTGAATAGATGTGGAGAGAGTGAATAACCTTGTCTTGTTCCTGATTTCAGTGGAATCGCTGGGAGTTTCTCTCCATTTAGTTTGATGTTGGCTGTTGGCTGTTGGATTGCTATATATTGCTTTTATTATGTTTAGGTATGTTCCTTGTATCCCTACACTCTCCAAGACCTTTATCATGTAGGGATGTTGTATTTTCTCAAAAGCTTTTTTTGATCTAATGAGATGATCATTTGGTTATTTTTCAGTTTGTTTATATGGTGGATTACCTTGACAGATTTTCTTATGTTGAACCATCTTTTGATCAAAATGGCAATCTTACAAAAAGCAATCTTCAGATTCAATGCAATGCCCATCAGAATCCAAGCAAAATTCTTCACAGACATTGGAAGAATGGTACTCAAATTCATATAGAAAAGCAAAAATCCCAGGATAGCCAAAACATCCTGTACAATAAAAGAACTTCTAGAGGCATCACAATCCCTTACTTCAAACTCTACTACAGAATTACAGTACTTGAAAATAGCCTGGTATTGGCATAAAAACAGACAGGAGAATCAATTGAACCGAATCAAAGACTCAGATATTAATCCACACACCTTCAAACACCTGATTTTTGACAAAGAAGCAAAAAATATCAAATGGAAAAAAACAAAGCATATTTAACAAATTGTGCTTGCTTAACTGGATATCAACATGTAGAAGAATGAAAATAGACCCAGATCTATCACCATGCACAAAACTTAAGTCCAAATGGATCAAAGACCTCAACATAAAGCCAGCCACACTGAACCTTATCGAAGAGAAAGTGGGAGGTATACTTGAAGGCAATGGCACAGGAGACCACTTCCTAAATATAACCCCAGCAGCACAGACAATGAGAGAAACAATTAATAAATGGGACCTCCAGAAACTGAAAAATCTTCTGTAAAGCAAAGGACACAATCAACAAGACAAAAAAGCAGCCTACAGAATGGGAAAAGATCTTCACCAACTTCACACCAGACAGAGGTCTGATCTCCAAAATATACTAAGAACTCAAGAAATTGGTCATCAAAAGAACAAATAAACCAATAAAAAAATGGAGTACCGACCTAAACAGAGAACTCTCAACAGAGGACTCTAAAATGCCTGAAAGACACTTAGGGAAATGTTCAGCATCCTTAGTCATCACAGAAATGCAAATCAAAACAACTCTGAGATTCCATGAGATTTTATCTTACACCTGTAAGAATGGCCAAGATCAAAAACACTGATCATCGAGACCAGCCTGGTCTACAAGAGCTAGTTCCAGGACAGGCTCCAAAGCCACAGAGAAACCCTGTCTCGAAAAACCAAAAAAAAAAAAAAAAAAAAAAAAAAAAAAAAAAAAAAAAAAAAAAAACACTGATCACAGTTTATGCAGGAGAGGTTGTGGGGTAAAGGGAACACTCGTGCATTGCTGGTGGAAATGCAAGCTGTTTAAAGTCCCTTTGGATGTCAGTGTGATGGTTTCTCAGAAAATTAGGAAACAACCTTCCTCAAGACCGAGTAATAGCACTTTTGGGTATATATCCAAAGGATGCTCAATAGTGCCACAAAGACATGTGCTCAGCTATGTTCATAGCAGCATTGTTTGTCATAGCCAGAACCTGGAAACAACCTAAGTGCCCCTTGACTGAAAAATGGATAGGGAAAATGTGGTACATTTACACAATGGAGTACTACTCAGCAGAAAAAAATAACGATAGCTTGAATTTTGCAGGAAAATGGATGGAGCTAGAAAACATTGATGTGGGAGAGTTTTCTCTTTGTGTTGATTTCATTTGTTAATAAAGAAACTGCCTTGGCCCATTTAATAGTCCAGCCCTTACGTGGGTGGAATACACAGAACAGGAAGAAGGAAGTGAGGTAGACGACTGAGACAGTCACCATGCCTCTCCTCTCCGAGACTGATGCAGGTTAAGATCTCTCCTGGTAAGCCACCCATCGTGGTGCTACACAGATTACTAAATATGGGTTAAAGCAAGATGTGAGAATTAGACAATAAGAGGCTGGAACTAATGTGTCAGGCAGTGTTTAAATGAATACAGTTTGTGTGTTGTTATTTCAGGTGTTAAGCTAGCCATGCAAGAGCCAGGTGGCAGGATGCAGCCCGCCGCTCCATTCTACAGATTGGCGCTCCAACGTGATGGACTAAATCCACTTAAAAACCTGAGAAAGCTTGAGAGAGAGAGAGAGAGAGAGTTTAACACAGCTTTTTGCTGTTTGCTAGAGCATGCCATAGAGAAATTTCCTGTTTCAGCAATAGTGGCAGAAAAAAAAGCCGCTCATTTTAAAACGCAGCTTCCTGGGGCTGTGCCACCAGGGCAAACTCTGGCTTTAAAGCATTTCAATGGCTTTTATGGGACTGGATATTTGTGTTCCCGCTCAGGATCAGGAAGAACGTACTCTTGAGACCAAGCCAATGGCTCAATGCTCCCGGCCTGCACCTGGACAGACAATTGGATCAGGTCACACACAAGCGGGAGAGCATGGCGATTCCTGCCATCATACACAGAGATGTTTTCAGGCTGTGCACTGGGCTGCCTGGCAGATTAGGCTGTAACTGAGATAAAAAGCTCATTCTCAAGAGTTAAACTGCTAAATGCGGCTCCTACCTGGCTGCCCCAGAGCTAATAGAAAATGGTACATCCTCCATTTTGAAATTGGTGAGAGGTGGAGCCAACATCCAGAACAGCTCGCTCTACAGCCCAGAGCCACAACTGATTCAGTCACAAGCGGCTCCGCCATGTTGGACTGGGCGGGGCAAGCTCACAGTACCTGTTTTTGACCTAGGAATGTCACAGCTTAGAGTCTTAAGCGCTTAGTGATTTAAAGGCGCAAATCAAACATGTTTCTGGACAGTAAAAAATATTACAGATTCACAATAGGACAGATTCAGACATAAAAGACCTTTAAATGGGTCACAATGTTGGATCAATGTACGTAGGCTTGAGAGAGAGAAGAAAAAAAGCTGTTCCATCTACAAAACATTATTTTCAGTGAGGTAATCCAGACACAGAAAGACAATTATCACATGTCCTCACTCATAAGTGGTTTTTAAACATAAAACAAAGAAAACCAGCCCCCAAATCACAATCTCAGAGACCTTAGACAATAATGAGGACCCTAAGAGAAACATATATAGATCTAATATACATGGAAAGTAGAAAAAGACAAGATCTCCTGAGTAAATTGGGAGCATGGGGACCTTGGGAGAGAGTTGAAGGGGAGGGGAGAGGTAGGGAGGGGAGCAGAGAAAAATGTAGAGCTCAATAAAAATCAATAAAAAAAGAGAAACAAATGCTAATACTCAGCTTGCTTTCTCCTTTTTAATAAATTTCCGACTCCAGTCCACAGGGTGGTGGGGCTATTAATATGCAGGACTGATCTTCTTTCCTTAGTTAAACCTTTCTGGGAACCCATTAACAGATACACCTAGATGTGTGTTATCATGGTGATTCTAAATTCAGTAATGGTGACAATGATTATTAACTCTTTATCGTTTGTTATTCAATGTTCCAGCACATCCCTTTAAATTGTACCATTCTTCTCCTGGCCCCTAAAGTCTCATTTTCACTTCCCAATTCAAAAAGGATTTAGTCCATCTCCCAAACTCCCCATAATCTTTAACATCCCCACCCTAGTCAAAAGTTCAAGATCAAATCCCTTCTGAAACCCAGTGCAGTCCACCATTAGCTGACAGCCTCTATTTTCCATGAACTGGGAACCCATTGTCCTCATTTCTCATAACATTCTTGTCTTCCAAATTCCTACCAGGATCACACTCTAATCACCTATTAAAGCATCCTGGATCTTCTCTTGCATACATCTCCAAACTCCTCCTCATTCCCTCCACAAACCCGTTCCAGAGGCATATGTATTCAGGATTGTCATGGCAATGCCCTCACTTCTTGGAACAATTCTTATTAATTACTTTCTCATTGCTGTGAAAAATACCTAATAAAGGCGAAGTAAGGAGGGAAAGGAGGGAAGGAGGGAGGCAGGGAGAAAGGGAGGGAGGGAGGGAGGGAGGAAGGAAGGAAGGAAGGAAGGAAGGAAGGAAGGAAGGAAGGAAGGAAGGAAGGAAGGAAGATTGGGTCTATTTGGGCTCACAGTGGGACAGTACAGTCCATCAGGACAGTAAGGGTAGAGAGACAGGGGTGAGAGGTAGCTGGCCATATTGCATCCACACTCAGGAACCAGAAACAGATGAATTCTGGTACTCAGTTCAGTTTATCCTTTTTACATTAGGAACGGTGCTGCCCACATTCAGGGTGTGTCATCCATTATCATTTAACCTTTTAGGAAATATCCTCATAACAATATTCAGAATTACGTTTTCTTGGTGATTCTCTATTAAGTCAAGCAGATAATAAAACATAGCTATTGCAACTCCTACAAATCTAATTTGTAAACAAATAGCTATGAATTTACTGTTTAAGCTAAAACATTTATAAATGAAAACAATTCTGATGTTCAAAATATTTTATCCTGGGAAGAAGAAACTCAGTCATTTGACAGACTTTCATCTTTACAGTACCCCCATCTCCAGAGATATATCTTTCCCAGAGTCTGTTTAAACCCATCATATCATCATCAGATTTGATTCTCACATATGTGTAAGGTAGATCAAGCCTGGGTTAATATAATCTCTGTTACACATAAAAATACTGAAATTCAAGCTCATTAGGTGACTTGTACAGGTTACACAGAATGCAAATGGAGGACTATCATCCAAGATGTCTAGCTGCTAATTTAATAAGTCTTCTATCACATCTTATTGCTTCTCCAACACCAAGGGCAACATCTTTTGAATGTGTTTAAGAAATGTAATAACAGCATTATAATTCCCCTGGATCCACTCTCTCCTCTGCTCGTAATAAGCAATTTCTAGCTACTAATGTACAGCTGATTTTCTGCAAAATTGTCCTGTAGATGCTTTGAAATTTTTCAAAAGAGCTACCTATTGCCACACAAAGGTATGAGGAAGCTTTGGGTTTTATTTTCCCATATCCCAATTTCATCTATTAAATTTTTTAACTCAGTGCTTCTCTGAAGATGTTTAAGATTCAGTGCTCAAATCCCAAATTTCTCAGGGGTCAGCAAGTCAAATTCATTTATGCTTTTATCACTAACTTTCTTTCCATTTTATTCCCACTTTTATATGAAAAGCAATAAACCCATGACCCATGCTTTTCACTCAGAGACTCTTTGGTGTGTACTTTAATCACTCCTTATCTGGTACTTCACTGTAGGGTATCATGCTGAAAATAAGTATTACACAACTATTTTCTTCTCTCCAGACTATTGCAGCAATTTCTATCAGGTCAATTCAATACTCAGTGAGTTAGCAGTTACAAAATCATAAATCCAATGCGGCTGCAACTTTCAAGGCAAATAAGGTCAAGGATGTAGGACTGATAGATATAGGGGAAAAACTTACTAGAGGTTTTATATTAAACAATGAATGTTGGATGAGTAAAACAAAACTAAATTTATAAGGACACTAAAAGAATCTCTAGCCTGTAAAAATGATGGTATTGACCGGTGTTGATTGACATGAAATGCAGACATGTTACAGAATTATATAAAACCCAACTCCATTCTCAAATGTTAACCAGAAATAAAAGAAAATCTAAAATGCATGTATCTTTTAAATAGAGGATTTAAGAGTTATTTTCAGGTTTTTAAGTTTTTATTTATGGTTACTAGTTATTTAATGAATTAAATTTCCTTCATAATAATAAAAGTTTTCTTTTCCTGTCATACATAACGAGACTATCACCCATCTTCTGGGCAATGCTGCCATAATACACATACAAGCTCTGTCTTAGAGTGGATTCCCCACAGTCCTTAGAGCCTCGTCTTGACCCTGAAACCTGGAATGTCTCTCTTCCACTTATTTAACCGAAAACTCACACTAGTGTCTTAATGCTTTAATGATGTGTCACCTTCCTAAAAGCCATGCAAGGAAAACCTTCCTTCCTCAAGGTGCCATAGCCCTGTGAACTTAACAAAAGTATCTACACAGACCAGGAGCACACATGGCACACCTTTGTTTGTGCCCTTGTTCTGCATTTCCTATGGCCGTACAGCTCTATTTGCCCCTTAGAGAAATGCAGTCAGCTTTAAGAATCAAGCTGCAAACTGCTCCACTGTCTGTGCCGGATATCACCATCCAACTATGATCCTGCTCTTAATGCAAAGAGCAAAACTTCCCAGTTTTAAACCAAGCTTAGACCATGTGCAGGCACAGATTTAGGGAGGAAAGAAAGCTGACCTGAGCACAAAGTTCTTGTCTGCAGTCCTGCATGTAGATTATAAACCACATAAAATCACACCTTCCATACTACTAAGGGAAAATTAAGGAGGTTTTATTTTGTCTCTATAATAAAGTTTTTATTTGTTCTTTGAGAATACCACGCCAAATATTTTGAATATATCCATTTCTTCTCCCCAGACTTCTCTCAAACCCACACCCTTATCTCTACCTACTCAACTTCTGTGCTCTCTTTTGATTAGCCCATGAGTTCAATTTGTAATGTGCAAATGCTATAAAGTATGGGGCCTGCATTTTGAGCTTGGTCAAAGTACTAGGGGCCACTCTTCTAGGGAAAACTGATACCCCCCTTCTAGCAGTCATCAGTTGCCCGTAGCCCTCAGCTATGGGTGGGCCTCAGTGCCCACCTCCCTCTCATTGCTGGGGTTTTGTCTGGCTCAAGCTTGCACAAGTATTGTGCATGCTGTCAAAGGATCTGTGACTTTCTATGTGCAACTTTCTAGTTGCATCTGTACACAGTTCCCTTGTAGTAACCCATCCCCTCTGGCTTTTATAATCTCTCCTCCTCCTCTTCCACAAGGATCCCTTAGCTTTGGGGGAAGGAGTGTGAGACAGAAATCCCATTTAGAACTCAGCACTCTCTACTCTTTTATTCTCCATACACTGGCCAATTGTGTGTCTTTCTGTTAATCGTTATTTACTGCAAGAGGCTTCTCTGATGAGGTGTAAGAGAAGAGACATACTGATCCATGGGTATAGTAAGAAGTCATTAGGGGTCACTTTAATACTATGTCCAGTTACCAATATAATAGTAGGCACTTCCACCTTCAAGCCTGTATGGTCTGTCTAGCTGCAGTTCTGTGCCTTGACTACGGTGCCAGGTCTTGGTTCCATCTCAGAGAGCAGGCCTAAAATCCAATGAGGAGGAAGTGTTTGATTAGTGCTATGACATTTTGCCATCATCTCACAAGTGGGCATGTCTTGCCAAGATGGTCATTACTCTATCTCAAAAGGTTGAGAGATGCAAGAGCCTAGTGATTATTTTTCTTCTCCATTAGTGTGCACAGCACCTTCTAGCACCATGAAAACCAGCAAACGGTAATGAAACGTCCATGTCAGTCCCAGCTTCTTTCTATGTCTTATGATTCAAGCATATAGTACCTTCAGTAATAGGGTCTGACTGTCAAATTCTGGAGGGCAACCAGGAGCAATGTTGGTGATGTTTGACCATCTATGGGACCTGACTGGTCTACAGTTAAAAAAAGAGGTAACCCATTTCTGATACAGAAGTTTTTATTTGCTAGTATGAATATTATAGTCCAGTTATAAAGTTTGTATAATAATTTATATACTTATATCTCTGTCTTTACCACTGAATGCCAAGCTTCCTCAATTAAAAGGTCATATATTCTTCATATTCATTTATTCAGTGATAAGACTAACATATGACACTTAATAGGGTACAGTAAGTTTTGTTTGAATGAGAATACTAAATATATGCTTTAATATAGGGCTTGCTGAAAATGTCTCACAGCTTATTTGTGATTCTAGGATACTATAATTTGGCAGCGGATATAAACTTTACAAAACTTTTTTCAGACAGGTAAATTGTAGGCAGCAAAAATGAGATATTTGTGATGGCTTCGTATAACCCTGACCTGGAATAGCATCCTCTGCGCCTACCCCATGGTGAAAATGATGCTGCTGCTGCCTGGCACCCTGGAGTCACAATTATACCCACGGAAAACTCAAGGCCAAAGATCCAGCCACAAGAAAGCACTCCTCTCCTCATCTTAAATTCAGGTGGAGATGTCTGGGGGCTTCATCCAGAATGCTACAGATAGAAGGTTTGATTGCATTGAAGCAGCTCACCCTACCTGGACCAGCTAGACTGCTGCTCCAACATTCATCAAGCTTCCAGCTTATGGTGTCACCAAGGTTCCTATCAGACACATTTGGATTTTAAATTCAATTTTAACAGTTAGTACTCATGTGACTACAGCCAGCTTCTGAAGCTATACAACTTTTTGTTTGCTTATAAGATGTGGAATTGGTGTCAGGACACGAGAGTAAGTGTCGTCCATGCCTAGCATGCTACAGAGGGGTAATCAATAGCTGAGAGTGAATTGGAAATCACTGAACCAGAACTTACTTTGTGGGAAAACATGATCTTCAGTTCAGAGTCACAAGCAGTAGTATGCAAAACCACATCATCCGAACATTCTGTACAAGATGGCTAAGTCACTTCACCATATTCTCTCTGTGCAATGCGAGAAATGAACTACATCTTTGCAGACTTTTCCTGGTCTATTGAATACATAGGGCTTGAGGAAGAGAACCATAAGGGAGTTAGCTAGGCAGGCTAGACATTGATCAGACATGGGGATTCAACACTGTGGCTGACCCTTTTGGTGGGGATTTCCCTAGGGTCTTGATTGCTTTCTTGATTTTTTGTTCATACTGATTCTTTTCAGATTCAATTTGTTTCTCTAAGGCTCATTCTCCTTTGCTTTACTTCGCAGAATGACTGAGAATGCCTACTGATGAATAAAACACAAGCTTAGGCTAAAGCAATAACCAGACTCCCAAAACTGCATCAATTTCCTTTAGGTTTTTTTTTTCTTTCTTTCTGAAAAATAAGGATCCCACTTATGAGGAAATTAACTTTATAGATCACTTCCCTACACTTGAGGAGACAGGATAAACAGATTTGTCTCTCACAATGGCATCAAGACAGCATAATTTCACTCTTAAGGAAATTATAAAAGCATGTATATGCCCATTCAATTTGATATTAGATGGAGGAATTTTCCAATATTGTGAAGAGCCAGTGAAGATAATGAGTTCAGTTTGGTACAAATAGTATTTGAAGTACAATGTTGTTCTCCTTCTTACAAATACAGGCTACAAATCTCATTAATCAGACTTCATTTCCTCCCTTTGTGAATCTAAGATTTTAATTGTTCTAATCCCTTCCCTGTTGATTTCTTGCTGCAATTTTACACAGCAGCAGATCTCTCTCTCTCTCTTTTGAGAAATGCATTAGCACAGTGCCATCATCATAAATAATATATGTTTCAATCGGAAAGAGGGAGAAAAAAATGAAGAAATCAACTCTGAAGTTCAAGGACCCAAAAATAGACTTGTGTAAAGGGATGCACATTTATTCACTGAAACTAATGTTAATTAGCTTTGGCTTTCACAACCAAGAAAATCTTGGATTCCAATTTTAGGAGTATCTATGTACAAAAAAATCAATGTCTTGACCTAAAATTTGTCTTTTTTTCTAACATTAAATAAAAGAAAAACATAAGGAATTTTGAGCATTTAAATAATAGAAGGCAATAATGTGTGTGTGTGAATGTGTATGTGTACAATATATACACATCTGTACACCCATGAATGCACATGTGGAGGCCAGAGGTTGACACTGGATGTTTTTCTCTATAGTTCTACTGTATTTTTGAGACAGGGTCTCTTACTGAACTGAGGTCACCATTTCAGTTATGCTGACTGGCCAGCAATGACCCCAGGCTCTGTCTGTCTCAGCCCTGCTTTCCCAGCACTTAAATTACAGACACACATATCACCACAGCTGGCTTTTATATGGGTGCTAAGGATTTGAACTCAGCTAATTGTATCAGGATAAATTCCAAGTAGAGATGGCTTCTAGTATGCCTGCATTCACCTAAAGAAAGAGACCAATCACTGCACAGATAAAGAGCTTACTCTGAGGTAACCAGAAAGACTGCAGCCAGGATACAATTCACTATCTACCATGCCAGAGCTACAAGCTGACCATGTAAATGTGAGAGCCCAGAGCTTAGTATAAATAACATTGCTTGAGAGGCAGGCGGATCTCTTAGTTCGAGGCCAGCCTGGTCTACAAGAGCTAGTTCCAGGACAAGCTCTAGAAACTAAAGGGAAACCCTGTCTCGAAAAAAAAAATAACATTGCTTGAGACATCTGTAAGTCAGAACAGTAATGCAGACCAAGACACCAAACCTAACAGATAGTCAAGGCCAAAGACAGAACAAGAGGTAGACTTCAAAGGCATCTTCAAGCACCCTAAATTAAGTGATCAGTACATGAACAGCACATGGCATCCTCTCATTGGCCCGGGGGTTCAAGCACAGAGCAAGTAGACCTCCACTGTTTGTGCCAATTATAACCCTTAGAATTAATTCATCTCAATAGACTTTGTCACCTCAACATTTGTCCAGTGTTCCTATCAAATTCTGAAACAAAATTCAATATTCTATTTACCTTCCCTTGGAAGCCCTTTCTAACTCAGGGTTTATTTTTTTCTCATTCTTCCCTAATTCCTCATTTTTCTTCACATCAAGAACCAAATTACTGAGCTAACTTTAGTTCCCATAACAGCTACTCATCACTGACCTCTATAACTGACCTAACATCTTTTCAACAATCAAGTTGTCTGTGTTAACAGACTGCTGGCTCTACCAACACAAAAGCTAAGAATGTCATCAGATAACATCTAAAAACACAATCAGTTTTTCTTGTGTACTAATTGCTTCTTCATTGCTGTGACAAAACGCTTAAGCAACCTAAGGAAGGAGCAGTCTGTATTGGCTTACAGTTCAAGGGAGAGTTAATCCGTTATGGTGGCAAAGTCATAAGTGCGGGAATATGAGGCACTTGATCCATAGTCAGCAAGCAGAGAGGGATAAATGCTGATCTTCATCTGACTCCCTCCTTTTTATTAAGTCTAGTACCCTGTCCCGTGGAATGGTACTGCTCACTCCCTCTTTTCCATTCAGTCCTAGATAAAATGTTCAATGAAACTCAGGAAACCTCTCAAGTCCTGCAGATCAAAAACTTAAAATATCCACCAAAGTCCCTCCCCATAATAGAAGCAGTAGACAGCTGCTAGGCAAGGAGACTCACCCACCAGCCCAGCCGCCTGGAAAAGATGATTAGTGGAAATGCCTGAAAGTCAGGCAGAGAATTCAAGGGCTGAAACTTCTTTGAGTTATCATTGATGCTGGGGTGGACTTTTAGGTGCTGTATCTGCCTTTTAGTCTTTCATGTTCCTGAAAGCAACCCCAAAATATTTGGTTTGCCACACTGGATTTAGTACAATCCTTACTTTGACCCATTGTTGGTTCCCTATCTAGAATGAGTAGATGTTGACAATGTATCTGCCCAAGAAAAGTCCCGCACAATACATGCCAGAGCTTAGTCTCTTGGTTGATTCTAGATCCTGCTAACGTGACAATATTAAGCTTCTTGTCCTGTTTTTCTGCAATCCACCTACCTTATACTCGCACCAAGGTCTTTGGAAAATGCCTTTATTTGTAACTTTCATTTTGTTCTGAACTAAAAAGTTCATTGGAACATTTTATCTAGGTTCATAGAATTAACCTGTGCTTTAAGGCCATGATCACTCATATTTAATTCATATTTGGTTCAGAACAAATTGAATCTTACAACTTTTGAAGTGAAGGCTATGCTTTATATTTATATTCACCAACACTTACTAGAGAGTAATTGATTTCACAGTTTTAAGGAAATAAAAGCCATCCCACATCTGGATAAAGACCAAAATCATAATTTAGAAATTCATTTTTACTAAAATGTTAGGTCTATATTCAAGAAACCTAAAGGCTGAGGAACCAATTTAAGAGGACTCTTACTGGCAAAATTTAATAAATAATAATATTAACAATTAACTAAGACAAGTTAAAGGAGTAAAAATCAAAGAGAACAGAATGTTGCTCAAGCAAACAAACAAACATTAATATCAATAATACAAAATATAGTGACACAAATCTAAGGGCTAAGATAGGTGAAATCCAAACTAAAATTCCCTTCAGTATGTGAATCCCAGTGCAAATGGGAGCTGGAATTTCACTAGGTGTGCACTTCTAAAGTGAGGGCATTGACTGAAGGAATGAGACCCTGAGAACTGGAATGTGGATATACAGAAAAATCTTGAGGAAGCTGGTGATATTGAATCCCTATATTCTGATGATTCTTCTTTGCCCATAGAAGTAGCATCTCAGAACTGCTTCACCTCCTATCCCCATGAAGCCCAGGATGGCTTCTAGTCACTGTTTAACTAAAGTCAAGGTGGGCACAGTTATCAAAGTGGACCGAGTGACAACCATAATAGTTTAATTCACACACTGCTATGTCATTGGCTATTGGTCATGTTGTTTCTAGAAGTAAAACAAATTTCAGATACATAAGATTTATTCTCACACAAATTAACTATGATGTTAGCAGCAGGGACCTTCCCTGTCTCAATCTACTATGCCCAAGAGACAACTTCCAGAAGATGGCTAGCAGGAGACAGTGTCCATGGGTATGAGAAAAAGTTAAGTACACCATTGCAAGGCAGACATCACCTCCAAACATATTTATATGTGCATCTTATTCCCTTAAGCCTAAACTAGTAAAAGGGTGATTCCCTAAGTTTGGGCTCCGCTCTTTAGTAAAACCTTTTAACATTCACAGATCGCAGACTCTCTGGCTCATCTTTTAGTTCAGTAAAAATATCAAAACAGCAAGGGTCTCAATAGATGAATGTAACTCAGAAAACTAGATCATGGAGGCAGGAACCCAAATGTCTGTCTAGCCAGTTTACAGCATTAAGTTGATGGCATAATATGATCTAGCAAAAAAAACTAGTAGTTAAGAGTAATTGAGTTAATGTCCGGGTCTTCTATTCAGTGGATTCTAGACATAAATGAAGGACATTGAGCCTATAATTCATGATCCTAGAGAAGATAAATAGGAAGGTGAACCCTCCCCCCCCCCCCAAAAAAAAAACATGTAGTTATCCTCCTGGATATTGGAAGTAGACAAGATTTCCAGGCAAAAATGGAGAGCTTGGGGGTGAGGGTGGGATGGGGGTAAGGGGAGATGGAGAGAGAGAAAAGTGAGAAGGGGAGGATGGGGAGAACTTGGGGGGATGGGACAGTTGGGATGGAGGAGGAGTGGATATGGGAGCAGGGAAGTATATATCTTAATTAAGGGAGCCATTTGAGGGTTGGCAAGAGACTGGACTCTAGAGGGGTTCCCAGGTATCCAAGGAGATGTCCCCAGCTTGTTCCTTGAGCAGCTGAGGAGAGGGCGCCTGAACAGGCTCTATACTATAGCCACTCTGATTACTATCTAGCATACCACCATAGAACCTTCATCTGGTGATGGATGGAGATAGAGACAGAGACCCACATTGGGGCACTGGACTGAGCTTCCAAGGTCCAAATAAGAAGCAGAAGGAAAGAAAGAGAACATGAGCAAGGAAGTCAGGTCTGCCAGGGGTGCGCCCACCCACTGTGACAGTGGGGCCCATCTAATGGGAACTCACCAAGGCCAGGTGGACTGGGACTGATGGAGCATGTCATCAAACCAGACTCTCTGAACGTGGCTGAAAAAGAGGGCTGACTGAGAAGCCAAGGACAATGGCACTGGGTTTTGATTCTACTCCATGTACTGGCTTTGTGGGAACCTAGTCTGTTTGGATACTCACCTTCCTAGACCTGGATGGAGCGGGGAGGACCTTGGACTTCCCACAGGGTAGGGAACCCTGACTGCTCTTTGGAGTGGAGAGGAAGGGGAAGGGGAGGGAAATGGGAGAAGGGGAGAAGTAGAAAATTTGTGGTAATAATAATAAAAAGAAAAAGAGTAATTGAACCGTATTGGTGACAAACAATATTGTCACTGACAGCATTTTTCTCATTTTCGTATAAACAATAGTTATACTATGATAGAGATGTATTAGTGTAACTGCCTTGAATTGATTAGCCCTCCTAAAGGTAATGGAAGGAACACATTTATTTCTTAGCACATTCCTTTATGGTACATGCAACACAGCAAAACAACAGCATGGAGCTTGGAATGTGTTTGGCTCTGAGACCTTGTTCATACATGTCTGCATTATTTTATGCTGAGTACATTTAAACTGAGAAAAATTTCCTGGATCAAAGAAGACATGGTGTCTATAAAAAATATCTGATACAAATTAAACTTAAACCAGGCTTTTTGATAGTGCATTCTTTTACACAGTGATCATCTTGCTAAATTACATAATTGATAAAAATATTTGAAAACCTTAACTCTGAGAAACTCTTTATTTAATATAATACATATATATTGTATTTTCAAAAATGTATGAAATTCAAGTTTATTGCAGAGGTGATTTGTTTTTAAGTTAGTCAGTTTGAAGGCACTTTAGCTCCCATTTGATGGGCATCAGAGAAACCTGTGTTTCTGCCCTAGTTAGAGAAGGCATGCTACAAAAAGAAATAGATCAATAAAGAGTTGGTTTCATAGTGATGTGCTAGACCAAGCAGGTACTGTCTCATGAATGTTAATTGTTACATTTTGAGCAGATCTATGAGCCTGAACTTAAGCAGAACATTTCTAGGACAAAAATTAGAAAAGAATTTCTTCAACCTTGAATATATTCCTTCAACCATATATATATATCCCTCTGTGATCAAGACAAAGGTGTGCCTCTTACCACTTCTACCAATCAGACAGGAATGTTCTAGGCAAGATAAATAAGAAAATGCAACAAAAAGATGAATTGTAAATGGACAAGCAAAATTTAATTTACCAAATTATCTTATTTTCCTTCAATTATTTTCAAAAACTTTAATTTCCTTTGTTTTTTATTATTAAAAACATTTTCAAATTCAAGTACAGCTTTATCATATAATTATTTCTTTTATTATTTGAGATTATAAAGTAATTACATCATTTCCCCCTTCACTTTTCTCCATACATACAAACCTTCTGATATATTCCTCCTCTCTTTCAAATTCATGGTCACTTTTTAATTAATTGCATATATACGTGTGAATGTATGTATATATGTGTGCATGTATACCTATATATACATATAAACTCCTAAATACAACCTGCTAAGTCTGCATAATTTTAGTTGTGTTTATCTTTTCAGGACTGACCATTTGGTATTAGATAACCAGTTTGTGTTCTCTTCCCTGTGGAAGACTGTTTCTCCCATTCTCACCATCCCTCAGCCACCTGTAGTTCTTTGTGTACAGTTGAGGTCTCCTGGGTTTCTCTCCATCCACTTAGGCATATCTATTGTCATTGTTCTTGTTCAACTCATGTTTAGACAGTTATGTTGGTGAGACTTTATTAGTGTTGTTTTTTTACATTCCCAGGAGACACAGTCTCAGAGCGTAGTTCTCTAGACTACTTCCTGTTGACTGGAAGTGCTGTTAATCAGGTCGTTTATGGTGTATCCTGTGTGCTAGGTTCATCTCAGTCAGCAGTTGGACAAAGTAATTGGGGCGGGGTGTTCACAGCAACCTTTCAGTAAGTCTTGATGCATCAAACCATATTAGTTTGGAAGCAATCCACAGGTTCTCATCCTCTATGGAAACAAAAGAAAAACCTCTTTTCCAAAGGAACATATCCCTAGACTCATTAAAGTCAAGATACCTTTATAATATATGTGCTTGTTTAGCTTAACAGCCCACACAATAAAATGTCTCTCTGTTCTTAGCTCCTTCACAGTCAAAATTTAAAGACAACACAATAATATACATAATACAGACTCTATATATTTTTCATATTTATGTGGCTTATTTATGTTATTTCTTTTAATCTATGGTTGTCTTACTCTGTTTCTTTAAAGACTTTGTTTTATTTTTTAAAAATCCATTTACTTCTTTTTATAACTCTCTATACTCTTTTTCTTCTCCCTCCCAAGCCTACATACATTTACCAACACTGTGACCTTTTATGTCTGAATCTGTCCTATTGTGTATTTGTAATTCTTTACTGTCCAGGAGCATGTCTTAAAAAGCTAAGTGCTTTTTAAAAACTTAAGCTTCACCATTGCTAAAGGAAATACAGCAGTACCTGCTTGCCCTGCCCAGCCTAGCACGGCAGAGCTGCTTGCCGCCTCTGAGAGCCATGTACAATGCCCAATCTCTAAGCACCCAGCCAGTCCATGATATCACCAAGCAAACCATAGCACATTGCTCATAAAACCCATAAGCTTAAATGAAATTTTCCCATCTGGACTTATAATAATTCCTTCAAAATCCAAAGACCATTTGACAAAATCCACAAAACCAAACTTAAGAAACCATCTTTTGAGGTGGTTGTCATGTTGTCAAAAAGACTCCCCAAATATTTAGGCTGTTATTGCTCTTGGTTGCCCCACTCCAAAGGTGTAAGGTAAATCCCTATTGCTGAAGACACTATGTACTTCAAACACTGGGCTCAGAAACCCATTATCTAGAACTGATTTAAAAGTCTCCTCTCCTTGAAGACTAGCTTTTATGGTGCCCTAGATATTTCTAAATCAATAAGTTGACAATCAAAATTAATCATCACACACTGTTGGAACTAATAAGCATGCTTGGCAATGTTGTATATAATTTCAGTGTATAAAATTCAATTGTATTTCAATACAACAGCAATTAACAGTCAGAAAATAAAACTGAGACAATTTTCCTACTTTGACTAGCATCAAAATAATTATCTACTTAAGAATTTATTTAACAAAACAAATATAAAGCTAGGCATGATGGTATGTGCTTGTAATTCCAGCACTTGGAGAACAGAGGCAGGTGGATCAGGATTTCAAGGCCAACTTCAGTTACATAATTATCCTGAGGCTAGCTTAGGCTACATAAGATCATGTCTCAGAACAAAACAAGAAATGTAAGTCTTTTGCAATGACATATGATACAAATAAATGAAAGACTAAATATCAAAATTATTTTGTATTCATGAATCAGGAGACTTAATATTATTAATATGTTGATGTTATCCAAAGTAACCCAAAATTTAAACATAGTCTTTGTCAAAATCTATATATTGAGTGTTTAGTTTTATCCAAAGAAATATCTGCACCCTGCCTTCAGCTACTGGACGGGAGTTGACCTATATGCACCTAAAATGCCCAACTTAATAGGAATGTCATTATTTACCAAGTACTTTAGTCCTAAATGAGAATCTAACACAATGATTTGTGGTGGGGGCTTAAGGATATGCTATATCAGAGCACCAGAGGAACCAGAGGTATTACCCTGAACCTCCAAGAGAAACTATAAATTAAAGGTCAGTCATGCAGACAGTATGCTATGAAGTCCTAATAAGAACTGTGCATACCAAAAGTTTAGTGAGGGACTCTGGGTCCTTTGAGTACTGTCACTGACACATCTTAGCAGAAGGAAACAAATGCTAAGAGACAAGAGGGAGAAAATGACAAGAAGTTTCATGTTTGGATCACTTCTGGACTTAACTCTACCAATCCCCTTTTTTGGCTGATTGGCTGATTCAAATATCTATCTTTGTGTTATAATAAGACTGTAATCCTAAGTCTGAAATTTTCCTAAGTCCTGTGCATTTACCTAATGAAATGCAATACCTTATGGTGGTATAAGAATCTTCAGTTGCCTGTCTTGAAAAAAACAAAAAAGGGAAAGAAGGAAGGAAGGAAAGAAGGAAGGAAGGAAGGAAGGAAGGAAGGAAGGAAGGAAGGAAGGAAGGAAAGAAGGAGGGAAGGAAGGAAGGAAGGAAGGAAGGAAGGAAGGAAGGAAGGAAGGGAAAGAGAGAGAGAGAGAGAGAGAGAGAGAGAGAGAGAGAGAGAGAGAAAGAAAGAAAGAAAGAAGAGAAGAGAAGAGAATCTTCAGTTGCATAGCCAGCAGGTGGGACTCATAAGTCTATTCATATATATTTTCCTATGTTAGATTAATTAAATCATGGTATAGGACTTGACAATTCTTCTCAATATTGCTTGGTGCCTCATATATTAGTAACTTGAAATTGACCATCGAAAAGCATTTGTAATAGAAACCACCAAATTCTTCTTATCCAATCTTAACTATTTTTGTAGTCATCAAATCGTTAGTAACACAAATTAAACAAATTTTTGTTATGTCCACTCTGCACTATTACATGGTGAACAGTGCAGAAAGCTGAGGGAAATATTCTGCCAGTATTCAAAGGTTAGCATTCAGTTCAGCAAGGTGTTGCTGACACCACACACAAAGGGGTAGATTGGGAATGAGCAACCTCACTGCTTCACTCTCCCCTCACCTGATCTGTGCAAAACATACACTTGCTTATTGACTGAAGCCTTGGCTTTCCTATAGACACAGGAATTCAGAAAGATCAACAGCATTTTCACAGAATCAAATTGTTATAGGAGGATCTTCTTTCTATGTGTTGTTTTCATTGGTTGAATAAAGAAAACTGTGTTGGCCTTTTGATAGGGCAAAACTTAGATAGGCGGAGTAGACAGAACAGAACGCTGGGAGAAAGAAGGCAGGGATAGAAAGCCACCCACCAGGTCAGACATGCTGAATCTTTCCCGGTAAGCCACAAGCTCGTGGTGACATACAGATTATTAGAAATGGGTTGAATCAAGATGTGAGAGTTATCCAATAAGAGGCTAGAACTAATGGGCCAGGCAGTGTTTAAATGAATACAGTTTCTTTGTAATTATTTCGGGTGTAAGCTAGCCAGGTGAGACAGAACAAAGGGCCCGTGCTCCTCTCGGGTGGCAGAATGCAGCCTGCTCCTTTTACAACATCAAGTAGTCTCGTGGAAATTATTCTGAAGTGTATAAGCTGAGGGTATAAATCAATGGTCAAACCCTTGCCTAGCATGAGTTAAACCATGGTTTCTTTAGCTCTAAGGGGCAGAAATATTGCCAGAAAAAATGGTATATATTTTATATTACTTATAAAGTGGGTCTTATACATCTTTAGTAGCACTAGGACCATGAAAGGACCACAAAAACAGGATTCCAAGATAAATGAGTCATAAATGATCTAAGACTTTGCTGAAATCTCTCAACTTATTTTCCCTGATTTCTATTAGGCAACTGTTTTCACCTAACTTAAAATCTGGGGCTCTACATCATAACTCTGACTCCTGTCTCAGGCCTTAGAATAACATTTATCCTTTGTCCATGTCATTTGATCTAATTATCAGTAGAGATGAAATCATTCTTCTAGCTTTTTTTTCTTTAACACGTGACTGATTCTCCAAAATTCTACACATTGCAAAGAATAGAGTTCAACATGGCTCCTACTATATCCAGTGAACTTGTGAACAATTGTAAGCTGATTCTACATTATGCACAGCTCCAGGAAGTTTACCTGCCTGGGGCAGCAAAGGTGCGAGGAAGGGACAAACACATGAATGCAGAAAAGCTGGGGTTGAGCGGATTGGTGTCTCCAATGGAGAATCCTCAGCATTATAGAAGCTCTGCATATTTCTCATGTACAATTGAACAGGGAGGTAGAGTTATTGCAAACACATGAATTAAGGATGCAGTGTTTATGGTACATAGCTAGACAAAGAAGGCAGGTTTAGCCAGTCTTGATAAGAACTTTCTCTGTAAGAGAAACAGTCTAAAGATAATAAGTATCTGGAGTGGGGGCAGGGCTGGATAGAGAGAGGGGTGAGAATGGGGGCAGAGCTGGGCTTCAGCAGACATTTTCTGAATATAGTGTCAACACTCACTCTCAGACCAGAGGAAGACTGTGTCTTCCCTCTGAACTTCATTGTGGAGAAAAGTTTTACCAGTTTCCCTTAGATCTGTGGGCTTAGGTGCTTGACATGTCTGGCTCACTTCAACAATATATCCACTCAGAACTGCACACACACATACACACAGGTTTTCCCCTACTTTCCACACAATGGGTTCTCCCAACCAAAATTTTTTGAACTTCATCCCTAAAGTGCTGTAGGTAACTTGTCTAACTTCCTGCTATCTCAGTCTAGAACACCACCATATTTACATTCAAAATTCAATATTTTCTCAAATATGAAACCTCTGTGTGCTTTAAAATTATCTTATATTTGTTTTCATTCCTACAAAAAGAACAGTTAAATATGTCTTTATTCTACAGTTTATACTATTTATTATCCATCCCTCTTCTTACATATAATCATTTATACAATCACTTGACTTAGCCTAACATTTGCATTTATTTAATCCTAAAATAACGTAATAATACTTTGTTTTTAGCATATTTATTTCAAGAATCTCAAATGATTAATATATTGGCTTTTTGTCACTTCAGCAGAGAATAGTATTTGTTCATCTCAATGCACAGGAACATCATTAGGTGATGAAAACTAGCTATAAATTAAAAAAAGATTTGTTTGATACTGGAGGTGGATCAGTGAGCAACAGCAGTTACTATGTAAATAAAAGGACCTCAGCACCCATGTATAAAGGCAAGTATAGGTGCACGCACATGCCCATAATCCCAGTGTTATAGAGGACAAGAAAGGAGGGTTGCTGGGGTTTGGTGCTTTCTAGACTAGCTCTAGGTTTAGTAAGAGACCTGTTTCAAAAGAATAATGCAAAGAAAAATAGAGCAACACACCTGACATCCTCCTTTGGTATTTGTATGTGCACAGGCACACACAAACAAGTAGAAGTACTTGTATAAGTACCAATAATAGATACCATTTTAACATAAACACAGACTCTAGTATACCACATGCACACACACAAATGCTTACACCACATAAAAGCATACCATATTCACATGTAACCATACACATACACATATGCACACTCACATACACTACACACACAGTGCTAATACCACATAAACACATAACATATTCACAGGCAAATACACACACTCACAAACACATATGCACACTCACACACATGAATGCACACTAACATTTTGTTTTGCTAAGAAACAATGTGCTTTCAGGAACCGAGATTATAAGTAATCTACAAAGACTAAAATTGAAGAAACATAATAGAAATAGGGAAATGGAAAATAATTAATGCTAAGAAAATAGAAGAAGTCTTAATTTTCTGGACATTGATTTCATTAGCAAATAATAAAGTGTTTTAATGTATTCTTTATCACCCTTTAGAAGCAGCCAGTCTTATGTGTGACATTAGAATACATAATGAGGTTAGTATTTAGATACTGAAAGGAGAATAGGTCAACTTTATCACAAACATGCTTTCATTTTGGTTCACTATATTTTCTGCCCCAGCATTTTGCAAACTTCTGTGTCCTTCTTTAAAAGAAATGTACCCATGAAAGTATTACATTAACCTTTTATCTCATTTTCCTTTTGTCTGGAGGTGAACATGAGTAAATATTGTATATATTGCGGTAAGAAATGTGTATAAACAGAAGGTCTACAGAAGTGGCCAAGAGAGAGAGGAACTTAAATCCATCTCACCTAAAAGTCTTTTTAGATTTTTACAAAATTCTTACACAGATTCACTATGGATTATGGCCCTGTGGCTGCCTAGAAGAACACATGATCAGCAATGAAAGCCAGTAACAAAGACAGGAAGAGCAGGGTATGACTCATCTGACCCACCCATCAACATCATGTAAGTGTCTACTACTTAGGAGACTGACTACAGCATTAATCTAATTATTCCTTAGCAATAAAAAGATCAGGAGTCACATATTGGAGTAAGAACCTGAATGATCAGAGAATCAATGGAGAAGCCATTAGTGAGCTATCTCTTCAGTTCCTCCATCCGAAAGAGCTGAGATCTTCTCTCAGTTCCACCTTACTACTTCTGGACCCCTATCTATCCACAGTTCTCCACAACCTCTATGGTTAATTTAAGTCAGCTAGTGGATAGTGTTGAACTCTGGTTCAAAACAAACTTATTGTCAGAATACAATCAAATATTATACAACATGTCACCCTTTTGGTCTAAATAAAAATGAAAATTTTAACTCTGTATATAGTAGAACTATATACAATAAGAACAAACATCAGCATTATTTGTAATAGCAAAATCCTGGAAACATTATAGATGCCCCTCAACTGAAGAATGGATAAAGAAAATATGTGACATTCACACATTAGAGCACTACTTAGTGGTAAAAATCAATGACATCTTGAATTTTGCATTCAAATAGATGGAATGAGAAAACACTATCCTGTGTGATGTAACACAGACCCAAAAAGGTGAATATGGTATGTACTCACTCATAAGTGGATACTAGCTATAAACAAAGGACATTGAGCCTATAGTTTATGATCCTAGAGATGCTAAGTAATAAGGTGCACCCAAAGAAAAACATACATAGATCCACCTGGAAATTGGAAACAGATAAGATCACCTGGCAAAATTGGGAGCATGGGGGTAGAAGGAGAAGGGAGGGTAGAAGGAGAAGAGGAGGGTTGAGGAGAACTTGAGGGAATGAGATACTCGAGATGGAGGAAGGACAGAGATGAGAGCAAGGAAAGAGATGTCTTGATTGAGGGAGCCATTAGAGGGTTAGCAGAAACCTGGCTCTAGAGAAATTCCCAGGAATCCACAAAAATGACCCCACCTAAGACCCTAACCAATAGAGCAGTGGGGGCCCAATCTTGACTTGCCCTGTAGTCCTACTTAATATCTTAAATATCACTATGGATCCTTCATCCAGCAACTGATGGAAACAGAGGCAGAGACCCACATCGGAGCACTGAACTGAGCGTCCAAAGTCCATTTGAAGAGTGTAAGGAATGAGAATATAAGCAAAGAAGTCAAGACCACCCACTGAAACAGTCCACCTGAGCTAATACAAGCTCACCAACTGCAGCCAGACTGGGAAGGAACAAGCATAGGACCAAACTAATTCTTCTGAATGTGGTTGACAGTTGAATTGCTGGGGCAGACTAAGGGGCCACTGTCAGTGGCACCAAGATTTATCCCTACTGCATGCACTGTGATTTTGAAATCCTATTCTCTTTGGATGTATACCTTATTCAGCCTTGGAACTTCCCCAAAGCAATGTGCCTTACACTCTCTGAGGATTGGATGGGGTGGGGTGGTAGGGTGTGTGGAAGGAATGGGAGGAGGGGAGGGAGTGGGAACTTGGATTGATATTTTTAAAAAATCTAATAAATTTTTAAAAAATCAGGTAAGAATTATATTCATAATGTCCAGTTCATTTGTATTTGACAAATGCAGAGAAAATACTCCATTATCACTCTTATCTTGGTGAGTCCAAAGTTTTGTACCTAATTCACTTTCTATCCTAACCATTCCAAAATCATCCTTTTATGTTTCAACCTTATATACATTTTACCTTGTTTATAAGTTTCTTGTATAAATTTTTAACTATAACTACCTAGTATTCAACTCTATTAGAGATCCAAGAAGGATATAATATTACCTATGTAAAGAGGAAGTGCTAAGCAAAAAAACTTCCAAAACTAAGAAATGGTAGAAACAACTAACTGCCTGGAAAATTACCCAAGGTTCCTTATAATGTTGGGGCAACCATTTTAGGCCTACAGGTCTAATGTTGTGGGACAATTGTCTGTACCCTGTCAATTATATTTTAAATAAATGCTGATTGGCCAGTAGCCAGGCAGGAAGTATAGACAGAGTGACCAGGCAAAAAGTAGATGCAGGGCAATAAGAACAGAAGAATTCTGGGAAGACGTAGTCCACAGTCATGACCCAGCCTCAGAGAAAGCAAGATGTGACTGTCTCACAGAATAAGGTATCAAATCATGTGGCTAACACAGATAAAACTTATGGGCTATTATAAGTTATAAGAATTGGCTAATAAAAAGCCTAAGCTAATGGGCCAATCAGTTTATAATGACCTCTGTGTGATTTCTTTGGAACTTAACAACTGCAGAAACCAGGCAGGACAGAAAACCTCAGACAATAATCTAAAATACCTGGAAGACTTTTCTGTGAAGCAGGAATATTTAAGGACTCTCATACCTTGTCTTGGCAAAGTTCAGCAGTTGCTTTCTTTTGTGTCTTGATTGTCTAATTTGGACAGCATGCTTTCAGCAGTCGAGGCAAGGACAGTTTCTTGCCCAGTGGCTAACTTTTGCCCCAAAGAAAGTATACTCCATTGTGGTGATATTCTGTTTGTACTTTAACAAATAAAACTTTCTTGATGATCAGAGTGCAGAACTAGTCACTAGTTAGCCATAGAGGCAGAGCAGAGGTAGCATACACCTTTAATCCCAGCACTCAGGAGGCAGAGGCAGACAGATTTCTGTGAGTTCAAGACCATCCTGGGCTACACAAAAATCAATAGAAAATCAGTAGAAAAGATAATCAGAGACAGGTGGTGGTGTCTCATACCTTTAATCCCAGTACTTGGGAGTCACATAACTTTACTCCCAACACTAGGTAGGTGGAGACAGGAAAGGTGGAAAGAGGAATAAAAAACAGGAAGACATAGGAGCTTAGGGCATTTAGTCTGAGGATTCATGGACACAGGATCTTGCCCCATTAAGTCTAAGGGTTTGTAGAGATAAGAACTAGTGGCTGACTACTCTGCTTCTCTGATCAGCTTTCTGCCCTTAATATCTGACTCTTGGTTTTTGTTATGAAGACCAAATAGAAATCATACTACACTCCATATGGAGTTTCTTCAATGCCCATCATCTTCTCTGAAGTATACTGGTGATGCTAGGAACAGATATCTTATTGTCATAAAAAGCCTTATGTTATTAAAGCATCTTAAATGCCATATTCTGTAGATCTTTGAAGTGTTTGAAGACCATATATCTAAAATACACCTTTGTTTGACCTTGAAAACATACCTAACATGACTATGAGTCTGATTGCAATAGTGAACTACTAACCTACATTTCTTTATTTTCCTAAATAGCTTGCAATAATAACTTTCAAGGATGAGACATTTGCATTACATTGTTAAATAAGCTGCATAGGTAAAATATCTTAAACAAGAATAGAAATATATGTACAGTATGTTCTAACAAAACAACCTTAAATTTGTATCAATATACAGAATATCTTAAGAGTAGAAAATATATACAGTATAACCGCCAATTTGTATCAATATACAAAAATCCATACTAATATAAAATATTTATAACTAGTGGTTATATTTTAATTTTAAAAAGTAGTTTCAGGACCCAGATTCAGTCACAGCAAAGATTGGACCAAGACACCAAGTCTATCCTAGCTCCATTTGAAGAAAGAGATGGGCAGGCGCCAATGCAAGAACTACCCCAACAACCCGAAAGGCAACATGACATCACCAGAATGCATGCTTCCCGAAACAACAAGAATTGTACACCCTACTCCAGAGGAAATAGAAAAAATCGACCTTAAACAGTACTTTATGAAAACAATAGAGGACCTTAAACAGGAGGTAAAAAACTGCCATAAAGAAATGGAGAAGACAAACAAAAAGGTAGACGAAATAAATAAATCTCTCAAAGATACCCAAGAAAAACAAGAAAAAGCAATCAAACAGGTAAGGGAAATAGTACAAGACCTGAAAAATGAAATGGAGGTAATGAAGAAAACACATTCCGAGGGAAGACTGGAAATGGAAATTCTGAGTAAATGAACAGAAACTACAGAGACAAGTATTACCAACAGAATACAAGAGATGGAAAAAAGAATCTCGGACTCTGAAGATACTATAGAGGAAATAAACTCACAGATTAAAGAACAAATCAAATCCAACAAATTCTTTTTTTTTCCAGTTTATTTATTTTTTATTAAAAACTGCCATCTCCTCCCCTCCTCCTCCCCCTTCCCTCCCCTCCCCTCCACCCACACCACCACTCCCTCCCTCTTGAAGCCAAACAGCCATCAGGGTTCTCTACACTATGTTGAGTCCAAGGTCCTCCCAACTCCCCCCAGGTCCAGGAAGGTGAGCAACCAAACTGACAAGGCTCACACAGAGCCCGTCCATGTCGTAGAGACCAAGCCCATCGCCATTGTCCTTGGCTCCTCGGTCAGCCTCCACCATCAGCCACCCTCAGAGAGTCCGATTTGGTCGCATGTTCCATCAGTCCCATTCCAAGAGGACTTGGTCAAATCCAACAAATTCTTAACACAAAACATCCAGGAAATCTGGGACACCATGAAAAGACCAAACATAAGAATAATTGGGGTAGAAGAAGGAGAAGAATTGCAACTCAAAGGCCCAGAAAATATATTTAACAAAATTATAGAAGAAAATTTCCCCAACCTAAAGAAGGATATTCCTATGAAGGTACAAGAAGCCTACAGAACACCAAATAGACTGGATCAAAAGAAAGCATCCCCATGCCATATAATAATCAAAACACAAAACATACAGAATAAAGAACAGATATTAAGAGCTGCAAAGGAAAAAGGTCAAGTAACATATAAAGGGAAACCTATCAGAATTACGCCTGACTTCTCTATGGAAACCATGAAAGCCAGAAGGTCTTGGAGAGATGTGCTACAGACACTAAGGGAACATAGATGCAAGCCCAGACTACTATACCCAGCAAAGCTTGCATTCACCATCGATGGAGAAAACAAGATATTCCAGGACAAAAACAGATTTAAACAATACATAGCCACAAATCCAGCCTTGCAGAAAGTAATAGAAGGAAAGTCACAAACCAAGGAGTCCAACAAGGCCCACAATAACTCAGACATCTAGCGACCCTTCACCAGCACAACTAGAAGACGGGAAACACAGAAATTCTACTACAAAAAAATGTCCGGAGTTAACAACCACTGGTCATTAATATCACTTAATATCAATGGACTCAATTCACCTATAAAAAGGCACAGGCTAAGATCACCAACTCCAGTTGGAATGGGAATGATGGAACATGCGACCAAACCCGACTCTCTGAATGTGGCCTACGGTGGAGGCTGACTGAGAAGCCAAGGACAATGGCAATGGGCTTGGATTCTACGGTGTGGACGGGCTCTGTGTGGGCCTTGTCAGCTGGGTTGATCACCTTCCTGGACCTGGGGGGAGTTGGGAGGACCTTGGACTTAACATAGAGTAAGAAACCCTGATGGCTCCTTGGCCTGGAGAGGGAGGGAGGGGGATATGGGTGGAGGGGAGGGGAGGGAAGGGGGAGAAGGAGGGGAGGAGATGGAAATTTTTAAATAAAAAAATAAACCATGAAAAATAAACCAAAAAAAAAAAACAAAAAAAAAAAACAAAAAAAAGGCACAGGCTAAGAGATTGGATACGAAAACAGGATCCAACATTCTGCTGTTTACAAGAAACACAACCTCAACCACAAAGACAGACACCTACTCAGAGTAAAGGGTTGGGAAAAGGTTTATCAAGCAAATGGACCTAAGAAACAAGCCGGTGTGGCCATACTAATTTCTAATGAAGTTGACTTCAAACTAAAATCAATCAGAAGAGATGGAAAGGGACACTTTATACTCATAACAGGAAAAATCCTTCAGAATGAAGTCTCAATTCTGAATATCTATGCCCCTAATATAAAAGCACCCACTTATGTTAAAGAAACACTGCTAGAACTCAAGGCAGCCATCAAACCACACACACTAATAATAGGAGACTTCAACACTCCTCTTTCACCAATGGACAGGTCAATCAGACAGAAACCTAACAGAGAATTGAAAGACTTAATGGAGGTAATGAACCAAATGGACTTAACAGACATCTATAGAACATTCTACCCAAATAAAAAAGAATATACCTTCTTCTCTGAGGCTCATGGAACCTTTCGAAAATTGACCACATACTCGGTAACAAAGCAAACTTCCACAGTTACAAAATAATATTAGTAACCACCCGTGTCCTGTCAGATCACCATGGATTAAAATTAGAATTTAACAACAATGCTACCCCCAGAAAGCCTACAAACTCATGGAAACTGAACAGTCAACTACTGAACCACACCTGGATCAAAGAAGAAATAAAGAAAGAAATTAAAGTATTTCTTGAATTTAATGAAAACAAAGACACAACATACTCAAACCTATGGGACACAATGAAGGCAGTGATAAGAGGAAAGTTCATAGCACTAAGTGCCCACTTAAAGAAAACGGAGAAAGCACTCATTGGTGACTTAACAGCATACCTGAAAGCTCTTGAAAAAAAAGAAGCAGATTCACCTAGGAGGATTAGAAGACTAGAAATAATCAAACTGAAGGCAGAAATCAACAAAATGGAAACATAGAAAACAATCCAAAGAATCACTGAAACAAAAAGCTGGTTCTTGGAGAAAATCAACAAGATTCACAAACCCCTAGCCAAACTAATCAAACGGCAGAGAGAGAACACGCAAATTAATAAGATCAGAAATGGTAAGGGGGAAATAACCACAGACACAGGAAATTCAGAGAATCATTAGATCTTACTACAAAAGCCTGCATGCCACAAAATTGGACATCTTGAATTTTGCAGGCAAATGGATGGAAATAGAAAACACTATTCTAAGTGAGGTAACCCAGACCCAAAAAGATGAACATGGGATGTACTCACTCATAATCGGTTTCTAGCCATAATTAAAGG
Source organism: Arvicola amphibius (assembly GCF_903992535.2). NCBI lineage: Eukaryota > Metazoa > Chordata > Mammalia > Rodentia > Cricetidae > Arvicola > Arvicola amphibius. The sequence goes on along the minus strand of NC_052048.2, from coordinate 40,257,788 downwards.
ACATCGAGCCTATAATTCGTGATCCTCGAGAAGACAATAAGAAGATGAACCCAAATAAAAACATACAGTTATCCTCCTGGGTGTTGGAAGTAGATAAGATTGCCGGGCATAAATTGGAATCTTGGGGGTGGAGTGGGATGGGGGCAAGGGGAGATGGGGAAAGAAAAGCGTGAAGGGGAGGATGGGGAGAGCTTGGGGGAAGGGGTTGCTTGGGATATAGGAAGGGTGGACATAGGAGCAGGGAAGCATATATCTTAATTAAGTGAGCCATCTGAGGGTTGTCAAGAGACTTGACTCTAGAGGGGTTCCCAAGTGTCCAGGGAGATGCCCCCAGCTAGTTCCTTGGGCAGCTGCAGAGAGGGAGCCGAAAAAGGCCAGATCCTATAACCATTCTCATGAATATCTTGCATATCACCATAGAACCTTCACCTAGCGATGAATGGAGATAGAGACAGAGCCCCACATTGGAGCACCGGACTGAGCTCTCAAGGTCCTGATGAGGAGCAGAAGGAGAGAGATCATGAGAAAGAAAGTCAGAACCGTGAGGGATGCGTTCACCCACTGAGACGGCAGGACAGAACTAACGGGAGATCACCAAGTCCAGTTGGAATGGGACTGATAGAACATCTGACCAAATCGGACTCTCTGAAAGTGGCTGATGGTGGAGGCTGACTGAGAAGCCAAGGACAATGGCGATGGGCTTGGTCTCTATGACAAGGACGGGCTCTGTGTGAGCCTTGTCAGTTTGGTTGCTCACCTTCCTGGAGCTGGAGGGAGTTGGGAGGACCTTGGACTCAACATAGTGTAGAGAACCCTGATGGCTCTTTGGCCTGGAGAGGGAGGGAGTGGGGGTATGAGTGGAGGGGAGGGGAGGGAAGGGAAAGGGGGAGGAGAGGAGATGGCAATTTTTAATAAAAAATAAATAAACTGAAAAAATGTGAAATAAAAAAGAAAGCATATTTTAAAAAAAAGAAAAAAATTTAGGACTTTGATACATTTGATAAGTTAGTTTTTGTGTGTGTTTGAGGTAGGTGTCCACTTCATCACTTTTTGTGTCTATATCTAGTGTTCTATTGTCATTCATTAAAAAGACAATTCTTCCCGTCACAAAAAAAAGTAGTTTCAGTAATCTACCTTTTATCTTATCATTTATATATCCCCTATTTTTCTTTTCAGAACAAGATCTCTGAATATAATCTCCTTTGTTCAACTTTTTCCTGACCATTACCAATAACAACTTGTAATCAACCCCCCTAAATGATGACAAATATCCATAACCCAATGAATGACCAAAAAACATCCATCTCATCTCTTGGAAATGTGAGTGTTGTGTTCTTAAAATCACTTCCTGTTGTCTAGGGGGTGATGGCATCTCTAGTAGACCCTGAGAAAATTAAAATAATGGTCATCTCCTGTGAGAGCTAGCTGTATCATTTGTTGCCAGTCTCTGTGTAATGGGATAGTGTAGGGTTTATCCGAAGTCCTAACTGGAGTAATACATGAGGCTGGAGTATCTCAGCTAACTGCCTTGAAATTATTCTGAGCAGTTTGTAGTCCAAAGTCCATTTTGGGTGGTGTTTGTCAGCTTAGTGCCATTACCACAATCCATATGGAATCGTCATTGTGCGGCCCCATCATCCTTCTGGAGACTTGGAGATAGAGACAGAGACCCACATTGGAGCACAGGACTGAGCTCCCAAGGCCCAAATGAGGAGCTGAAGGAGGGAGAACATGAGCAAGGAAGTCGTGAGGAGTGCTCCCACCCACTGAGACGGTGGGGCTGGTCTAATGGGAGCTCACCAAGGCCAGCTCCACTGGGACTGAAAAAGACATGGGATCAAACCGGACTCTCTGAACGTGGCAGACAATGAGGGCTGACTGAGAAGCCAAGAACAAAGGCACTGGGTTTTGATCCTACCGCTTGTACTGGCTTTGGGGAGCCTAGTCCGTTTAGATGCGCACCTTCCTGGACCTGGATGGAGGGGGGAGGACCTTGGACTTCCCACAGGCAGGGAACCCTGACTGCTCCTTGGACTGGAAAGGGAGGGGGGACGTGGTGGAGGGAGGGGGAGGGAAATGGGAGGTGGGGAGGAGGCAGAAATTTTTAAAATAATAAAAAAGTCACTTCTAGTAGTGGTCACGGTTCACTGCATTAAACTCAAATATTTTAAATGTCATATGCAGCAGATCTCAAATGACCACAATTTGTTAAGTAAATCTGTAGTACACAAACTTAATTACTAGTTACTTGATAGAGACCCAAACCCAAAATCATGTACAGGAAGCTAGATGAAACCCTTTTCTAGAGTTAGTTAGTGCTCTGTATGACCATTAATATCACAACAGAAAGTTTAAATATATATAAATTATTTCTTGGACCAGAGGGTAGGCACGGGAATAATTGAAAGAACTCACATGGCTTTATCAGGAGGGAGATTCTCAGGGATTCCTCATGAAATCCTGAGTTCACATCCTGAAAAATCACCCGTGTTTATTCTCCAAACAGCTTTTATACCAAAACGTAAACTAAGGGGGGTAATTCATTAATATTCTGTTTCCTAGATAGCCAGGAAATGACTGTAGTCATGTCTACACCTTTTTATGCCCATTTTGTTACATCTTCCTATCTGTGTCTGCTCTGTCATGTAGACTGAATTAATACCTCTTTCCAGGGTGACCTCCCAAAATTACAAAGAAAGAGCAGAGCAGCATTAGCATACCCTGACTTGTTTAGGATGGTGTCAGTTTGTCTCAAAAGGCTAGGTGACCACCTTGTATGTGGCAGGTGCAAACTGTGGCCTGAAATTCTAGCCGCCATACAATGTAGAAATATGGACCTGTATACTATGGCCCTACATATATTATATTTTAAAATATATATTAATTTCATAACTTTTGAGATAATATTTAAGCCTTAAGAAAAGTTTTAAAGAGTCAAAATAGAACCAAGAAATTTATGAGATTAGTGGCAATAGAATAGTCCCACATTGTGTGCCAGATGTAGCATTTATCTAATTATTTCTCATCAATAAAAAATCGGGAATGAGATATTGGGGTAAGAATAATCAAAAGAAGTGGCAGAGAAGCCACCAGTGACCTCCTATCTCTTCCTCCATCATCGAAAACTGAGATCCTCTTTTGGGGAGAAGGGGGTTTCAAGACAGGGTTTCTCTATAGCTTTGGAGTCTGTCCTGGCACTAGCTATATGTAGACCAGGCTGGCCTCAAACTCGCAGAGATCCACCTGCCTCTGCCTCCTGGGTGCTGGTATTAAAGGTGTGCACTACCTCCACCTGGCAACTTAGATCATCTTTAGCTCAACCTTACTACTTCCTGCCTCCTATCTGTCTTCAATCCTCCAAAACCTCTATGGGTAATGTTTGTCAATTAGTAGCTAGTTCCACCCTCTGATTCAAAATAAGCTTTATAGTCAGAATGTAATCAAAATATCATATAACAGTTGACCATGGATAATCAGGTGGTATTGGGGGAGAACCATGTTACAACTCTCTATAGCACTCTAATCAACATTTTTTGCAGTGGTTTGAGTGAGCAAAAAAATGTCTCAAGCCAAGTTATCCTAACCAGCCAGGCTGGACCAGTCCACAGGAAACACTTAAAACTGTGCTTCTCCAGCACAAAATTAAGACCTTGGATCCTTTGAATCCATCTAAATGATTTAGACCTTATTTGGGGTGCTAGGATTACACATGTTTTCTCAAAGCTCCTTGCTCAGTACCGGAAGCCAAAGAACTGTGAAAGCAAGGCTGCTGATTTTAATGACAATCTTCAACTGGTATTGATATTTATAACTATATAAGAATTATTTGTTATACACGAAATGACAAAAAGCCTCTCAAAATTTTAAAAAGCAGCAAAACTTGGGATCTATCTTAAGGGATGAGGTTATCTAACCCTGAGGTGCTGATAACTTTTGCACAATGTTTCCTGGGAAAGAGTTGTTGGATTTTGCTTTTCTTTTTTTCTTTTGTTTTTAATTGAAAATCACTTTTTTCATACAGTATATTGTGATCATGGTTTTCTCTCCCTCATGTCCTTCCAGATCCTCCCACCTCCCCATCCATCCAACTACATGCCTTCTTTCTCTCTTTAGAAAATAAAGGCAGTAGAAATGTGCACACACATACTCACACAAGCAAAACCCATAAAAACACAAAATCAGAAACCATAACATACAAGTAAAGTAAGTTTTTTGAAAATACCTGAATGAACAGCAATATGAAATGAAATAAAAGAAATCTCCAAAATTGCCTTTGAGTTCATTTTGTGTTGGAATATACTTCTGGGTACGGGGCTTGCCTATAAGTGTGTTTTGTATGACTAGTAGACTCCATTGGAGAGAACTAATTTTCTTTGCAAGCGATTGCCAATTAGAGGTAGGTTCTTGATTAGGGGTTCTAACTTTTCTATACTGAGGAGAAATGTGGATTTTTTTTCCCTCCCTTTTACAGAATAAACACCCTCAGATATCTTCACATAGCAGACTTGCATACAAAAAGGTCTGATGTGGTCATCCTTAGGAAAACAGCTCTCACAAAAGTTTTTAACTCTGGAGTTAAGCGCCTCTCTTAAAAAGAGTTTATGTTCTAGAGCTTAGACCAGCTGTTTGTGCAAAGCCAGTAGAGGGGGATGGTGTTTGCCTCAGGGGGTTACTGCAGGCAAATTTTCCCTGGAAAATACTGCTGGAGAAAGTGCTGACCAAACAGCATCTGTATTTACACAGTGAGATATTCATTAAAACAGAAAATGCCCACTAAATTTAGTGAGATACTAAGTGCCAAACTCAAGAGCAGACCAGAGCAGAAAGTTGGCTAAAATCTGCTCCCAGAGTGTATCAAGGATAATGAGTCAGAGTCACAGCTATAGCTTGTCCCAAGTGACCCTGTCAAGTGTACCTAACAAGAAATCGTTTTTTTTTTTTTTACTAAAAATCATAGGGAGTGGTTCAGATGGGAGAATTATAAGCAAAAACAGAAACAATTGCACCTAAACAGAGGATGCATTATTGATAGTCCAAGGGACCTTGATAAAAGTAATTATTTATTATCTTACATTTTCTATGATTCTTACAGAAAATGTGGGCAAATGGTAACCCAAGCCCTGTTTGTGGAATAGGCAGTCATTCTTTGTGTATATTAGACTAGTTAAATCTTATATTTGAGTGAATGTGACTGACTTCCTTCCTTAATTTATACATAAGAGAAATAGAGACTGAGGAAAACGAACTTTCCTGCGGTCATAAATTTAAAGGAATGGTTTTACTTTCCTCAAAAAGCAAACTCTTATTGTTCTCTGCGTGCAGCGCTAAATGTTAGCAACTGTAATGAAGATCTCGCTGAAAGGACAGGATTGGGAGCCCCACCCAAAGTCTGATGGATTTAATCAGCATCCGAACAAAAGCCGCTGTGATGCACAATGAACTTTGACAAGCTCTGTCCCAGGTTGTGCTGTGCTGCCGCCTTCATATGAACCATCTTGTAAGTTGTGATTTGGAAGGTGGGTCTAAAGAAAAGATTATCTGTGTGGGAGAAGAGAGGAGATAAAAAATAAATTTTAGAGAGCTTGAGATACGTCAGGAAGATGGAAGAAAAAGTAAAGAATAGCAGTGCCGTGAAATAAGCCCTCTGTACACTGTGAAGATTCGTTGCTGTGATCGGCTTAATAAACAAGCTGATGAACCAATAGCTAGGCTAGGTGGGAGAGCCAAACTGAGAATGCTGGGAAGGGAAAGGACAAAGTCTGGAGCCACCAGCAGAGAGACACAGAGAGAAACAAGATAGGCACGCCATACTGAGAAAAGGTACCAATCCATGTGGCAAAGCTTAAAATAAGAAATATGGGTTTTCGAAAAACCAAAAAAAAAAAAAAAAAAAAAAAAAAAAAAAATATGGGTTAATTTAAATGTGAGAGTTAGCTAATAATAAGCCTGAGGTATTGGCTGAGTATTTACAATTAATATTAATTGAATGGTTATTTGGAAGCAGCTTGTGGAACAGAAACTTCTACCCACATAAGAGTTTTGAGCCAAGTTTTGAAACAAGTAAGAGATTCTGGATCTTGGAAAAGACAGGAAAATATGAAAGGAAGGGACTAGAAATAAATTTCCCCTTTCTTTTTAGATTTTTCTGCAGGTTTTATCACTGGGAATTCAAGTGGATTTCAGGGCTGGAGAGATGGCTCAGTGGGTAATGTGACCACTGTGTAAGCTTGAGGACCTGAGTTCAGATTCCCCGGTACCTACATCAAAGGTGGGTGCATGGAGGCACTTCAGTGCTAGACTTTAGGGACAAAGGACAAGTAAATATCAGCTTCTACATGAGTCACATCAGAGCACAATGCCTATTTGTTTCCTAAAATATGTAGCTAAGGTAACAAATTATAATCCTCTAGCATTTCAGGCCAACACAGACAAATCCTGTCATTATACTTAGTATAACTTCAGATGCAAGAGAGTTCTAATTGTTGAAAGACAGATAAACAATGTGTGTGAGCTTCGTTTATATTTAGCTAATTAAAATCTCTATCTCTCAAAGCCTAACAAACAACAGAATTATTCTTAAGGAAAAGGAGGCCACAGAGGCCATCTATTACAGTCATGCATGTAGTGCCCCGCCTCATCAAGGTGAATTTATTGATTGCTGTGCCCCAGAATCTAGACACATACTTGACACTAGATGAGTACTTAGTAGACATTATCTAAACAAAGGAATAAATCCCTTAAAGTTGTCTTTCTTCTAGATTCATTATTTGTTGGGGAGGTGATACACACATCAGAAGTTCCATCTTTTTTTTTCAAAGCAGGGTTTCACTGTAGCTTTGGAGCCTGTCCTGGAACTAGCTCTTATAGACCAGGCTGGCCTTGAACTCACAGAGGTCCACCTGCCTCTGCCTCCAGATCACTGGGATTAAAGACGTGCACCACCATTGCCCAGCCAGAAGTTCCATCTTTATGCACTGCAAATTCTACCATTCTACCTTCCCATAATTCATATCTAATCACTCTGGTTCTGGACAGAAAACAAATTTCCTCTCCTAAATGACCACCCTTCAGCTATAAATTCATTACAATACCTACATAATCTACACATATTGTTTTGGGGCAGCTTAAAGAAACAGAAGACAGGAAGAGACCACAATCTGGCCTTCAACGGATGGGATTGTGTTTATTAGCACACATAGTGAGGGACAGCCTCTCTCCCAAAGGAAACTGTAGTATCTTCTTGAGGGGAGATGTCTGTGACCCTTTATAGGGATGGGGTGAGGGACTTGGGAATGTGGAAAATATTGCAGTTGTGGGGGCTACATGTAGTTCTGCAGTCTTTCCTGGAATGTCTTGCCAATGGTAAGACAGGCTATCTTGGAAGACAGGCTACCCAAACAGACATTCCTTTCTGAGATAACCAATATTGGCTGAGCAAGGCCATCTGTAATCTCATAGGAATCCTGTTTTACAACCAGGGAACAATATCACTGGGGATGAAGCTCATCATCAATTTCCCCACAAATCTTCCATGACTTCTTCACACCTGCCTCAAAACTTGTTGCAATATGTATTCAAACCTCAATCCAGGAGATTGAGTCCCTTAGGTTCCATGATGAAGAGTTCTAGTTGCTCAGTATACAGTAGAGGTGGAGGACAAGCATAACTTGCCAGGGGAAAGGTATTTTAAGATAATTTTCTTAAAAGGTTGTCCAACCCCATTATTCACTTTCTTCCTTAGACACATTACAAAAAAACTCTCCTATTCTTGTTCCCATGTTCCACTCATCAGGAAGTGTGTAATGATTGGTTCTGTATGTGTGGCTAACTGGAAGGGGGATCCACAGGGTTTTCCTGAAGAATCAATTTGGCTGCGCACTGAAGCCCATTTATTTCTGCGGACAGATACCTGACCTTCACAGATCCTTAGAACACTCATATTTCTGCCTAAAACCACAAAGCTATTTCACCCAAGGACCTTAGTATTGCTGAGAGAAAATAGAATCAGCCATATGCCCTGGGAAGATTTTGAAATGAACCTGAAGGAACAAAGACTTGATGGTAGAGGTCAAAGAAATGGAGAGGAAGGAAAAATGATGGAGCAAGCTGGGGCAATGGAACAAAAAGAAAAGAGGGAAGACTTTCAGACTCTAAAAAGGAGGTAATATTAGAAGAGGAGGTAAAGAGCAACCACCCAAGAAAAACAGGAGAGTAATGAAGCCTTCAATAGAGACTGGGGGAGGGAGGAGCAGACAGACAAATAGAAATCTAAAACCTATAGAAAATACTACCATATTTTCCAAACTTAATATGAAATCAACACTGGTAGCCTAGAGAAAAGTGTAAGAGAAACATTGATGGCTACAGCATGGAGAATCTTGAAAACTCAGAAGACCCACATAAACCATCTCTCTAATCTCTATTTTATAGACAAAATTTTTGAGACATAGACAGGGGAAGTTTTTTGACTCAGCCAGCAGCTGCTTGATCCCAGTGCAGAGATAATAAATAAAAATAATAGAGACAATAATAAAAAACTTTTATTGACAGAATTTAGTCTTCTTCTTGCCTTCTGAAAATGGCCAAAGCTATGTGCTGAGCCTACATTAATATTATTTTATAAAATAAACTGCAGCCAGATCAGTGAGTAACTTGCTGCTTGGAACCAGATTTTCCAAGATGAACCAGGTATTCTACAGCAGTGATATAGGAAGTAGATAAAAAGAACAAATACCACCTTTCATTTTCTGTGTTCTGAAACCAACAGAATATTCCATCAATAAGGGCTGCATCAGAGTGAAAACAGTTCTGAAGTAAGCAATAGTTTCCCTTTCCTTGATCTTAAGTTAGCCCACTAACCATTAAGGCTTCTAAATATGATGTCTCAATGGGATTCAACTAATGACCTTTTTCCACTTCAAGATAAACATCTCTGACACACTAGGAAATCTCACTCACTCTGTTCAGGGAAATTGAGGTTGATGAGACATAAGCCTCCTTTGGAACATTTTCTTCATAAAGCATATTTTAAATGAAGCTTAATCACAAGGTTCAGTATCAGCATGGTCACACACAGGTATAGCTCCTACTCAGATATTCCTTTGAACAAATGTTTCTTTGAGCCTAATCAGAAATCTGAAGTCAGAATTAAATTTTGCCTTAGTAGTCAAGCAGAGAAAGGCTGTGGTTGAAGCACAAGTTGAGATAAACATATTCTTAATCCATAAGCATTTGCAGAATTTCTCACCCAAGAGATGGGTGTCAACTTCTAAGGGGAGTTTTGATATACTGATATGTAGAAGCTTTGTGGATTGTTTTAGAGATCTTTTCTTTAGTTTAATGAGTTTTTCGGCCAATTAACATTCATTTTCTTGTCCAAAATTCTTAAGCAGAGAGCTACTGACCCAGAATCATTGAGGAAATTCCTCACTCACAGGAACCATGTTATGTAGAAATTCATTTCTATGTGTAAAATATCTTGTTTTTAAGGAATAGGAGACTAGGGGGAGGAATAAATCAGGAATGAATATATTGTTTCCATTACTAGAGTGGATAGCAAATATTTTAGCCATCAGGGGATGTCAATTACTATTTTCAAATATTCAGTTCTGCCACTGTAGTCCATAAGTATCCACAATGTATAAACTTTATGAGTTCCAACAAAACTTTATTTACAAATACAACTTGTCCAATCTAATTCTCAAATTAGACTAGACCACTGCTTGTCAATTCTGAGTTAAAAGGTTAAAAATTTCTTAAACTATGTCTCTATAGATCTACTAGACAGAAATAATAAAATATATGGCTGGAAAAAGTCATATACAGAGATGATATCTCTTATTAATTTACATACCCAATGTCAAATTTACAGGCTATAAGCTCAAAATAAGAGAGGGGAAGACTATATATATCATATGTGGCTATACACATATAGATAAACATGCAAAATATGTAACATCTATAGAATTGTATGTTATATATAAATATATTGCTATTATGTAATATGTACAGACATAAAACAACATAGAACACTGGGCTAGAGAAATGGTTTAGCAGATAAAGCACTTCCTTCACATCTCCAGGATACAAGTAAAGTCAAATGCAATAGCATTCACATCTGTAATCTTAGTAATCCTACCAGGAAATGGAAGACAAAGTTAACAGAACCTCTAGATGTTCATCAGCTAGCCTGCAATACACAGTGAGACAAAACTACAGAGACCCATCTGAAACAAGGTGGAAGGCGAAAAGCAACATCCAAGGTTTTCTTTCCTCTGACCTTGCATGTCATTGCACACAGGCATCCACATTTACACACACGAATGTACAGAAAGAAAGAGGAGAAGGAAGGGAGAGATACAGAGAGGAAGACACACAGAGAGAGAATAAAGAAAACAAATATAGAACTCTACTCCACCATTCTAGTTAGCTTTATTTTTGCTTTGGAAAGGAGGAAAGAACTGACAAGAGAGCAGGGGTAGGAGGCACAGAACCTTGTGTCTCCTGAGCTAAGGCATTCCACTCTTTTAGTGGATGGAGCAGCGGCCTGCATCCTACCACCCGGCTGCTTTACACCCGAAATAATTACACAGAAACTGTATTCATTTAAACACTGCCTGGCCCATTAGTTTCAGCCTCTTATTGGCTAATTCTCACATCTTGATTAACCCATTTCTATTAATGTGTGTAGCACCACAAGGTAGTAGCTTACCAGGAGAGATCTTAACCTGTGTCTGTCTCCTAGAGGAGAGGCAAGGCAACTGCCTGTGGCATCTGCCTGAGGCATCTGCCTGACTCTGCTTTTTTTCTCCCACAATTCTGTTCTGTCTACTCCACCTACCTAATTTTCTGTCCTATTAAAGGACCAAGGCAGTTTCTTTATTAATCAATGAAAGTAACACATAGAGAGATGACCCTCCTCCATCAACTCTTCTAACTCTAGCCTCAGGGGTTCTTCAGAAGTCCTAGATCTCTGTGGGATGTCCATCCCATAAGCACTGTGTGCAATAGTGCAATATTTGCAGGGTTTAAAAATATCACATTACTCTCTTAGTGTGGAGCTATTTAGTTTAGTGCTCAACTAATGAAAGCAATTGTTTCTAAGACCAAAAGGGAGAGGAAAATCATTGGATCCAATGGGAAAGTTTACGGCTTTCATAGTGGTGACTTCTTCATGGATTTTTTTTAGGGTAACACTGACTTTTGATTTTATACCATTTTCTCCTTCGATATTAACTTTAAACTCTGGGAAAACCATACTGCTAGTGCAGTGCACCTCATCCTCATTTCTTGAATTCCCTTCTGCCACATCTCCAAATAGTTCACTAGGCTTATGTAATGAGCTAAAGGCCTTAACAGGAAGCAAATGCTTTCTAGAAGCTATGTATGCCTTCTGTGAACCACTTCATTAGGAATTTCTTTTTCATACTAATCTAGTATACTATCAGGTTTGAATGAGATGCCCCTCATAGTCTGAGACAAATGACCACTTGGTGCCTTGTAGGTGGTGCTGTTTGGGGAGCCTTAGAAGCTGTGCTCTTGTTAGAGGAAGTGTGTTACTGGGGCAAGCTTTTAGGTTTCAAAGACTTAAGCCATTCTCTGCGTCCTTTCTCTGTTTCATTCTATTTGATTTAAGATGTGAGACCTCACCTCAACTTCTTGCTCCTGCTAGCATGTCTGCCACCTGAGGCCATGTCTCTCTACCATGATGGACTTTATACTCTGGAACCATAAGTCCCCAAAAACTCCTTCTTTCTATATGCTGTTTCAGTAATCAAGTTTTTTTCCCCAGCAATAGAAAAAGTAATGAATACACCATCGTGTCAAATCTCTGCAGATAGCCCCCAAACCAAAAACAACTTTCCCTGACTTGGCAGCATTGACATCCAAAGCACTATGCTACTATTTCCAAATTCACTGACATAGCTGTTTTACATGAGAAAGATTGGGAGTTCCCCTGCATATGGGATTGCTCCATGAGCTGGGAGTCTTCAGTCCTTGGTTCCCAGAGGTAAAGGTAAGTGGTGATGACCGGAGGTCAATCAAATTCTGCATGCTTTGGTTGATGCTATGTCTGAGCCACATGCTCATTTATTGTTCCTATCAAAAATGCATCACTTTAATAGGCTTATCGTATGTAACAGTATATGCTATTAAGATGTCTTGGGTACTTAAAATTTTGTTTCCAACTATTTGTTTTACTGGTTTATAGGGTTAAGCACAAAGGAAATACAGGCATAGTGCATTCTACTAGTGAACAAATGTATGTAGGTGGCTCTTACACTTATTTTTGGTCTAATTTCAATAAATAAAAGAGGGACAGTGGTAGTAGTCCTCTATACCCTACTAAATGAAGCACTAGAAGGAGGATGGGATAACTCCAGGCCCAATTAACCTTAATAGGTCCACTGGGAAATAACTATATCTACCATCTGTGTGATGGCTAATCTTGGTTGTCAATACTGCACACCTGGGAAAAGAGACTCTCAGTTGGGGAATTTTCTCCATCCCACTGGCTTGTGGGCATTTCTTCTAGGCATTTTCTTGGTAATTGATGTAGGAGGGCCCAGACCAACTCGGGTATTACCATCACTAGATAGGTGGATCTAGACTGTATACAAAAGCCAGCTGAGCAGGCCAGAGGGAGCAAGCCAGCAAGTAGCATTCAGCCATGGTTTCTGCTTCAGTTCCTGCTTGAACTCCTGGTCTGACATCCCTGGGTGATAGATTGTGAACCTGGAGGGGTAAACCAAATAAATCCTTCTTCCTCGAGTTGCTTTTGGTTGTGCTGTTTATCACATTAACAGAAAGCAGAGTAGAACAATTCGCCATCCTTCAAATTCTCCTCTACTTATGTGGTTTCTGGAATCCTGCTAATTTGGGAGAATTGCTTTTTCTTTTCTACTTCAAGTATTTGTACAATAGAAATGTAAGCATTTTGTTCAACAAAGAACTTGATAACTGATATTCCTGAGGCCAGCCTATGGGCTGTGAAGATGAGCAAAACTGGACACACACTTTGGAAATTAGTGCAGAGTTTTCTCAAACTATTACAAAAGGCTGGAGTTGGAGAGTTGGCTTGGTTTAAGAGCACTTACTACTGCCAAAGGAGACCTGGATCCAGTTCCCAGCACCCACATGGTATCTCACAACCATCTGTATCTCCAGTTCCAGTGGAACCAAGGTCTTTCTGACCTCAGGGGCTCCTGCATTTAGATGCATATATATATATATATATATATATACACACACACACACACACACACACACACACACACACACTCAGGCATACAAACATGAATACATAATAAAAATAATAACAAAACATTATAAAATATAAATAGAACCATGTGTTCCAGCTATAACATCCCCTGGCATATACCCAAATGATTTTATATCCTTCTACAGAGACACTTCCATATCCATCTTCATTACAGCTCTATTCATTTTTTTAAATTTGTTTTATTTTTAAATGTTTTTTAATTTTTAACTGATACACAATTTAAAAGTTTAATTGATACATACTTATGGCTTATGGTGTGATGTCTTTTACTGATTTTTATTGAGCTCTACATTTTTATCTGCTCCCCTCCCTTCTCCTCCCCTCCCCCCTTCAACCCTCCTCCAAGGACCAAAATGGATAAGGAAAATGTAGTACATTTACACACTGGAGTACTATACAGTTCTATTCATAATAGCTAGTGATGGATTCAATCTAGATGGGATTCAACAAATGAATGGTTAAGAAAACAGCACTTACTACAATGAAATATTATTCAGCTGTAAAATAAAACAAAATCATGGAATTTGTATATAAATGAATGTAAGAAACTGGAAAATCTTACACCGAGTAAGGTAACTCAGGCCCCAAAACACATATGTCACACGTGCTTTCATATACAGACACTAGCGTCAAATCTTTTGTTTTGTGTGCTTACCTTAGAGTGCAAGTGGAAGTCAGGAAGCAACTTAGAAATGCAACTTAGAAAAGTGTTGAGGTTGGGAACAGGTCCCTGGGGGTAGGAAAATTGGATTATAGGTAAAACAAAAGTAAAAAGAAAAAATATGGAATAGTGAGGTAATGGCGTAAATCACAAACAATCCCACACCAGTTTGGAATTATGATTAATAGAATGGTTATTTATTTAAAGGGGAAAAAACTTACAGATCACCGTCCCAGACAACAGCCCTCTGCGCAATCAGGAAGGGAGCCTAGTCGTCCGAAGCGGAGCCGGAAGCCAGAGAGCGAGCGGAGGGAAGTAGCCACATTTTTAAAAAGAGAGACCACGCCCCAATGGGCTGGTATCTCAGCGGCTATTGGCTGAAGGAGCAGAAGGAGCTCCCGCAACAGTGAGGTTTAAAAGACTTAAATGGGGAGGGGCTTAGAAATATGGAAGAAATCAGAGTAAGGGGGAAAGCTAACTCAAACAAATGGTGCATGAAAGCCATGGGGAATCCTATGATCTCCGAAGCCAGTTAAAAAATAGTGTAGGGGTAATAGAAAACATAATATGAAAGAAGACAGACAAATATTAAGGGTTAAAGGACAGAGTATGGATAGAAACAAGGAGATGGGATAAAGAAAGGGATAAGCTCAGTCTCTAGGGCCTAGACCCTGGGTAAAATCCGGGCCCCTGCCCAACCCATCTCACACTAGCCAGTCAGCAGGCAAGCCTCTTGCAAGCAGGCTGCTCCAGCACCCTCCCCATTAGACCCTGTATTCTACAACCTTACTGTGCCCCCCAAACACGCCCATTCCCCCATGACCTCAGCAGTGTTCTGAGACACAGACTCACAGACTGCAACTTCACAGAGTGGACCAAAAGATGAGTGACTGACCCCTCAACTGCACAGTCCAGTCTCTAGGCCCTAGGACCCTGAGGCAAAACCACAGGCCCCTACCCTACATGCCTCAGCCACACTAGCCATTCAGCAGTCAAGCTCCTGCATGCAGGCTCCTCCATCACTCTCTCATTGTACTCAGTAATCTATAAGTTCCACTCTACTGCCAAATCCACCCCCCCACACACACACTGTAACCTCACTGACTCCCTGAGACACAGGCAGCAACTGCACAGAGCAGACCAAAAACAGCTCCTTTAGATGAAGACAGCAACTGCAAAGATAGGTCCAAAAGAGGATCTATAAGACACAGAAACCGACTGCAAGGATTGGACCAAGAGGCAAAGACACTGCTTGAACCAATTGGAGGAAGAGATGGGTAGGCGCTAATGCTAGCATACATTCAACAACCTAAAGAGCAATACAGCAATAACAGACCTAGTAATGGTCCTATAACAGAAAGACCTGAGCATTCTAAGCCAGATGAAGCAGAAGAAAACAACCTTAAAAATAAATTTATGAAGAAGATAGAGAACCTTAAAGAGGAAGTGAAAAGTTCCCTTAAAGAAATGAAGGAAAAAACAAACAAAAATCGGAAGAAATCAGTAAATCTTTTGAAGAAATCCAAGAAAAAACAATCAAATGGTGAAGCAAACAGTTCAAGACTTGATGACAGAAATAGAGGCAATAAAGAAAACACAAACTGAGGAAATTCTGGAAATGGGAAATCTGGGTAAATGATCAGGAACTACAGATGCAAGGACAGCCAACAGAATACAAGAGATGGAAGACTGAATCTCAGGAATTGAAGATACGACAGAGGAGATAGATTCATCAGTCAAAGAAAATGTTAAATTCAACAAATTCTTAACACAAAACATCAGGAAATCTGAGACACCAAGAAAAGACCAAACATAAGAATAATAAGGATAGAAGAAGGGGAAGTCCAACTCAGAGGCAGAAAATATATTCAACAAAATCATAGACAAAAACTTTCCCAACCTAAATAAGGATATGCATATAAAGTACAAGAAGCTTACAGAATACCAAATAGACAAAATCAAAAAGTCCCCTTATCATGTAATAATCAAAACACTAAGCATACAGAATAAAGAAAGAATATTAACTGTGTAAAGGAAAAGGACCAAGTAACAAATAAAGGCAGACCTACAAGAATTATACCTGACTTCTTAATGGAAACTCTGAAAGCCAGAAGGTCCTGGGCAGATGTACAGCAGACACAAAGAGACCACAGATGCAAGCCCAGACTATTATATTCAGCAAAGCTTTCAGTTACCATAATGGAGAAAGCAAGATATTCCATGACAAAACAATATTTAAACAATATCTATTCACAAATCCAGCCTTACAGAAACTATTAAAAGGAAAACTCCAACCCAAGAAAGTTAGTTGCACCCATGAAAACACGGGCAACAGATAACCTCACATTAGCAAACTCCGAAAAAGAGAAGCACACAAACAAACACTACCACTGAAAAATAACAGAAATTAACAGTGGAATTAATATCTCTTAATATCAATGGACTCAATTCACCTATAAAAAGACACAAACAAAATGGATAATGAAAACAGGATCCATCCTTCTTCTGCATACAAGAAACACACCTCAACCTCAAGGACAGACGTTACCTCAGAATTAATGGTTGGTAAAAGAATTTCCAATCAAATAAACCTAAAAAACAAGCTGGTGTAGCTATTCTAATATCCAACAAAATAGACTTCAAACTAACAATGATAGAAAGAGATGGAGGAAACTTCATACCTGAGTATTTATGCCCCAAATACAAGATCACCCGCATATGTAAAAGAAATATTACTAAAGCTTTAATCACACTTCAAACCCCCACACACTAATAGTAGGAGACTTCAGTACCCTACTCTCACCAAAGGACAGGTCTGCCAGACAGAAGCTTAACAAAGAAATAAGAGAACTAACAGATATCATGACTCAAATGGACTTAACAGACATCTATAGAACATTTCATCCAAACATAAAAGAATATGCCTTCTCAGCAACTCATAAAACCTTCTCTAAAATTGACCACATATTTGGTAACAACAGATACAAAAAATTGGAATAACCCCTTGTATCTTATCAGATCACCAATGGCTTAAAGTTAGAATTTAACAGCAACACTAATTGCAGAAAGCCTACAAAATCATGGAAATTGAACAATGCTCAACTAAATTACCCTGAATCAAGGAAGAAAGAAAGAAAGAAATTAAAGACGTTATAGAATTCAAAGAAAATGAATGCACAGCATACCCAAACCTACAGGACACTATGAGAGCAGTGATAAGAGGCAAGTTCGTAGCACCTACTTCCTACATAAAGAAAGTGAAAAAAAGTCACACCAGCAACATAACAGCACACCTGAAAGCTCTAGAAAAAAAGCAGTCTCACCATGAGGAGTAGATGATAGGAAATAATCAAATTTGGGGCTGAAATCAATAAAATAGAAACAAAGAAAACAATACTAAGAAACAATGAAACAAAGAGCTGGTTCTTCGAGAAAATCAACAAGATAGACACTTATCTGAACTAACCAAAAGGCAGAAAGGTAATATCCAATTAACAAAATCAGAAATGAAATGGGGGACATAACAAGAGACATTGAGGTAATCCAAAGAATCATTACATCATACTTCAAAAACCTGTACTCCACAAAATTGGAGAAACTAGCCCTACCCTAGTAAAACACTGTACAGGACCTCACAGGCAGAGGATTCCTCTGGAGTAACAACATGGAACAAGAATAGGCCTTGTATAATGTTTTGGGGGCTGTCCAGCTTCAGAATCTCTTCCTGTGTTTGGAGAAAGTTTCACTTAATAAATCCTAATATTGGATCAGGAAGAAAAAAACACCCCTTCTATAATAGCAGAACTTGCCACACGCTTGCTTTCTCCAAATCTTTTGCCATGGGCAGCTATTACTCCCATACTAGAAACAGATTCAGGCACTTCTAAAGCAAAAGAAAAGGTGAAGGGTCACTCCTTTCTTGCTTGCAGCATGCTACTGAAAAGCCATGTCCAAGAAACATCAGCAGTATAAAGTGGCTTCCGACACTCAGTGGTACCCACCAGCAGGCGCTTTCCCTTCTGACGTTCTATGATGTATTTGGGACCTGGCTCCATCTTCTTGCTTTTACAACTAAAATGTGTTCACTACCAATTCAACAAACGATTTCATATTTAATCAGCCAGAGCCTGTCTTTGATATTTGCAAGTAGGAACCAATTCAAGAACATGTTTGTTATCACTAAAATATTTTAAGGTTTTCATTTCTTTCACTAGACTTAGAGGGAAACTTTAAGCACCTTTTGACTGCCTGTTTTAGTGCTTATGAGATCTCTAGGGTATGAAATCCAATCTCTTACTTTTCATTCTAGTGGCCATGAACTAATGAATAATTTCTTGCTCTTCAATGAGCCCAGTCCATTTAATCCCATGATGCTTAGTCTTGCCATGAGGATATCTCAGAATAAAGTAAGTTGCATCATATATATCTCCAACCCATTTCTTTACCTCAACACTGGGCCAATTCCTTGAGTGTGTACTTCACTTTCTTTAAGTAGTACCACGTCAAAGAAAGGTCTTTTACCCTCTTTTCCCATTTACTGCAGTATTAATACTTGACAGCCATTCACAAGTAGACTAGCATCTGTGAGCATGCAGTGGTACACCCCTCAGCATGGTCATCCTCCCTTTGCCTGTTTCCTTCATGAAAAATGTGATTCCCTTCTTCTCACTTTTAGTTATTTATTTCATTATTTTTTGTGTTGGGGGTGTTTTGTCTGAATGGCTGTCTGTATATCACATGCATGCAGTGCCTGCAGAGACCAGTAGATACCTGAAGCTAGTGTGAGCTGTCATGTCACACTGGTAATCAAGCTAGGGTTCTCTGGAAGAGTAGCTAGTTCTGTTAACATCTGAGCCATCTCTCCTGCCCATAATTTTCTTCTTAATAGCTCTGCTCTTTGTTTTAAGGTATTATAAATTCCCTAGTCACTTCCTCAGAATTTCTTGAATCACTGAATGCTGGCTTTCAAATATCCCCCTGTCCTGGGTTCAAGTTTCTCTTCCCAGTGTCCTACCCTTGAATTATCAGGATAATTTACATCCTATTTAACTCTGTTTATGTCTACATGCTTTGTTATCTGGTCCTTCAAAAAAAGCCAGTCAGGATTTCAAGTCTCTTCTATTCAAATGCGAAAAGCAGCTTAGTGACTGCCTTTGTTGCAAGTGACCTAGAGTCCAACACTGAAAACTGTCTCCCAGTTGCAAGCTTTATCCTTTGCAAGAACCAAGCCCCTAAGAATGCTTCTTTAAAGCAACCACGCATCTCCTCCTGTGTTCTCAGGACCTGCAGCCCTACCCAGTACCCAAAGCAGGGAAGGTTAAAAGATTACTTTAAAGTGTAGATTTCACTTATGATGGACCAGGAGTTCAAGGTCATCCTCAGTTGCTGTACAAGTCTGAGGCCTCTCTGGAGTATATGAAAGCCTGTTACAACAACAACAACAACAAAAAGTACAATAAAAAATGGGAGCTAGAGTGATGGCTCAGTGGTTAAGAGTACTTCTTGTTCTTGTGGAGGACCCAAGTTCAATGCCCTGCACCCATGTCGTGGCTCACAACTATCCTTAACTCTGTCTGGTCCAGGGAGTTTAATGTCCTCTTTGAACTCAGTAGTCACAAGGCACACATGGTGTACATTCATGCAAGCAAAAACCTGCACACATAAAATAAAATAAGTTAACTAGTTAAATAAAAGCATTGATTTAAGGAAATATCTATTTTCTAGTCAAACCAGAAAAATTTATCTCAATTGTTTTCAACAAGACAATCGTGCCTTGTCCCTGATGTTGAATAAGCATCTTTACAACTACCAGTGAGGGAGAAAAGCAGTCTTCTGCTTCAAGGAGATTATTGCATTCTAAATGATTATATATGCAACCAGAAAGATACCTGGAAGAAGGGGCAAATTGCAACAGATTCAGGAAAACTGGACAATGTGAACTGCTTCACAAAGCTACTATCCCTCTGGTTATTTAGCCAGGACCTGCTATATCACAGGGTGGTTATTTAGTCCAAGTGCTGTGGAGGAACAGGGAAGCACATGCGGGTACAGATGGGTCACAGAAAGTCACTGTGAATTGAACTGAACATCAGCCTAGGAAAAGTCACTGTCTAGTCTACACCAAGAAACTGGAGTGACAGCCCTTCTCCCAGGACTGCCAGGATCCGCATGTCATGCATTCAGTCACAGAGCAAAGGAACAAAAACATTCCAACAGCTAAGCCCCTCCCCCTTATTATCACACCAAAGAGCAGACTCCCTCCTTCCTACATCTTTTAGTCTTCCTTTCCAAGCTTATTTCCATGGGAAGAAAGTGTTCACGTACATCCCTAGAGATGTAAAGCAGTCCACGTAGTGACGCTTCTCCCAGACACCTCCTACGGACTTTTCTTCTCCTCCTTTGGCAGCGCCTTGGTTTTTCTTGTAATGAAATCCCAGCGCACTTCCTTTGGACCAATTTTCTTTTTTTTTTTTTTTTTTTTTTTGTTTTTTTTTTTTTTTATTTAAAAATTTCCATCTCCTTCCCTCCTCCTCCCCCCTCCCTCCCCTCCTTCTCCCCCTTCTCTCCCCTCCTTCTCCCCCTTCCCTCCCCTCCCCTCCACCCATACCTCCCCTCCCTCCCTCTCAAGGCCAAGGAGCCATCAGGGTTCCCCACTCTATGCTAAGACCAAGGTCCTCCCAACTCCCCCCAGGTCCAGGAAGGTGATCGACCAAGCTGAGAAGGCTCCCACAGAGCCCGTCCATGAAGAACAATCAGAGCCCAGAGCCATTGTCCTTTGCTTCTCAGTCAGCCCCCGCTGTTGGCCACACTCAGAGAGACGGGTTTGGTCGCATGATCCATCAGTCCCATTCCAACTGGAGTTGGTGATCTCCCATTAGTTCTGTCCCACCGTTTCCATGAGTGAACGCACCCCTCTCGTTCCTGACTTTCTCCCTCATGTTCTCGCTCCTTCTGCTCCTCATCGGGACCTTGGGAACTCAGTCCAGTGCTCCAATGTGGGGCTCAGTCATCTTCCCCATCTGTCGCCAGCTGGAGGTTCCCTCACGGTCCTGACTTTCTTTCTCATGTTCTCTCTCCTTCTGCTCCTCATCAGGACCTTGGGAGCTCAGTCCGGTGCTCCAAGGTGGGGCTCTGTCATTTTCTTCATCTATCGTCAGGTGGAGATTCTATGGTGATATGCAAGAAATTCATCAGTATGGCTATAGGAACTGGCCTTTTCAGGCTCCCTCTCCTCAGCTGCCCAAGGAACTAACTGGGGGCATCTCCCTGGAAACCTGGGAACCCCTCTAGGGTCAAGTCTCTTGACAACCCTCAGGTAGCTCCTTAAATTAAGATATATGCTTCCCTGCTCTCATATCCACCCTTCCTATATCCCAAGCACCCCATTCCTCCGAGCTCCCCCGGCTCTCCCCTTCACACTTTTCTCTCCCCATCTTCCCTTGGCCCAGTCTTGCCCAACCCTCAAGTTCCCAATTTTGCCTGGCGATCGTGTCTACTTCCAATATCCAGGAGGATTACTATATCTTTTTTGGGAGTTCACCTTCTTATTATCTTCTCAAGGATCCCAAACTTATAGGCTCAATGTCCTTTAATCATGGCTAGAAACCGAATATGAGTGAGTACATCCCATGTTCATCTTTATGGGTCTGGGTTACCTCACTCAGAATAGTGTTTTCTATTTCCATCCATTTGCCTGCAAAATTCAAGATGTTATTGTTTTTTACCGCTGAGTAGTATTCTAGCATGTATATATTCCACAGTTTCTTCATCCATTCTTCCACTGAAGGGCATCTAGGCTGTCTCCAGGATCTGGCTATTACAAATAATGCTGCTATGAACATAGATGAGCATATGCTTTTGTTGTATGATTGGGCATCTCTTGGGTAGATTCCCAATAGTGGAATTGCTGGGTCCTGGGGTAGGTTGATCCCGAATTTCCTGAGAAACCGCCACACTGCTTTCCAAAGTGGTTGCACAAGTTTGCATTCCCACCAGCAATGGATGAGTGTGCCCCTTACCCCACAACCTCTCCAGCAAAGGTTATTATTGGTGTTTTGGATTTTAGCCAATCTGACAGGTGTAAGATGATATCTCAAAGTTGTTTTGATTTGCATTTCCCTGATAGCTAGGGAGGTTGAGCATGACCTTAAGTGTCTTTTGGCCATTCGAACTTCTTCTGTTGAGAATTCTCTGTTCAGTTCAGCGCCCCATTTTTTAATTGGGTTAATTGGCATTTTACCGTCTAGTCTCTTGAGTTCCTTATATATTTTAGAGATCAGACCTTTGTCAGTTGCAGGGTTGGTGAAGATCTTTTCCCAGTCAGTAGGCTGCCTTTGTGTCTTAGTGACAATGTCCTTTGCTTTACAGAAGCTGCTCAACTTCAGGAGGTCCCATTTATTCAATGTTGCCCTTAAAGTCTGTGCAGCTGGGGTTATGCATAGGAAACGGTTCCCTGTGCCCATTTGTTGTAGAGTACTTCCCACTTTCTCCTCTATCAAGCTCAATGTGTTCAAATTAATATTGAGGTCTTTAATCCATTTGGACTTGAGTTTTGTGCATGGTGATAGATATGGATCTACTTTCATTCTTCTACAGGTTGACATCCAGTTATGCCAGCACCATTTGTTGAAGATGCCCTCTTTCTTCCATTGTGTACTTTTGGCTCCTTTATCAAAAATCAGGTGTTCATAGGTTTGTGGTTTAAGATCCGGGTCTTCTATACGATTCCATTGGTCAACTTCTCTGTTATTATGCCAATACCAAGCCGTTTTCAATACTGTAGCTTTGTAATAGAGTTTGAAGTCAGGGATGGTAATGCCTCCAGAAGTACCTTTATTGTATAAGATTTTTTTGGCTATCCTGGGTTTCTTGTTTTTCCATATAAAGTTGATTATTGTCCTCTCAATCTCTGTGAAGAATTTTAATGGGACCTTGATTGGGATTGCATTGAATCTATAGATTGCTTTTGGTAGAATTGCCATTTTTACTATGTTGATCCTCCCAATCCACGAGCAGGGGAGATCCTTCCATTTTCTGGTATCCTCTTCAATTTCTTTCTTCAAAGACTTAAAGTTCTTGTCAAATAAATCCTTCACTTCCTTGGTTAGCGATACTCCCAGATATCTTATGCTATTTGTGGCTATTGTGAAAGGTGATACTTCTCTGATTTCCCTCTCTGCTTCCTTATCCTTTGTGTATAGGAGGGCGACTGATTTTTTGGAGTTGATCTTGTATCCTGCCACGTTACTGAAGGAGTTTATCAGCTGTAGGAGTTCTTTGGTGGAGTTTTTGGGGTCGCTTATGTATACTATCATATCATCTGCAAATAATGAAAGTTTAACTTCTTCCTTTCCAAATTGAATCCCCTTGATTCCCTTATGTTGTCTTATTGCTATTGCTAGAACTTCAAGCACTATATTGAAGAGATAAGGAGAGAGTGGACAGCCTTGTCGTGTTCCTGAATTTAGTGGGATAGCCTTGAGTTTCTCTCCGTTTAATTTGATGTTAGCTGTCGGCTTGCTGTAAATAGCTTTTATTATATTTAGGAATGACCCTTGTATCCCTAATCTCTCCAAGACCTTTATCATAAAAGGGTGCTGAATTTTGTCAAATGCTTTTTCAGCATCTAATGAGATGACCATATGGTTTTTTTCCTTCAGTTTGTTTATATGATGGATTACATTAATAGATTTTCGTATGTTGAACCAGCCCTGCATCTCTGGGATGAAGCCTACTTGATCGTAATGGATAATTTTTCTAATGTGTTCTTGGATTCGGTTTGCCAGTATTTTATTGAGAATTTTTGCGTCCATGTTCATGAGTGAGATTGGCCTGTAATTCTCTTTCTTGGTTGAGTCTTTGTGTGGTTTAGGTATCAGGGTAACTGTAGCTTCATAGAAGGAATTTGGCAGTGACTCTTGTGTTTCTATATTATGAAATACCTTAAGGAGTATAGGTATTAGGTCTTCTTGGAAGTTCTGGTAGAATTCCGCATTGAAACCATCTGGTCCTGGGCTCTTTTTGGTAGGGAGGTTTCTGATATCAGTTTCTAATTCTTCACGACTAACAGGACGATTTAGAGCATTTACCTGGTCCTGGTTTAACTTTGGTATATGGTATTTATCTAAAAAACTGTCCATTTCTTTTACATTTTCCAATTTTGTGGCATACAGGCTTTTGTAGTAAGATCTAATGATTTTCTGAATTTCCTCTGTGTCTGTGGTTATGTCCCCCTTTTCATTTCTGATCTTGTTAATTTGCGTGTTCTCCCTCTGCCGTTTGATTAGTTTGGCTAAGGGTTTGTCAATCTTGTTGATTTTCTCCAAGAACCAGCTTCTTGTTTCATTGATTCTTTGGATTGTTTTCTGTGTTTCTATTTTGTTGATTTCTGCCCTCAGTTTGATTATTTCCAGTCTTCTACTTCTCCTAGGTGAGTCTGCTTCTTTTTTTTCCAGAGCTTTCAGGTGTGCTGTTAAGTCACTAATGAGTGCTTTCTCCGTTTTCTTTAAGTGGGCACTTAGTGCTATGAACTTTCCTCTTAGCACTGCTTTCATTGTGTCCCATAGGTTTGAGTATGTTGTGTCTTTGTTTTCATTAAATTCAAGAAAGACTTTAATTTCTTTCTTTATTTCTTCCTTGACCCAGGTGTGGGTCAGTAGTTGACTGTTCAGTTTCCATGAGTTTGTGGGCCTTCTGGGGGTAGCATTGTTGTTGAATTCTAATTTTAATCCATGGTGATCCGATAAGACACAGGTGGTTACTAATATTTTTTTGTAACTGTGGAAGTTTGCTTTGTTACCAAGTATATGGTCAATTTTCGAAAAGGTTCCATGAGCCGCAGAGAAGAAGGTATATTCTTTCCTATTTGGGTGGAATGTTCTATAGATGTCTGTTAAGTCCATTTGGTTCATTACCTCCATTAAGTCTTTCAATTCTCTGTTAGGTTTCTGTCTGATTGACCTGTCCATTGGTGAGAGAGGAGTGTTGAAGTCTCCAACTATTAGTGTGTGTGGTTTGATGGCTGCCTTGAGTTCTAGAAGTATTTCTTTTACATAAGTGGGAGCTTTTATATTAGGGGCGTAGATATTCAGGATTGAGACTTCATTCTGAAGGATTTTTCCTGTTATGAGTATAAAGTGTCCCTTTCCATCTCTTCTGATTGATTTTAGTTTGAAGTCAACTTTGTTGGAAATTAGTATGGCCACACCCGCTTGTTTCTTAGGGCCATTTGCTTGATAAACCTTTTCCCAACCCTTTACTCTGAGTAGGTGCCTGTCTTTGTGGTTGAGGTGTGTTTCTTGTAAACAGCAAAATGTTGGATTCTGTTTTCGTATCCAGTCTCTTAGCCTGTGCCTTTTTATAGGTGAATTGAGTCCATTGATATTAAGTGATATTAATGACCAGTGGTTGTTAACTTCAGTCATTTTTAGTAGTAGAGTTTGTGTGTTTCCCTTCTTCTAGTTGTGCTGGTGAAGGGTCGCTAGATGCTTGAGTTATTGTCGGCGTTGTTGGACTCCTTGGTTTGTGATTTTCCTTCTATTACTTTCTGCAAGGCTGGATTCGTGGCTGCGTATTGTTTAAATCTGTTTTTGTCCTGGAATATCTTGTTTTCTCCATCAATGGTGAATGCAAGCTTTGCTGGGTATAATAGTCTAGGCTTGCATCCATGTTCCCTAAGTGTCTGTAGCACATCTATCCAAGCTCTTCTGGCTTTCATGGTTTCCATTGAGAAATCAGGTGTAATTCTGATAGGTTTCCCTTTATATGTTACTTGACCTTTTTCCTTTGCAGCTCTTAATATTTGTTCTTTATTCTGTATGTTTTGTGTTTTGATTATTATATGGCGTGGGGATGCTTTCTTTTGATCCAGTCTATTTGGTGTTCTGTAGGCTTCTTGTACCTTCATAGGAACATCCTTCTTTAGGTTGGGGAAGTTTTCTTCTATAATTTTGTTGAATATGTTTTCTGGGCCTTTGAGTTGTAATTCTTCTCCTTCTTCTACCCCAATTATTCTTAGGTTTGGTCTTTTCATGGTGTCCCAGATTTCCTGAATGTTTTGTGTTAAGAATTTGTTAGATTTGTTTAGTTCTTTAATCTGTGAGTTTATTTCCTCTATAGTATCTTCAGAATCCGAGATTCTTTCTTCCATCTCTTGTATTCGGTTGGAAATACTTGTCTCTGAAGTTTCTGTTCGTTTACTCAGAGTTTCCATTTCCAGTCGTCCCTCAGATTGTGTTTTCTTCAATACCTCCATTTCATTTATCAGGTCTTGTACTGTTTCCCTTACCTGTTTGATTGCTTTTTCTTGTTTTTCTTGTTTTTCTTGGGTATCTTTGAGAGATTTATTTATTTCGTCTACCTTTTTGTTTGTCATCTCCATTTCTTTATGGCAGTTTTTTACCTCCTGTTTAAGGTCCTCTATTATTTTCATAAAGTACTGTTTAATGTCGGTTTCTTCTATATCTTCTGGGGTAGGGTGTTCAATTCTTGTTGTTTCGGGATGTCTGGCTTGTGGTGATGTCATGTTGCCTTTGATGTTGTTGGAGGAGCTCCTGCATTGGAGCCTGCCCATCTCTTCCCCAAAGAACGATGGATCCTCCTGCAGACTGTCAGGTCCCCTTGCAGGCCAAGCAGCTCTCAGACAAAGGCCTACCTTGCTCTGGGCAGTCAAATGAAGGAGGGGACCTCCCACCGGCCTGGGTGCACTCAATTCCAGGTCCCCAGAGCCCAAACAGGCTGAGCTGTGGGATTTTGTGGCCCCAAAGACGGGAGGATGAGGCAGGGGGAGGTGGGGAGGATTCTGGGTGCAAGCTGGGAAGGGACAGGAAGAGAGAGGCAGTATCCGGGGAGAATAACCCCTGCAGGAAGAGCAGGAAGTGTGCTGGTGGCAGGGGGAGTTGTGGAGAGTCGGTGGTCCCTCTCCGGGCAGCTGCCGCGGTTCGGGCACTCACTCCTCACTCACCCCAGAGAACGATGGATCCTCCTGCAGACTGTCAGGTCCCCTTGCAGGCCAAGCAGCTCTCAGACAAAGGCCTACCTTGCTCCGGGCAGTCAAATGAAGGAGGGGACCTCCCACCGGCCTGGGTGCACTCAATTCCAGGTCCCCAGAGCCCAAACAGGCTGAGCTGTGGGATTTTGTGGCCCCAAAGACGGGAGGATGAGGCAGGGGGAGGGGGGGAGGATTCTGGGTGCAAGCTGGGAAGGGACAGGAAGAGAGAGGCAGTATCCGGGGAGAATAACCCCTGCAGGAAGAGCAGGAAGTGTGCTGGTGGCAGGGGGAGTTGTGGAGAGTCGGTGGTCCCTCTCCGGGCAGCTGCCGCGGTTTGGGCACTCACTCCTCACTCACCCCAAAGAACGATGGATCCTCCTGCAGACTGTCAGGTCCCCTTGCAGGCTAAGCAGCTCTCAGACAAAGGCCTACCTTGCTCCGGGCAGTCAAATGAAGGAGGGGACCTCCCACCGGCCTGGGTGCATTCAATTCCAGGTCCCCAGAGCCCAAACAGACTGAGCTGTGGGATTTTGTGGCCCCAAAGACGGGAGGATGAGGCAGGGGTGGACCAATTTTCTTAGATATTTCTGAGCAGGGATAATCTTTCTGTCCCTTTGCATGGAAAGAAACTGAGTCTTTAGGACCAGTTGCTTTGGTCTAGTCTGAAGCAGAGTCCAAAGAAGAACTACGACTTCCAGATCTCCAGTCTCGTCTCTTCCAACTTACTGCTCCTTCAAGCCATGTGGTTAAAATGCATCCTGCTTCTTGACTCCTAGGACTAAACAAAGAGCCATCTTCTTTTCTATTTCTTTGGACCATTCTATAAGAGAATGATAATGGTTTTACATTTCTATTTCTGAAGCAGCTTTGCCATAGAACACAATCACTGCTGTGCAGATCAAATATTCCTTATCCAAAAATGCTTTGGATCAGAATTTGGATCTTTTCTCAGATTTTGGAATATTTCCATATACATCATGAGCTAGCTTAGGAATGTAACCACATCTAAACATAAAATTTCTGTATGTAATAAAGCACATAGCCTAAAAGTACTTTCACACAATACTTTAACGTGCCTGTATTTTTATATCATATGAATCAGGCAAGAAAATTTCCATTTGTTCCATTACATTAGTATATAAAACATTTCAGATTTTGGAACATTTTAGATTTCACGTGTTCTGAGGAGGGATGTTAACCTATGCCTGGCTCCACCTGTGAAAGTCAAAACAAAACCAAAACAGCCAGCACTGCTGGCAGCACGACGATGGCTTGGTAGGTAAGAATGACAAATCAGATAATGTACTCCGTTCACTTCTGCAAGGAGCACGGAGAAAAGGTCACAGAGGCAGGCCTTGGGATCTGACCTGCATTTTCTGATAATGGAGAGGCAGTAAGTCTTTTTGGTAAATATTAGTCAGATCTAGGGAAGACACAAAGAAGACACCTGTTTGCCACTTTCTTTCAGAACAGCCAGCAGGGAGTACAATATCCAGCAATGGAGATCAATGCTCTCTATGTTGTCTATGTTCTGCATCTGTATTTATTGTATTTATAGCAGTTTAAAATATAGCAATCATTATCTAGTAGATAGAGCCCCTACCTTCAACAAGTTTACAATGTAGCAAATTATACACCTGCATTCTGAGCTATACAACTATAAGTGATAATTAAGGACACCTTCCTTCCCAAACATGTTCATAATCACTATATAGATCAGTGGTTCTCAACCTGTGGGTCGTGACCCCATTAGGGGTTGCATATCAGATACTTTGTATATAAGATATTTACATCATGGTTCATTACAGCAGCAAATTACAGTTTTGAAGTAACAAGGAAATAATTTCATGGCTGGGGGTCACACAACATGAGAAACTGTATTGAATGGTCACAGCATTAGAAAGGTTGAGAACCAATGATATAGACTAAATATAAAGGAAGATTTTGAAATTGGTGAGCAAAAATCTCTGAAATGAACAGAACACAATATATAGACCCCAAGTGAATTTAATCATGACTCTACCCTGCTTAAAAGTGACCACTGCCACAAATTAAGATGAAATTTTATCCTACATTTTTGAGCCATTTATCATGTGACAAAAGATGAGACAAAAAAGATCTGTCCTTTTTAGCACCAGTTCCACTCAACACCAGAGCTTGTCTCCATAGCACTAATTATTAAAATTTTATACATTAGGTGCTCACTCAATGAATGTTTTATCAAAGAAATATCAAATTGAGATAAAAAACAGAACAGTAATTTAAAACATGGGTTTCTCTTTACATACAATTCATACATTATTTATCTTCGACACTTCCATTAAAATGTATTTTAATGAGCTTGCAAACTTGTTTGGGTTCAAGTCCCTGCTTTGTGACTTTCTGATCATGATACTGAACAAATAACTGCATAACTGACCTCATCAAGATTTATCTGTAAAAAGACAAAAAATATTCATATCCAGTGTGAGGGTAGCCCGATACGGTGCAGGTGAAGCCCTTAACTCAGCTTAATAGATGGCAGCTTTCATTAATAAGGATAAATGGACAATCACCTTCATTTTCCCTCTGGATAATCCTTGCACTTACCGGGCTTATCAACTAGCCCTGTCCTCATTGCTATAACCAAACAGCTGACAAGAAGCAAGTTAAGAGCAGGGAGATAGCTCAGTGAGTAAAGCGCTTGCTGCCCAAACATACAGATCCCTTGCACCTATAAAAGGGCCAGGTCTGGTTGCATACACCGGCAAGCCCAGTGCCAGCGGACAGAGTGATGTGGATCCCAGGGACTTGCTGACCAGCCAGTCTATCAAAAACATCAGGTTCTAAACTCTAAGACATAATCTCTATATCTCAAAAAAAGTTTTAATGTGGAGAAATAATTAAGAGAGACATCCGACGTAAACCTCTGACTTCTGTGCAAGCCTACAAGAGTAAATGTGTGTGCACACATACAAGGTGGGAGGAAGCAACTTAAAGGAGAAAACATTTATAATGATTTACAGGTTTTGCTCTATCATGGTGGGGAAACAAAGCAGCAATTATCTCCACCACAGCAAGAGGACGAGCAGCTGCTTATACTGTGCCCCAGTCAAGAAGCATACAGAGATACGTGCTGGTCTCCATGAATTCTGCTGCCCGTATTCAGACTGGTTCTTCTTTCATCGGTTAAACTTTTCTATAAACATTCTCATAGAAACAACAAAAGATGTATTTCCATGGTAATTCCAAATCTTGTCAAGTTGATTCTAGAGACTAAACATCATACTGAGCAAGCTCTGTACATCAGCAACTGTGTTAGATATTAATTGATCCAGTAAGCTTTTGGTTAAGTTTCTATTACTAACTTCAGGCCCATCTAACATGTTTTATACAAGTAGTAATTTCCCCTCTTAAAGAAAACAGATTATTAAATCATAACCATGATCTATTCTTATAAAGTAAAACAGCAATTTCTGTGAACCATTTCCAGAAATAAAAATTACATATTATATAACAAGTAGAAAAAATAATCCTTACATATTCATATCTGGAGCAACCACTGTTAAAACTTGTTGTGTATTCCCTTATCACTGTTATTCTTTGACTCCTATTTTTCAGTACAATTCTGAATTCCTAACTCTCTAGTATTTATGCACATGGCTTTATAAAAATAACAATTTGCAGAAATCATGAGAGTCTCAATTCAATACAGGTAGATTCCTCACAAAAGCGGGAAATTGGACAAGAGGCACACTCAAAAGAACAGTGACAGAAAGGATGTCAGCAGTAGGTGTTGCCATCCAAAGGCTGGGTTCAGAAAAGTAAAGAATCTCTACCAAATTGTCAATTTTTATTCACAGGACCAGAAAAAAAATACATTTTATAAATCAAAAGTAAAAAACAAAGTAATCTTGAACAGAAAGAACAAAGCTAGAGGCCTAACAACACCTGGCTTTAAAATATAATACAATGCTACTGTAGTCAAAACAGTATGACACTAAAGGCAAACACATTGCACTATGGAAAAGAGTTGGAAGACTAGAAAGACATTCACTCATCATGATGAAAAGGGAAGGTACCAATTACCACACAATGGGGAACAGTCTCCAACAAATGGATCAGACATACAGAAAAATGAAGTTAGAAATTTTATCACACACTGGGTAAAAAATCAGTTCAAAATTATTAAATATTTGCATATAAGAGTAGAAACTATAAAACTTCTAGAACAATATCTACATAGCATTTATCTGAACAAGGACCCTATAGATAAAGGAAGCTTAGGTAGCTAAAGTAAAAAATGAGCAAATGGAATTACGTTGAACTATAAAGCTTACACATAACAAAAGAAGCAAGCAGTAGAGCAGCAATGAGATAAACCATGAAATGGGAAAATATTGTCAAACCATGTATCTCCTAAGAGGCAATTATTCAAAATGCATAAGGAATTCATCTCAATTACAATGAAATAAATAGACCACTTACAAAGCAGACAGAAGACCTGAGAAAGCATTTCAGGAAAGATAAACATGGTTAGCAGGTTTATGAAAAGATGCTTAACATCACTTAACAACAAACAGGTACAAATGAAAACACCACATCCATGTATCGCCTCACTCCTGTGAGAAAACCCATTATTCAAAAAACAAACAACAGACTGAGTCAGCAACCTAGGCTGGAGTAGGACA